>NC_090437.1:810104019-810410762 GCF_031143425.1 Pleurodeles waltl | reverse complement strand
GGCAGTGAGTTATTTTTTATATCCCTTATATCGCAGAAGATGGAGACCATGAAGTGACACTGCATGAGGATTCTGAAATGCCGAATGATGCTGATAGTTGTGAAGAGGAAGGAGCTGACCTGCATCCAGATCTCATCAACAACTTCTTCTCATGAGTGTAAGTATGTTGTGAGATATCATGACTTTGAATATTAAAGTGACTCTTGTTGTGATGATGTGAGGAGTATGTTTAGGGAAAATATTAGGAAGCTGATCTCTGGCAAAACCTGGTGAAAGGTGTTTGTGGAGAAAGGTTTTGACACATGCTCATTTTGTAAGTGTTGCTTTGTTTAGCTTAGATTTTTGTCATGGACTGTGTTCTCCAAATGTTGACTATGTGAATTGTGTCATATGTGTGGTTTCATAACTAATCTATATGTTTTGGTCTGTTTTGGTCTGTTGTAGCTACCTCCACCATGGCATCTTCATTTGGACATTTCAGAGTTGTAACATTAGCAGGTATATCCTGCTGTTTGGACACACCAAGTAGACATGTATTGTTCCTGGGAATGTCTTTCAAAGACTTTGGGTGTATAACGCCTGTACAGGACAGCTTGCACAGTGATCGAATGGAAGTTAAGAAGAATCAATAGGATGCGTTCCTTGACGTATGGTGGCCCTAATGCAATATGTGTGCCATCATGTGCTCCAATAAAATGTTGTGGGCCCAAAACATGCTAGCCTACCTTCACATTTGCTAAATTCTCACTGTGTATAAACTGTATGTAGCTATTGATGTGTCTCATCATTGGGGGCCAAAGTGCTTGTGGCACATCACTGACAATTCTTTGCAGCATTCCACCAGATGCAACAACTCTAGACTGGAATGATCCTGTAATCAGAAACTGTTGTACCAACATGTTTCTTGGTTTTAATTATATGGGCTTCCTTTTGTGAGGTAGGCTATAGGGCTCCAGTTGATGACGTAGGGCAATTTAATTTTATCTATTCTATAGAAAATTGTTTGATGTATCTCCTCCATGTTGTCAATGTCTGCACCTGAAATTGTGATCACTGACACTGAATATTTGAGTCATGTATAACTTGCTATGCTTCTGACATCATGCCAGTCTATGATTGGAACAATTAAATAAAGATTTTATAAAATTAGACACTTGTATGTATGTGTTGGTGTAACATGGTTGTGATCCTAAGCGAAACATTTTGACATGCAACATATCCATGCTTACACAAGTAGCTTGTTTTGGCACTGTAAAGTTCATATGGTAGTAGCTAGATATGAGATTTACTACAGCAGACAATGAGTTAATGACTTGAGTAGTTATTAAAGTGTCAAAGTTGAAGAGATACATTGTGCAAAAACAATCATAAAAAATAAGTGAAGTAGTCAGTCATGGTGAAGGAAACCTTAGTTGTAGATGTCAAATTGTCTAAAGTCCAAAGTCCAAAATACTACTCTCATCAGAAAGGGAAAGGTATCCAGGAATAGTCCACAGAGGGAATGCATTACACGTACTGAAGGAAATGAAGGTGGAGGTTTCTTGCCATCCGCACCTTCTGGGTTTTTGCATGGACGTCCCCGCTTGCAAAGGGAGAGGGGCTCTGCTGCTGCAGAGACAAGAGTGTCTATAGGCATGTCTTCATCTGGCAGGGCCTCCCTTCCTATAACTGCTGCAGATAAAGATGTCCCGTGTTTTACTGGACCACAGAAAGAGGTAGATGGTTGTGTAAAAGCTCATGACAGGGTTATGTTGATGTCCTGCAGCACCCCAATTAACGAAGCCATGTTGGTATTGTCGGTGGGCAGCTCCTGGTGTATGTCCCTCTGCAGCCATTTTATTTCATGGATTTCCTCAATACCTGGCCCATCAGGTCTTGGGACTCATGATAGACTCCCAAGGCTTGGTTGATGGTAGCCTGGGTGTGAGAGGCCCCAGTGGAATCACTCTGCCAGCCCACAGTAGCCCTCCCATAAACCCTACCCCCATGAGCCTGTGTCCTTAGCCACAGTGTACCCTCTCCCACTGGGTCCTGGTTCCTCTATGACTGGGCTGGTGATTCTCACCTCAGAATCCAGGACTGGGGGAGGAACAGTATGGTAGTAGATGTGCTAGGTACACAGGTTGGGGGGACTGGGGATGGCTGAGGTATTGCAGCAGGGATGGGATGTTTTGGTGTGGGCACAGTACGACTCGTGGTTGCCGTCTGCCCAGACTGACCAGATATGACGGGACCATCATCCACGTCCACATGTCCAGGAGTGTTGTCATCACTGAAGGCTTCATCCAGGGGTGGAGCGAGAGTCTGTTCAGGTGCCAATCTCTGCACTGAACTTGTTAGTAAGACATTTTTAGACATTCAATACATGTAGTAGATTTGAGCAGCTCATTAGATGTGCTGATATATTGCATTTTGGATTAAGGAATGAACATGACACCTCATAAGCATTTAAGCAAACACAGTGGAGAATTAACGTATATTTGACCATTCCAAGACCTAGTTGTGTACAATACAGGCACAACTTGGCTGTATGTGTAGTATTAGTCATCATTTGAGCAGTGCAGTCAATGGGTAACCTGCTATTTCTAATCCACTGATTTAGCTTAATGCCTCACAAATATTTGAGGTCTCACTCATGCCATCAATAGATTCAGTTGAGGAGACCAGAACAACATCAATCTATGCAGGCAGACATGTCTCTGAGTAGAACATTGTATGTAGATTGCTCAGTCCATGAGAAGTGAACATCAGTTGTAACATGTCAGACAAGTGAACATGGGCAAAATCACAATTATATCTTCTTTTCTGTTACAGAAGCTGGGCCTCATGATAGTTGTAGTCATTTCAATCTCTACTTCCCAACACTTGACAAATGGTTAGGCTTACATACCTGTTGGCAAAAACAATTGGGCTGGACCAAACATTTACATACTGACACATATCATGGGTCCTGGAATGATAATATAATAGTAATATACCTACAGACATCATTCCAATGTGTGGCATGTAATGGAGATTGATACATGTGATCTTATAAGAAAAAATACACATTGACACAGACAATCAAACATCTCTGATACTCTGAGTATGGCATTTTAGAAAAATAGATAGACATCACAAAGGCTGAGATTACATCATTCAGGACATTGAAGTGTTGTGACAGTTAGTGCGGCATAACTTACCAGACTTATCTTCCCCGCTATTCCTGCCAAGCTCTCAGTATGCAGGATGGCCAAGACCTTCTCCTCCCAGGGAAACAGTTCTAATGGGGTACAGGGAGCCCCATCTCCAGTCTTCTGGGCACCCAGGTATTCTTTGGAGGCCAGAGTACGCACCTCCCCACTCATATCATTCTACCTCTTCCTAATTTCTTCATTTATATGCAGGGTGGTACCCTCATCATTTACTCTGTTGACTATCCTATCCAATGTTTCCTTTTTCCTACTGAGAGGAGGATTTTGGACTTGGGCTACAAACCAAACAATGGTGGCTCTACTCTTTTAATTTCTTCCACCACCATTGACAACTCAGCTTCTGAAAAACACAGAGTTTTTGATAGTGACATAACTATAAATAAAGTGACTGACAACGACTAACAAAACCAGCAATAAATATTCGAAAATAATGCAACAAAAGTGTGCAGAAAGTGTTAAATGGGATTGGGAAAAAGGGCTGCCTTTTCTAACCAAAAAGTGTGGTCCCTGTCTTGCTGAGCTGCAGTGGAGAGGCAAAGGATCATGGTCTGGGATGGGGTGTGTTTTAAAGTGTGATTTGCAGGTGTGTCCACTTGGCCAGCTGTGCTGTTTTTGTATCCATCCAATGGACACTGTTCTTGTGCTTTGCTGAGAGCGTACAGAGAAGGCATGCCGCCGCCTGGGAACTGCCACAAGGGGATCACCAGTACAACTGTGTTTTTGTAATAACTCAGAGGGGGAGATGCGGCTCTGATGTTGATGGAGTACGCAATGGCAACATTGCACTTCGCCACGCCCCTGGTGGGAACCACTCAGTCAATGCGGTCAGCAGCTCAGGCAGCATGTATCGTAATACAGCAGATATAAGCCGGCCAGATCAGCAATCTTCTGGAGACTGCTGCCACAACGGTATGGCAGTGAAACCGCTAAACTCGTAATCAGGTCCATGGTGTTTATAACATCCCTGGAATACTTTTTAAGCAAAACAATATTTAAATGTGTTTTTACATGAGTTTGATTATCATAACTGTATGACAGTTATAAAGAACAGAAAAATGTGCTATGAACGCACATTTGATAGAATCATAGGTCATCACTTGTTTCAAGTTCAAGAAAGTGTTTTGACTCTGCATCATAAAACATGAGTTTTACAACACACACAGCAGTTAGGCTTAAATTAGAGAAAATGTGTAAAGCATTTAGGAGTACCAAAGCAGGTAAAATGCCAAAAACAGAACTTATGAAAATATCCCACTTGTTTATAAAAAAACGAGAAAAAAAATATTAAGCAAAATTACACTGAAACAACAAAAATCCAATGTGGAGATATGAATTTTTTAAATGTAAGTGAAAATAGCACCAAGATTTGCAAAGCTTCAAATCTGGTCAAAGGTCAAAAGGTCATGGTAAGCAAGGACCTACAAATACTTTGAGGCCAAACACGATGGAGTAGGAGTTAGATATACCAAGTAGATTGGCCCTGATAGGGCCTAGAAGAAGGAAAGTCCATAACAAATTTAAGTTCCAATTTGAAAAGGGACTTTGCCTTTTTTTCTAATGAGAAAATATTCCTTGCTCAGACAAGCCTGAATTTCAATCCAACTCAAATAGAACAACCCGTCAAAAACCTTTCATGGATGGTCCACTTGAAACTCTGGGGCAAACGTTTTGAAAGTGCTTCCAAACTGGCTTGCGTGCCAAAATAACTATAGGAGTGCACTTCCAAGTCACCAAGGACCTTAGGGGAGCACCTAGAGACTCTAATGTGGCTCTCCCCACGTGTTGCGCTTCTGGGTTATGTTAAACAGGCACCTCTAAAGGACCGTAAATTGACTGTGCTGCTGATAGCCAAGCGCCATTTGGCGATGCCTTGGTTTCAGCATTCAATGCCAAGGGTAGCAAACTGGCTCAAGGACACAGCCTACTGCCAGAAGCAATCAAATAACTATTGGGACTTAATGCCAGTATGCACGCCCTAAAGATATATGGTCTCTATTGGAGGCATGCCTACCAGCTCAGTTGGAGACAAGGTTGAGGGTGGTGGTGTTGTGGCAGCCAAAATAGGGTGTGCCCCTCAAGAAGGACCAATGAGATAGGACAACACAGACAGACAGATGACTGTTCAATATTAAACTTGAGCTACAGAGTCACAATTGTTGAGTAACTTTCTCCTTCCTTACCCCCTTTGTTCACTGTTATATATGACACACTGTGCAGAGTGGAACAGGTCTTCCTATCTGTTACAAGACGTGTGAAAAGATTATGCTGAATTGTTGCTCTATTATGTACACTGATGTCTAATCTTGTTAGAAAATCAATTAAAAGAAATAAAAAAGAGATTTTCAGTGTGGCAGGCAGAGGGCAGCAGATTGTCTAGTCCAGGTCCAGTTGCCACTGGTCAGCGGGGATTCTTCACCAAATTGCCCTCGTCAGCTTCATTACATTCCTGGAGCCACCCAAGCGATCAGCTCTATTATCAGTGGAGATCTTTCTGTCATTTCAAGTGGATGAGGTGAGGGGGACAATCTCCTCAGGTTCTTCACACAGGTCACTGATGCCAAGTGCAGCAGGATCAGTCTGCCTAGAATCCTTTTGCAATTCCAGCAGAGTTCTGACGAAGGCTGGGTTAGGGTCCAGCTTTGTTGGGTTCACCAGCTTGTGGTTGAGGGATACCTTAAGGCACTCCTAGTTCCTTTCTGACATGAAGTAATAATCCCAGGCCCTGGCCTACCTACATTTTCAGTAGTTCCTGTTTTCTGTACTGCAAACAGGCCTGAAATGGAATGAGCCAGGTAAAATCCCAGATGGTGAAGTTTTTCTTCCACACTGAACTTGGGCTCTGAGGCTATGGGTGAGAGTGGGAAATGCACTATGGTAATTCTGGTGCCCTCCTACACCTGACACTAAACTCCAATTTGAAGTGGGCATTGTACCCACAACACACCCAAAATCAGAAGTCTGGTAGGGCAGAAGAAGAGTCCTTCAGCAACCAGATAAGAGATACATATGAATTGTCCTGGTGTTCTGTTCCTTCTCTTTCAAGTGAGCCAAAGAGTAACATGTGGCTCAACAGTTCTGCCAGGTAGATTTTGACACTGTGATATCAACAGAATGCCCACAGCCCCCACCCTTCATATTCTATTGAGCTCAAAGGTGTCACTTCTGCTTATTCTGATGAGCCTATTGTGTGTTAGTGGATGGAATTTCACACCTCTTTCCAAGTATTCTCTTGATGAGCACAAGCTGGGAATTGGCAGAGACAAATGCTTATTAGCCTACTGACAGATCAGGCAGGTAAAGGGTAACTTTCCTTAATGTTTATTAAAATTGAATTGTTTGACAACTAATAGAAATAGCTGTTTGATTATTTTCTAGTTGGTTCCATTTACGAGATACAGAATTAGTATTTCATTCTGCATTCTGGATTTCTCCATAGGATATCTATGTGTGCCACAGGTAAAGTAGATTTTGTGGCTTTGTCATTGTGGGGACATGTTAACATGTATTTATAACACGCCCCACTTTTAAATATCATGCACCCTACCATGTGGGTTATGATTCCTACATAGGGATGCTTACTAATATTTGAAAGGGAGCTTTTTACTTGTTAAAAAAGGGGTTATTTTAACAGGTTACACTTCAGGTTTCTCCTTGCAGGAGCCTGCAGCAATATTAGGCCTGAAGCCATGTTTTCTGCTCTCACACTAGCAGATGGCACAATAAGTGTTCTAGTCCACAGATAACATTTCAACTTTCTATGTCATAGGTGTATTTATGCAAATTATACTGTAGCCTTATAGAAAAGTTAAATAAGCCAATCAGGGATTTATCAATTTCTACTTGTTTATGAGGGAGAGCACATACACTGAGCACTGGACAGCAGTATCCTCGTGTGCAGAGTGCAAAACACCAGCAATAAAATTCAGTAACAAAATGGGAGTGGCAACACAAAGCGCAACATTTTCACACAAAAACTGTGGGAAAGTAGATTATTAGTTGGGGTGGTTAGTGGTCCACCACAGATAATAAGCTCACTATTCTTGTTAGGTGCAGTAACGAGTAAAGGTTTCAGCAATTTGTAGCTGAGCTCAGCCTCTGTTTGCTACGGTACAGAGCAGATAGATTTAACTTTACAAATTATGAAAAGCATTTATAAGTACAAAACAGTTAAAAAGTCAAACACATAATGTAATAAAACCTCCACTTAAATTTATATAAAAGAGAATAATTGAATTACCAAATTGACACCAAAACAACACAAATCCACTAAGTGGAACCAGAAATATGATTTTTTTATTTCTTTCAATAAAAATAGCACCAGCCAAGAGCAACTGGTTGCATTCCTTGGCACAAGTTTAAGGTTTAAGGCAGATCGCAATAGAGCACAGGTCGGATACACAGGTCAGATTGGTCCCTGTCAGAAAGTGATCTTCAAGTAGGAACATTTTCAAGAAGGTAGGTCCTCAGTGGGGGAAGGCTGCAGGCTTGATCGGAATATGGGTTCATTGACAAGGGATTGATGGGGGTGAGGTCTTGTTAAGCAGCCAAGGATTGTGGGAAAAGTGCTCAGCAAGAAAAGTCCAGCGACTGAGCCCAAGAAGTCACTGACATCGATCAGATGATGCTCTGCTGCTCGGTATCAGGCCTGGTGGAGATTTCTACCTTTGAACTAAAACTCTTTTATGGATGTCAAATTTTCTTAGTGAGGCAAGGTTGCTAGCTAACTGCAGACAGTAGCTGAAGAAGCTTTGAAGTTGTTGAATGTCTGTGGATGTCGGGCCCGCTGAAACAGATTTGCACTTGTAGAAAAGAATGTAAGGGGAGCTGCAGTGAAGTCAGGCCTACCGGTGAGGCACAATCAGTGGATCAGTTTACAAGTTGGTCTTAGTCCCTTGATGGTTCTCCAGGCAAAAACTTCGCAAAAAGTTCTAAGTCCTAGCTTTATAGTTTTAGGCAGGAGGAGTGCAATCTGAAACCAGTCAACGGTTTGAGGGCTTTAGGAACAGCAATTGAACGTCAGGACTCACTCAGCAGAAGCCATCAACAGGGTGCAGGGCAGGTCTAGATGAAACTGGTCAGCTGGGCTCTTCCTGAAAGTGGACTTGTTGCAGCTTTCGTGTTCCAGTAGCTTAACCAGATGTCAGCCAAATGCCCCTTGGAGTCCACTTCTTTGCCCTAGATACACCGAAGAGCAGTACTAGCCCTTGGGGCTCTCCTCACAGGTCTCACCAGCAGGGAATGCCCTTATTCTGTCTCTCACAGGTCCATTAGTTTTATGAAGAGGGTGCCTGGAGGTGTCAGATCTATGCCTGGCACTAGCCTGGCATATATCTGGCTCCTAACCCCTCCCTAACCAGTAAGAAAAAAATCCCTAGGTGTATACCTACCCATATTTGCAGCAGTTCCTGTATGCCCTACTACAAACAATCACACTGTGCCCCCTCTACCTAAATCCAACATGGCAGAATGTTTCTTTCCTGTGCTTAGCTTAGAGGTTAGGTTACAGAAATAAGCAACACCCTCCTCTAAGGTCACTCAAGACCAGTTCTGGGGGCAGCTTCTCTGCTACTTGGATTGGTGCCTGGCTGACTATGAAGTAAATGTATGGGGCTGACCCAGGTATTAGCTCCATCAGCCTGTGACAGGATAGGCCTCTTTGAATGTAATTAAGTTCCTGTGCACTACCCAAATGGTCACTCTGTCGGAGGAAAGAACACCTCCCAAAACCAAGGCGTTTGTCTTGGCTCTGGTAGAAGTTTACTCCTCATCAAGGATTTATTCAGCTCCTGGGTGGCATTATTATTTATAAGGAGGGCTTGGGTCTGTCAAAATGGGTTAGTTTGATGGGTTGAATTGGCAGTTTTAAAAATGCCCGGACAGGCTACAGCAGTAGGACTGTACTCATGTTTTGCACTGTCACTCTAATGGTATCACAATGTGTGCTCCAGTCAACCAGTGACATTTAACTTACAGGCCCTGAGTACACTATGTATCATGTACCAGGGATTTACAGGCAAGTTAAATATGCCAGTAAGGAGTATAGTCAATGTTGACATATTTTAGGGGTGGAGTACCTCCATTGGGGCCTGACCAGCAGAGGCGCAGTGCACAGAGTCAAAAACAGCTGCTTCAGTCCAACAAAATGGGGGTGATCATGCAATAAGAAGCATTTCTCTACAATACCTACAACTAGTAGTGTTATGTAAGCGTAGCTTAGTTTTAGCCATGATCTCTTAAATTTAAAAGTAACATAGAATACGTTGGGACTACAAAACGCTTAAGAAAACCATTTCTCGTGGCGTATCAGTTTATTGCAAATCTAGTGTCAAAAACAACATTTGCCTTGCTGTTTGTACATCAATGGCTCAATTAAAAATCACACAATTCAAAGAGAGCCACATGTGTATCCTATGTCTTGTTATACATTCGGCTCAAAGTCTTTCAGAATGACAGCTGGCTAAATAATGAGCCAGCTGCCCTAGTTACGGTTTTTGCTTTTAAATGCGACAGTGTTGAAAAATGTACGCATTTGTAATTACTTCTTATTAAGATGTCAAGCAAAAAAAAAACGTTTAAAACTCAAAAAGAAAAGGCAAGCAGGACTTGAATAAGGGATGCGAACTTCCACCTTCCATATCCACGCTGTAGAGTCCAGCTGGACTCATTCTAGTCTTTCTGCCAGCCACTCTGCTGAGGGCTGGTCTTACAGATGTAACCCACACCCACCCAACACAGGCGTCACCAGTCAGGTGACCCTGCCAATAAAAGAGGCCAGGCGCACGTGCCTGAGGCCAGTTTATTACCACCCCACCACCGTGTCTGCGTCACCTTCCTTACAAGCATGAGGGCCTAGGGCCCCACATTACATTAGCGACGAGTGGGATCTGCAACCCCACGTGGTTGCAGACATGAACCTTGATACAGCAAGCAGTGGAGGACGGAGGCCGTCGCAGCCCCAGCCCCAGCCCCATCGGTGTGAAAGAAGGGGGTGAGTGCTGCCAATCGGAGCGTCCGCAGCACTGTAAGAACTGCGGGCGCTGAAAGTAAACAAAGCGCTGCGAGGCGCGCAGTGCTGCTTTCCCCCATGCCCCTGTGGAAAATGCCCGGAGCCCCCCCCCCAAGAGTAGATGCAGCGCAGCCCGCAGTGTGTGGGAAGGCTGCTGGGGCCACGTTTAAATGCGCTTACGGTGCTGTCGCGCACCATGAAGAAAAAGAAGAGGGTGCCGAACCATGACTGAGACCGGCCGCCCCCAAGAAAATAAACGCGGTCCGCAGCGTGTCCCGTGCTGCGGCGGCCGCGCGTGAAGAACATGGTGCGATCGGGCACCGAGAGTGCAGAAAAGACCAGGGACCGTTTTCCCCTTTTTCCATTTAAAGCAGCGCTGTCGTGCGCCGTGAGGAGAAGTTGGCAAAGGGTGGCCGGGGCCGGTCGCCCCTTTTCATTTTAATAACGGTGCACTCACGCACCGAAGAAAAAAATGCCCAGACCCGCCTCCACCAACCCTCGTCGGGACCGAGCAAAGAGGTGCAGACACGCACCGAAAGTAAGTCGAAATAATATGGTGCAGACAAGCACCAAAGCACCAAGTGCCCAGGGCCGCGCCCCCACCTCGAACAAATGAATAAAGAAATGAGGTGCTTACACGCACCCACAAAGAACAGTGCCCGGAGCCCCCAAAACCCCCACTGAAAGCTTCGTAGTGTCTGACTGCCTCTTTCAACGAGGCTAAAAGAAAAAAAAATCTTTTGAAAAAAAAAAGACAGAAAAGTGAAAAAAGAAAGGAAAATACACTTACCTGCAGTTTCTGCAGCCCCCTCCAGAGCCCCCTCCAGCCTGGCTCCTCTCCGGTGTCTGTCTCCCAACAAACGAGGCACAAGGAGAAGAAAGAGTGTCTTCAACCTAGAAAAGAAGTGCACTACTGGCATCCAGTGGCCAGTTTTGGTATTGCACCCTATTTCTGTCATAAAGGTAAAAGAAGCTTGGATGAAGGCAAGATTACAGCAGCACCTTTAGAAAGTGACTGCTCCACACCAAGAGTGCGCCCGTGGACAGAAACGGCGCAGAAGACGGAAACGACGAAGAAGAAGGAAGCAACGCGGGCGATGCTGCAAAAGGGAAGAAGAAGACTGCAGCTGTCCCAGCCAAGCTGCAACAGTGAGAAACGGACGCAAGTGCCACGTGAGGTACGAAGAGAGCGCGCATGGTCTGCGCAGCCTCTGGCGGCCGTCCGCCGCCACCGCCGAAAGAACGCCACATGCCCCGGCAGTGATGGACATCACCGCAGGACAAGAAAGGGACATGCCAGGCGTTGCCACAGGACGCCCAGAAAAAAAAAGAGAAACTGACACGTGCACAGAGAGCTGCGCCCGAGAAGGTGATGACATGGGTAAAGTCCGTGAAGATGGAGAGAGTACCCGAGAGCGTGACGTAACGCACGGGACAAGAGGCCATGTCAGCTGGCCGCACAGCGACGGAAGATGGCCACTGTTGGCCCATCAGTGAGCAGGTCATCTGAACTGACCGACCCTGCCAGAGCAGATGGCAGGAGTGAGCGCCGTAACAGCGCAGCCTCGAGGCGCAAGAGCGGCGCCCTCGATTGAAGAGAAGGAGGAAGAGAGTGGGGACCCTCCTGCCAGAGAGAGGTCCACCAAGAGGATCCGGGAACGGACCAGACCGGGAGAGGTCTGCCTGAAGAGCAGATCATGTCCTACCCTCAGGACTCAGCCCGTGAGAGGCTGCGATCGAGCAAGATGCACCAGAGGAGATGCAGTGATAGGTCCATGTGACGCAGCATGCGACCTGTGGCACAACGCCACATCGAGGACGAAGAGGATGATGCACCAGCGAAGGTGCAGTGATAGGTCCGTGTGAAGCAACATGTGACCTGTGGCACGACGCCACACCACGGAGAAGAGAGAGTGGAACGATGCCAACAAGAAATGAGAGGAGTGTGACAGACCGGTCACACCACAGATCAACTCCATCGCAGGTGTGAAAGTGGAAGGAAGTAGAGTGATAACTGAGGACTCGTGCGAGCAGATGAGGAGGCACCCATCAGTACAAGACAGTCACCGGGGTGAGCAGACGTCACTGAAGACAGCGATGCGGGTGGTCCCCCACGCTTCCCAGTATGACCGACCTGTCACCGGCTGCTTGGCTGTGATGGCATCCCTGACGCCGACTGCACAGGCCACACAAGACCCGCCGTGGCCACTACGTCCATCAAGTGGTCCTTCCGCTGACGAAGCCGCCGCCACCTGTTTGATCTGCAAAAGGATGAAAAGACATCATCATCATAATGAGGTGCATCGCCCAATCATCGAAGGAGGAGCACAGCACCACCTGAGTGGAGACAGTCAGCAACAAGAATCGATGCTGACAAGGCATGTTTGGCAACGTAGAAACTTATCATCTGAACACTTGCCATGAGCTCCGTGAACCAGACGCCTGCCGGTGAGAGCAGACCAGATCATTTGGACCATCCACCCTTGGGGTCGCACAAGACTAGGACGTGGCCCTGTTGGGAGTTCAGAGAGACTCCTTTGGCGTGGCCGACGTTGGCCCGCACAGCCCACGCAGTCCCGTCGCAATCCAGGGACAAGGGCCTCCAACGAATTCCTGTGAGAGCGGAATCTCGCTGAGAGAGAATGCATCTGAGACAGCTCCACGTCAGACATCCGGAAGCACGGAGGTCTCATATCGAGAGACTGGTCACCTGAAGACTTTGCACCGTGGCCACAGCGCCTGAATCCGGATGGCTCGAGCAAGCGGACCCTGCATCAACAACCCTTGTGGCTCCATGAGAGACTAGGATGTGGTCCTGTAGGCTGTTCCTCTGAGACGTCTTTGCTGGGCCTGAGATAGGCAAGCACAGTCCACACAGTCCTGTGGAAGCCCGCAAAAGGGCCTCGAGGAGACTCCTGCTTGATGGAGATCTGGCACGAGAGGGAAGACTGCCGCTTCTCTGCCGCTGGACTCCCAGGCGCCCCAGGCCGTCATGTCATCTGCAGTCTTAGGAGGTAGACAATCTCCAGAGTCAGAATGCCGTCCAGAACTGTGTACAGTGGACTCCCCACTGCTCCAGATGCACCCGCATCAGAAACTGTAAATAGACTTTGTCCACATGAGCCCAGGCAGGACCCGATCAACAATATCCAGCGAACTGTGAGGTCGTGGACAAGCAACTGAAGTATCTGGACTTCATCCACACAGTGTTCGTGCCCAGCTGTACCTGGTTAAATTATGGACTCGTGCGGAGGTGTCCGGGTGCTCCCAGCTGCACCATGTCCACTGCAATTCTGCAGTCTACCTTTTCGAGGCCGAGAGACTGATTGTGGTGCTTTGTTATTGTTTCTTTTACAGGTTGGACTTTTGTTTGGTTCCTCAATAAAGTTTGGGAGGGATGTAGAGTCCAGCTGGACTCATTCTAGTCTTTCTGCCAGCCACTCTGCTGAGGGCTGGTCTTACAGATGTAACCCACACCCACCCAACACAGGCGTCACCAGTCAGGTGACCCTGCCAATAAAAGAGGCCAGGCGCACGTGCCTGAGGCCAGTTTATTACCACCCCACCACAGTGTCTGCGTCACCTTCCTTACAAGCATGAGGGCCTAGGGCCCCACATTACACACGCCATCTCCTACCAAAGTAGCCTGAATCAAATTAAATGCAAGATTCAAAGGAATGGAAAAGCACATGACGAGCATCTTTAAAACAAAGACACAACTATGTTTTCCCCTTGCTTCCCTAGTTAAAGGCGGAGGATAGACGTATTCTTTTGGACGTGGAAAGAGAAATAAAAGAAGTGGGTAAGAGTCGCACTCATATTAAATCAACATTTGGACGAAGGTCGAATCCATTGAGAATAACTTTTAAGCAAAGGTATGGACATTTCTGAAGGTCAACTATTTGCTTTTAAATGCGACAGTATTGAAAAATGTACGCATTTGTAATTACTTCTTATTAAGATGTCAAGCAAAAAAAAAACGTTTAAAACTCAAAAAGAAAAGGCAAGCAGGACTTGAATACGGGATGCGAACTTCCACCTTCCATATCCACGCCATCTCCTACCAAAGTAGCCTGAATCAAATGAAATGCAAGATTCATAAGAATGGAAAAGCACATGACGCGCATCTTTAAAACAAAGATACAACTATGTTTTCCCCTTGCTTCCCTAGTTAAAGGCGGAGGATAGACGTATTCTTTTGGACGTGGAAAGAGAAATAAAAGAAGTGGGTAAGAGTCGCACTCATATTAAATCAACATTTGGACGAAGGTCGAATCCATTGAGAATAACTATTAAGCAAAGGTATGGACATTTCTGAAGGTCAACTATTTGCTGAGCAAACACCTCGCCATTAAATCTAGTCTGAGAAACCCTTTTACCAGCAATTTACATGCCGTTTTTTACTTGAATTCTACCTGTGAATAATCATGTATTTTTCACTAGGAGAGACGTAAGAGCAACATTTTTCTGATATTTTCCAGTATTAAAATAGCATGTTCATAAGCGAGAAGAGGCAACAGTACATTTATTATCTGTATGTTTAACAGTAGACCTGGCAGGTTTGGGTGTCAGAATGCACTACATAAGGATAGCTGTTGTAACACATTAGCAGTTAGGTTTGCTACAGTACTTTTTTGGTGACGGGAAGTTACAGCTTACCAACAAGCAAGATAGGCAGTTTCTGTTCTGGATTCCAGACCAGCAGTAGGTCAGGATAAGGACTGCCTTGAAGCCACCACCATTCCTCGTAGGCTCACATTCCATCTGAGTTGTGAAAAAGATTGGGAACCAGAGCTCGAGTTCCAGTGGAGTCATGTCCCTGCATTCCAGCACATGCAAACCGACTAATTGCTGCGTCTTTATAAGTGTATATTTCATACAGTGATACCTTATAATCAAAGTCAAAACACAAATAGTCACTTAGGGCCAGATGTAGCAAACGGTTTGCGAGTCACAAACGGCGAAAATCGCCGTTTGCGAGTCGCAAACCTGAGTTTGCTATGTAGAAATGCATTTTGCGAGTCGGGACCGACTCGCAAAATGCATTTCAGAGTCGCAAATAGGAAGGGGTGTTCCATTCCTATTTTCGAGTCGGAGTGGTATGCAATATGCGGTCGCAAATGGAGTCGCAGTTACCATCCACTTGAAGTGGATGGTAACCCCCTCGCAAACGGGGAGGGGTCCCCATGGGACCCCTTCCCCTTTGTGACTGGACCCCAAATTATTTTTTCAGGGCAGGTAGTGGTCCAAGGGACCACTACCTGCCCTGAAAAAATTCCGAAACAAAAGGTTTCGTTTTTTTTTTTAAGTGCAGCTCGTTTTCCTTTAAGGAAAACGGGCTACACCTGAAAAAAAAAACTGCTTTATTTAAAAGCGGTCACGGACATGGAGGTCTGCTGACTACAGCAGGCCTCCATTCCCGTGAGTGCCCATAGTCGCTATGGGGCCGCAATTTGCAACCCACCTCATTAATATTAATGAGGTGGGTCTTTGCGACCCCATAGCGACTCGCAGAAGGTGTCCGAGACACCTTTCTGCATTAGGTTTTGCGACTCGGAAACTGCGAGTCGCTCGGAGTCGCAATTTCCGAGTCGCAAAACCTATTGTTGCTACATATGGCCCTTAGAATCAGCGGATAGACTAAACATATATCCTGCTGCTTGAGGCCTGACCAAGTCTATTGATAACTAATAAAAGCTAATGTTTTTCTAATGTCATTTGTGTTTGGTGAGATTTCAATTCAGATCCATGGTAGTATTTGATGCCGTGTATCGTCTTTAATATCAAAGTCAGCAATTTGTGCAAGGCGCATAGCTGGTCAGCTTGGCGTCAATATAGAGTGGAAAGTGCTGTGGGCCTTTAGGTAGGTTGAACATGGTGCAAATGGCAACGTTAATAATGTTGTATAAAAGAGGTAATGATACTGAGGTAAGCCTAGGAGTAGCCCTTTGCATTGTCAATTTAGGATTGCTTTCTCCACTGTTTATGTGAAGGAAAAATGTGAAGAATTATTGCAGCAAGTGTGCAGTTTTTCAGATATTTGGTTATCCACAGGTAGGATGCTGTTAGACCTGTCAGCCCGAGAGTGTTCTTCCCCTACACTTTTTGCCTGCTCTCCTCATATTTTTGCTGATTCTTTTCGTTGGTCGTAGGACTCTGAGCACTTTACCAATGCTGACCAGTTCTAAAGTGCATGCACTTCTCCCCTAAACATGGTAACATTGGGGTATGAACAATTGACATATTTCATTTAAAGTCCCCCTGTAAAATGGTATGCCATACACACATGGCCTGTACATTAAATGTTACTGGTGTGCCTGCAGCACTGATTTTGCCATCCACTGAAGTAGCACATCTCAGGCCTGCCACCGAAGAGCCTGTGTGTACAGTTTCACTGCCACTTTGACTTAGATTTTAAAACACCTTGCCAAGCCTTAAACTCCGCTTTTACTACAAATAAATCACCCCTAAGGTAGCCATCCGGGGGCCCATTTGAACTCAAAACAAAAATTGTAGATCAGGATGAGATCTTTGTTATCACTTATAATCTGTATGTTCTTCTCCGCGTGCAGAAGAATCCTTTGTTGCTGAAATTGCCCTCTCGGGGTTTACACCTAGAGTAACGTTCTTGACTCACAGACAAGGAACGAAAGATACTCCCCTGACTTGTGTCATTACATATAGTCCCAAAGCAAACAAAATAAGATCCATAATTGAAAGAAACTGGAGAATTTTAAGCAGATTATATATTGATAAACCATTGTTTGCTTTCAAAAGAGCACAGAATTTACGTGAACATTGGGTTAAAGCAGCCTACCTTGTAGAAAAGAGAAAAGAGAAAGGACCTCAGAGCAATGTTCAAGCTTTCTCCCTTACAGGGCCATTATAAATTAAAAACTATATGGCATGTCAATTTACAAATGAAACTAAAGAAATGACGTTGAATAGACAAATACATTATCAAACATGTTTTTCTAATTGCAATACCAAAAATATCATTTATTGTATTAAATGTCCATGCAAGTTGATATACATTGGACAAACATCACAGCCGGTAAAAAACAGATTTTTGCAACACAGATCTAGAATTAAATGCACAATCAGAGGAGCGCCATTGGTGGAACATTACAGTGAATTTAAACATAATCCAGGTGATATCTGGTGAACAGTATTTCAGGTAGTACATGCCAAATGAGATGGACAACCTATGTCTACAAGTCTGGTCAGAATGTAGGCCAGATTAATTAAAAAATATGGAACAGCAAGGCATGGCCTTAATAATCTGGATGAAATGTGGGCATTGATCTAGAGCAAAATTGTTTATCAATTTAATATCCTTGATATTGTTTATATGTATCTTGCATTCAATATATTGCGGATGCTTTTTATGGTGTATTTTTAGAATTGTACTTGGAACATAGTCTTATATTTATATTACAATGATAAGAACACATACGTACAAATAAGACGCTTTCTTGAGAGTATATGTTTTTTCGAGAATATAAGGTTGGAAAAGATTGGCATTGTAAAATTCAAAAATATTAATAATATTCATAAAGTAACAAGATCGGAAGACACTAGATAATAAGGTTTTTGGGGTTAGAGACCGTGATTAGGAAGATCACGGTTCACAGGCCAAAGCACAAAGAAAATGGAGAATGCAGTCATTCGTGGCAGAAAAAGAGAAGATTTTTACCTCTAAGATGGCAGCCAAAAAGGCCTTGGGAATGTATTGAAAAAAAATGAAGCTCATGAGAGGGACTTGTGTGTTTATATATTTCAGAAAGACAGCAAGCGGTCCAAGATGGGACACATTTTTGTAAAAGGAGCAGGAAGTCAGTGAGCAGGTTTCATTATAAGTAATTCATTTGGTTGGATGCTTAAGGATTGCAGCAGAATTTGTGATAAGCTCTCGTAAATATAACCTATTTTAAGATGGCGGTCCTGGGTGGAATGTATACTCTTAATCAAGATGGCTGCCACGGTAGATGGAGAGAGGATATTTTTACCTTTCCTAAGATGGCCGCTACACGTAGAACGTCACAGAAGTGGGAACATACTCCGATATACAGGAAGACCACTCAAAGAAGTTTTGAACCCACACTTAAAAGGCCCGGGGTTTACCGTGTAGGCAAGAAACGCTTGACATACTGATGCGTTGATGCAGACCCATGATGTGATGCTTGGTAGAGATGAAAGTAAGTCCTGACGAACACGGACACTTCACCTTTTAGCTTAAGTAGAGCAACCTTTAAATGGTATTTTGTGTATTTGGTTTTGTCCTTTAGGAAATAGATGTTTTCGGTCAAGTATGACTGAAAACGACTGAATACAGGTATATGTGTTGTTTTTCTAAAACTGGGGTACAAGATGCGGTATCACTATATTCTGTTTTTCCATAAAATGTAATACCCGCACAAAAGATCAGGCACCCATGTGGCTCCCAGATTTACTGACAATCACTTGGTTGAGCATGAGAATCACAAAGTTACTAATGAGGTCAGCCTGTGGCTACACCAATATGTGTGTTTTTAAGTCTTAATAGAATTTTCATGGTGGAGGTTTCTAATGGTTTTAAGCTGTTTGTTTGGTGATTTATTTTGTTTGTATTTATTAGGTGCCTTTCTCTCTGCTAGTCCTGATGAGGCCCGTACTTAAGTGGGCCAAAATGCGTTGCCCTTTGATTTGTAAGAGAGGTTGCAAGGAAGTTATACATGCCTTATACGGATTGTTAAACACATCTTTCTTTAAATTTAGATGAAAGTAAAGAGGATATAAAGATGTGCTAAATGCTGCAACCATTTCTTTACTGTTTGGAAATATTGGGGAGAGGATTGAAAGACTGCATTTTCATTTTTTGTTTGTTTGTTTATAACTTAATGTATGTATAATGTTTGTTTTGTACAATTTAGAGGCAATTCTTATTTTTTTTATTGAATGTAATTAATTAATTGCATGTTCAATGATTGATTTATAGTTTCATTTTCTGATATTAAGAAATGTATTTTTCCCTACTTCTTACCATTTTTGTTTTGAGGTCAAATTCTACTCAGGTATAGTGTGGGTAATTGGGTAGACCCCTTCTTTTTGGCTACATGTAGCCCATTAGCCAGTGTGCTATATAAATAAAAGGTAGGACATGTATCTTTACGTTTTACATGTCCTGGTATTGATATCAAGTAATTTTTCACTTCTATGAGGCCTACTGCTCTCATAGACCAACATTGGGAATTCCTTACTATACTGTTACGATGTAATTCCTAGTCTGAAAGAAGTATTTGCATCATGTTTCATATCATTGGAATGGCAATCATAAATCCTCTTTACTGGTAAAGTAAGATTACAATACTATTTTAGAAATGCAACTTTTAGAAAGTGGGCATTTCTGTGCTCTGAAAGCTCTGTGTGCCTGCAGTCTGTCTCCAATACACATCTGGGGTTGTTGACAATACACAGCTGTGGATGGATGACAATGCATTGCCTCAATGTACTTCACTGCCTGATTTTAAACACATCCTTGATGCTGCAAAATCTCAGCACCATCACATCACCAACAACTCTTCGACTGACAGCGACACATACCTTCCTCCTCTCCATGCATTAGGTCCTTGATGTCCACACTTCTTCCTTCAAAGGTTCTTTTTCAGCAGGCCCTGCGTAGGTCTTGTAGCCAGCCTAACCTCCATTGTGATCAACTTAAACATTGGATTTACCCTGATCTAGCATGACCTCAAGTAACTTCAAAGCGCTATTGACTTTTTTTATTTATTCTTTAAAAATGTAATAACTTGACTTTTACCTATTGGATTTTTGTTGTTTTGATCTTGTTTAACTCCTAAAAATATACCTATCTTTCTAACTATGTCTTTAGTACTTTTTGTGGTGTTTTCATTGTATTATGGTGTATGTGTATTGCGCAAATAATTTACATATTGCCTCTTTAGATAAGCCTGACTGCTCTGTGCCACCAGAGGGTGAGCACAGGTTATCTCTAAGGCCCTCATTACTACCCTTTCGGTGAGTGATAAAGTGGCGGTACTACCGCCAACAGGCTGGCGGTAACTACTGCCAAATTATGAACATGGCAGTGATAACTCCCATAGACAGCCAATGTACCACACCAACCGCCAGGGCGGAAACAACACTCACCACGGCAGTAGCAGCCGACAGCCAGATGGGAGACAAAGTACCACTCACCATATTATGACACTGCAAACCACCACCTTTTCCTGGGTGGTACCAACGGCATCAAAAGTCTGGCGGAAACACATCACAGAAGAGAACTGACTCACCATCAGAGACACAGGGAAGAACAACGCCATGGAACTCGATCTGCAAGTCTTCCCTATGATCTTCTACGTTGTGTTCCACCTGGAACACCAATGCTGAAGAAGACAATGATGGTGAGTACAGCCGCCTAGCACACAAGAGAGGGAGGGAGGAAAATGAGAGTGACACACACACGCACGACACACGCCAGACACACACACCATGCACACAACCAGCTGCACATGAAAAACAATGGCACCCGAGACACAGCAGAATAATGCAGGGACAACAGGAATTGACCAAAGTGAATGTATTCATATCAACAGCTAATAAATATCAAATTGACAACTAAACAGATATGTACACAAAGGGACACAGCCCAGTCCAAAGTGCAAAAGGTCCACATGGCCAAAGGGCACAGTGTAAGGCCCAACTCGAATCCTGACTTCATCCGGATAGAACTCTGCAGGGGCATCAATTTGCAAGTGGGCAGGCACCTCAGGGGGAGGGGGTGCACCTCAGCCGGATTCAGGAACAAGCCCACTGGTTCTGGATGGGGCAACATGCCCATTGCTCTGTCCTAAGGAGTGCAAAACCACAGTCTCTCAGGTGGGTGACTTCCCCACTGGTTCTCGAGGGGGCAACATGCCCATTGCTCTGTCCTGGTGAGTGCAAGGCCACAGTCTCTCAGGTGGGTGACTTCCCCACTGGTTCTGGAGGGGGCAACATGCCCATTGCTCTGTACTGTGGAGTGCAAGGCCACAGTCTCTCAGGTGGGTGAATTCCCCACTGGTTCTGGAGGAGGCAACATGCTCATTGCTTTGTCCTGGAGAGTGTAAGGCCACAGTCTCTGGAGTGGGTGACTTCCCCACTGGTTCTGGATGGGGCAACATGCCCATTGCTCTGTCCTGGGGAGTGCAAGGCCACAGTCTCTCATGTGGGTGACTTCACCACTGGTTCTGGAATGGACAACATGCCCATTGCTCTGTCCTGGGGAGTGCAAGGCCACAGTCTCTGGAGTGGGTGAATCCCCACTGGTTCTGGAGAGGGCAACATGCCCATTGAGTGCAAGGCCACAGTCTCCGGAGTGGGTGACTTGCCCACTGGTTCTGGAGGGGGTAACATGCCCATTGCTTTGTCCTGGGGAGTGCAAGGCCACAATCTCTGCAGTGGGTGACTTCCCCACTGGTTCTGGAGGGGGTCCCTCGTGTAGCAGCCCTGGAGGGTGGCCTTCATGGCATCCGCTGGTAGTGAAGGCTGCAGTGTGGTGGTGGATGGAGGTTCCTCCTGGGCAGCTGGCTGCAGTGTGGTGGTGGATGGAGATTACTCCTGGGCAACCTCTGCAGGTGGTGATGGCTGCACTTCCCCAGCTGGTGGTGGGGACCTGTGACCGATGGTGGTGGTGGAGGCGTCACCCTGACAGCCTCCGATGGAGTAGAGGGCTTTGTCTCCTCGATTACATGGGGCGTGGATTCCTTGATCTTCCTGGCAGGGGTGGATGGCTTCCTCCCCTTCTTGGATGGAGGTGCAGGCTGCTTCCCCTTCTAGGATGGAGGTGCAGGCTCCTTCCCATTCTTGCCTGGAGGTGCAGGCTCCTTCCCCTTTTTGCCTGGAGGTGCAGGCTTCTTCCTCTTCTTGCCTGGAGGTGTGGTATCCTTACCACCACGAGTAGGTGGTGCTACCACTGTCCCTGTGGACTGTTTGGCTGAGGTGCTGGGCTGGGTCTTCAGTACCCTGCTCATACGGGCAGGACGGGGAGGGAAGAGGTCAAGTTTCGCTAGGAATTTGTTTTAGGGACGGTGGGGCGGGAGGAGTGATGAGCATGGAGATAGAGGGAGTGGTTGTAGGAGGTGTATGTCTGCTGGATTTGGGTGCAGGTGCATGGGCTGTATGCTGATGTGAGGTGGATGGCTTTTGGGTGTGTGAGTGCTTGCATTTGTGTCCTTTAGGAGGGGGGACAGACAGAGTGGGAGAGAACAGAGGGGAAGTGTGAATGGCTGTCGTGGAGGTGTCTGTTAGTGAGGTGTGTGTGCTGCTTGGTATGGTGATGCTGGTAGTGGATGTTGTTGTAGTGCATGCAGGTGTGAGTGTGGACATGACTGGGAGTGAGGTGGAGGAGGAGGAGGGGGAGACAGTGGAGGCAGTGGATGTTGTTGTGTCTGCAACTGTATGGTGTTTGCGCGAGTGCTTGTGGGATGAAGTGTGAAGCTTGTGTTTGCCTGTGCCACTCCTCGGTGTTGTCTTGTGTGCATGCTCATCTGTATGTGTGCCTGGGATGGGTTGGGGTTGAGGAGAATGGGATTGGGAAGTGGTAGTTGGAGGGGGGACTGTAGAAACAGGGACAATGGCTGCCATCAGAGAGGAGGCCAGAGCCTGACTCGATCTCTGTTGGGCCGCTAATCCACTGTGAATGCTCTCCAGGAATGCATTGCATCGCAGCATCTGGGATGCCAGTCCCTGGATGGCATTCATAATGGTTGATTGCCCTACAGAGATGGATCTCAGGAGGTCAATAGTCTCCTCACTCAGGGCAGCAGGGCAGACTGGGGCAGGGCCTGAGGTGCCTGGGGCGAAGGAGGTACCCTCCCTCCTGGGTGAGCGGGCACTGGAAACACTTGCTGAGGGGCTACTGGGAGGGCGGTGCTGGTACAGGGGTGGCGGCTGTACCTACATCTGGGGTGGTCACACAGGTGTCTGCCACCACCAGGGAGCTCCCATCGGAGGAGGAATCTGAGTCAGTGTTGTCACCTCTAGTCTCCGCTGTGGTGCTCTCTTCGCCCTCAGTCCCACTGGTTCCCTCTGCATTGGTGGACTGCCTCCTGGGTCCTGTGGGATGCAGCACCCTCTGTCGCCAGTGCCCCTGCTCCTCCACCAGATGATGTTAATGCACACAAGGACAGAATGACAAAACAAGAAATTGGGGGCGAGAGAGACAAAGGATACCCTGGGTCAATGACTGCACCAACACAGCAGTTGGCGTACACATCACCGTCACACACAGGGAACAGGCTTAAGCACTATGCAATGCGCTGCCAGTGATATGGCCAGTTACTAAGGCAAGATGAGGACCACTCACCGCCAACTGCAGCACTCCTGGGACCTACAATGCCCTGCCTCAAATGGACTGGTAACAAGCTAGGTTACCTGTATTTGCCATACACCCAATACCATGGAGATGACCCAAGCTGCAATGTCTGGCCTGGCCTTAGAGGCACCAACTAACACACATCCACCAACCAGATACCACCCCACCTGCCAAAATATGTAATGATACCTACTGTACTCACCCCCTTGTGGCTACTGTGATTCCCTCAAGTGCCCACCCAGCTCAGGGTAGGCCACCGCCAGTATGCAGGCCATCGGGGGGGGCAGGTAACGACGGGCACCCCTTTCTTGTTGGGAGGCCCTCCCCAGCTGGGCCTCTGCAGTCTTCTGTGCCCAGCGTCTCAGGTCCTCCCACCGTTTCCGACAGTGGGTGCTCCGCCTGCCATAGACCCCCAGGGTCCTCACATCCTTGGCGATGGCACACCATATTCCCTTCTTTTGATGGGCGCTGACCTGCAGAGGCAATACAGACAGGAGAACACCATTAAACAAACAGTCCAGCCTGTTACTCAAATGGCCCACCATACTTGTTTCCATCACCGTTGGCATACACATCGTCTAGCGCACATCATGTACACTGCTACAAGACATTCCCCCTACTCCCCTTACACAATGCTCTCACACACATCCCCATGTATCCTTCCCACATGCCTCATGCCCAAAGTGTACTCACCTGTTGGTCTGGAGGCCCACACAGCAGTCCGTACTGGGGTAGGACCCCATCCACCAGTCACTGCAATTCCTGTGAAGTAATGCAGGGACCCTTTCCCCAGTCACACGGGCCATGGTAGGTTCCAGACACAGGTCACAGCAGCACACGCTGTGTAGGTGTTCTGCTGTTGAAGGTCAGGAAACAAGTGAGGGATCAGATAGAAAATGGCGGTCAAGTACACATCAGTGTACACCGTCACCACTGGCACAGATCCCCATTGGCCACTGTACTCCATAGAGCCCCATATTATCAAATGAGGAATTGAACGGTGGTGCAACACCGCCTTCCGCCACGACGCCCAATGTTGGCGGAATTACCTCACTTCCACCTGTCCCTACATACAGGACAGGCTGTCAACATTTAAGGGGGTGACAGTAATATCAACAATAACTGCATCACTGATTAGATTGGCACATACTTCACCACTGACACTGTGCCGTACATAAGTGCACCAAGTAGACTGCAGTTGTGCTTCCATTGTTCCAATTATGAAAGCCTACTCGCTCTTGTGTCCCTTAGATATCTACCACTGCAGATGAATAGGAGGTGGAGACATACCCCCGTGGAGACCCCTGGTGGACTTAGCTACACTGGAGGACAGGCACATTATCCTCACCTATAGACTGGACAGGGCCACAATCACAGATCTGTGTGCCGAATTGAAACCAGACCAGATCTCAGCTATCCGTCATCCAACTAGGATCCGCCCTCTTGTGCAAGTCCTATCAGTGCTTTATTTCTTGGCAACTGCTTCCTTCCAAGTAACAATGGGCTTGGCAGCAGGAATGTCACAGCTAATGTTTTCAATCGTGCTGGCAAGAGTGTTGTCTGCCCTGGTAAAACACATGTGCAGCAACATTTCTTTCCCCAGGTAGAAGAATTGGCCACTGTAAAGGCCGTATTCTATGCAATGGGACACATCCCCAATATTATTAGGGCAATTGACGGTACACATATTGCGTTTGTCCCCCTCGCCAGATTGAACAGGTGTTCAGAAATCGTAAGAGTTTCCACTCACTGAATGTGCAGATAGTGTGCCTGGTGGACCAGTACATCTCCCATGTCAATGCTAAGTATCCTGGATTGGTGCATGATGCCTTTATTCTGAGGAATAGCAGCATCCCAAATGTGATGGCCCAACTACAGAGGCACAGGGTGTGGCTAATAGGTAAGCCTTGGTCCCCACCCACTGTATGTTAGTGTATGCCTTCTGGTGTTAACCCCATTGGATTGTGTGTGGCTAAATGTGCTCTCTCAATACTGGCAGGTGACTCTGGCTACCCAACCTATAATGGCTGCTAACCCCTGTGAGGAATGCCAGGACAGGGTCTGAGGAACGTTATAATGAGGCACATGGGCTAACCAGAGGGATCATCAAAAGGACCTTCGGCCTCCTGAAGGCCAGGTTCAGGTGCCTCCATCTGACAGGTGGATCCCTGTGCTACTCACCGAGAAGGTCTGCCAGATAGTACTAGCATGCAATATGTTGCATAACCTGGCCCTCAGATGCCATGTACCTTTTCTGCAGAAGGAGGAGACTGGAGATGCCCCTGTGGCAGCAGTAGACCCTGAGGACTGTGAGGATGAAGAGGTTGAAGATGAGGACGAGGATAACAGAACCACATATATCCATCAGTACTTCCAATGACACACAGGTGCGACAGTGCAACTGCATATTTCTATGACTATTGATGTATTCTGTGTGGCTGTAGCATGATGGTATTGAGTTTCTTTTTATCTCAACTTACTGTCATTATGGTTTGGCATTTTACAGATGTTGGTGATATAACAACTGTGTACTGATGTGTTGACTACAGATAGCTACAGGTTATTATTTCTGTGCTCTCATAGTGTACAGCTCATTTGCAATGGATGTGACAGTTTTCATAAATACACATTTTCAAAACATAAAATACTAGTAGTCAAGTTGTGAGTGGGCTTGGGTGACCGACTGTCTAGTGGTCCCTGATGTGCCATGTAGGCCATCCAGATCCTGAAGTTCAGAGTTACTGTCATCACTGGGGGCATCTTATGTTTGGGGACTGGATAGTCGTGGCACCTCCTCTCTGATGACATTGGCTGGGGCACCTGTGGGGATGTAAGTGATATATTATGCTTCATACATGTGACATATTGTACATCCCTGGCTTCCCGTCTATCGTTGGTATTGCAACTACTACATTTTGCTTGTGTATGGTGATGCATTTTGGGATGTCCATGCATTGGTATAGCATGCACAGCTTGGCATTGTGGTTAATCATATATGTAGGTGCAGTATGTGTGATGGGGTTGAGTGATGGGAGTAAGGGTGAGGGTGTGAGATGGCATGCATGTATGGGGGGTGATAAGTGGTAAATGTTGACATACCAGTGTCCAGTCCTCCGGCTACTCCAGTGAGTCCCTCAGGATGCAGTATTGCCAAGACTTCCCATGCTGTGAGCTGTGGGGAGGAGGTGGTGGCCCTCCGCCAGTCCTCTGTATGGTGAGCTGGGATCTTGCTGCTATGGAATGTACCTTCCCCCATAGGTCGTTCCACCTCTTCCTGATGTCATCCATTGATTTTGGGTGCTGTTCCACGGCGTTCACCCTGTCCATGATTCTCAGCCATAGCTCCATCTTTCTGGCAATGTATTTCTGCTGTACCTTTGCTTCAAACAGCTGTGGCTCTACCCTGACAATTTCCTCAACCATAACCCTTAACTCCTCATCAGTGAAACGGGGGTGCCTTTGTGGGGACATGGGTGTTGGTGAGAGTGTGTTGAGTAATGTGGTGGGGTGTGTGATATGAGGTGCATGAAGGATGTATGGGTGTATGTGGTGTGTGTGTCTAGTTGTCTCTATGCTGTTCGTGTCAATCTCCTGGCAGTAACTGTTGTTCTTAAGGGGTTGTGGGTAATGTGGGTGCGTGTTTTATAGTGCTGTGGGTGTATGGGTGTGGTGTGTGTATGAGTTTCAGGTTTGTATTTTTTGTATTGGCCAGTGTAGTGTTGTTTTGTATGTGGGTTTAGTGGTTTAGTGCCATTGAATGTCCGCCGTAGTGATTCGTGATTCATAACTTGATAGGCGTTGCAAATTATTATTTTGTAGCAGACCACTGCCCCTATACGATGACATAAACATACTATTGAACATGAGTCTCGCTAACATTTTCACATAGAGTGGATTGGGATTTAGCATTAGGTATGTTTTGTTGAATACAGAGCCAACTCTTGAGTAGCTATCTGAAGATACAATAGTTATCCATGGATCTTATGTTTCAGGGTAATTAGTTCCATAGTTTGGCTGCTTAGACAGACACAGATGTACCACCTATGTTTTTGTAGCTTGTATGGTGGGATTTTTGTGTTGAGGTGCCAATATGGAGTGGAGATTTCTTTGCTGAATGTATTTGGTGATTTTATTCCTGAAGAAAAGCTGTCCTGTTCATGTGTTGCTTTGTGGGTGGTGCAAAGCAGCTTGAATGTGGATCTTCTAGCAACCTGCAACCAATGTACGGCACTCAAGGCAGGGAGGATGTGTGCTTTACCTGTAGGAATTACCTGTAGGAATAGTCTGGCAGCATAGTTTTTAATCTGTTGTGGTCTTTGCATAGTTGATAAGCATGATCCATGGTAGAGACCATTGGCATTCTCAAGGTTAGAAAGTGCAAGAGATCTAGTAGCCTGGACCTTGTGTGGATATCCCAGGTGGGGGGAGATGTGTCACAGAATTTTCATAGTAATGAAGCTTAATCTTGCTAATTTGTTCACTTGGGCATTCATTCACAACTAGGAGTCCATAGTAATTCAGAGATTTGTTACTTCCTTAGATACTTTAGGAGGTGTTCCCAGATCGCCAGGCCAGGAGCAGAGTGGGTAATAATTTTTCCAATCACCATGTTAGTATTTCAATTTTGGAAGCATTTAATTTGAGATGCTTCCATGTCATCCACTGATTAACTGTTCTGAGGCAACTGAAGATGTTTGAGTTTCCAATGTGTTTGGTGCTTTCCAGTTCAAGGAGTATTTGTGTCTTTTGCTTAGTTATAGCATGTGAGCTGAAATTTAGTGATCATTGACAGTAATGACTTCACGTTGATGTTGAAAAGCATGGGTGAGATTATAGAGCCTTGAGGGACCCCAGATTTTATGAAGTATGGTTTGGATAAGAAAGGAGGAGGAGCGAAAATTAGATTTGTTCTGTGTTGAAGGTAGAATGTGATCCAGTCGAGGACAGTCCCTTCTATTCCTGCTTGATAGAATCTTTGTAATAGAGGTTCATGGCCAACTGTGCTGAAGGTAGCTGAGAGGTCCAAGAGAAGTTGTGCAGCAACCCTGTTGCGGTCTATTGTGTTTTTGAGGTCATCCCAGATGGCGATGAGGGCAGATTCTGTGGCTCTTGCTGGGTGGAATCCTGTTTGGTAGTTTGAAAGAATGGAGTTATCGTCAATGAATTGTGACTTTGGTGTGAATGCTGCTCTTTCTATCAGTTTGCCCAGGAAAGTCCCATTTGTAATTGGTCTCTAGTTGATGGTGTCATTCAGGTCAAGGTTTGTTTTCATTAATAATAGGCATAAGTATGCCTTTTTTAGATCTTCAGAAAATATTCTTAAAGTTCAAAAAGTATTGTTGTTTCTTCTTACTGGTGTGACATTAGCAGTAGTTACAAGAATGTTCTTGAAGATTTGTGGTGGACAAAGGTCAGAAGGGCAGCCGGCTGACCAGCTTGCTTTCACCAGTTCCATTAATTCACTTTGTGATATTTGTTTGAAGAAACGCATAGGCTGGGTTAGCCCTCTATTGGGTTGGTGCTTGTGGTTTTACTTTTTTATATATATGTATCCATCATGTCTGCTTTGGTTGTGTAATGATTTGCCAGTTTTCAGTGAATTCTTGAGTAATTCAATGAATTCCTACTGTGTATTTAGGATTATGAAATTTGGTGAGAATTTTATAGAATTCTTTACTTGCACATTTGTCATTTTGAATTCTTGTTGAATAGAACAATTTTTCGGTTTCTTTATTTTTGAGTATTGTTGACTTGTATATTCTGTTAAGTTTTTGAAGGTGAAGTTTGTCTTGAGTTTGTTTTGAGTAAGGTGTCTTGCAGCTTTCTAATTTGTTGTTTTTTCTTTTTAGTTCTGTATTTATCCAAAGTACCTATTTTTGTTTGTCCTGTTTTGTTTTTCTTAGTGTTACTAGTATATCAAAAGCTTCCTGTAGCCACTCATAAAGCTTTCCAATGGAATTTATTGTGTCTAGATCTGTTTTCGGTTTTGGGTGTGTTTCTAAGTATTCAAAATTGAGCTTGTGCCACAGTCAATAGTTGGATGAATGCAAGGTGGTCTAAGTTGTGTTGACTTGTGGTGATGGATGTTGGAAAGCTTACAAATGGTGATCTGACCATGTGACTGAAGTAATTCTCTGAAAGATAACTCATTCTGGGTTTGCAAAAATGAAATCTAGGATGTGTTCAGAGATGTGCATTGGTTTCTGTATGATCTGATGCAGGCTCATTGTGATTAGGCCAGTGATGCTGGTTTTTTGATGGAGCATACTGGGTTTGTCAAACCAAATTCTTAGGTCTCCAAGAATGCATAGATTGGAGTGTAATATTTTAAGGTTTGAAAATGTGTCTAGAAATAAGTCTGGGCATGTTACATTGCTATGTGGTGGTCTGTAAAGGCGAAGGAGGTTACAGGAAAAAGTTAGTGTAGTGTTGCGTCTAGTGATGAGGGTCTCGCAGCCTTGTAGGGAAATGTCATCAGCTATGACAAGAATTATTATTTCCCTGAATTTAACAGCTAGTCCACCTCCTCTTTTACCTATAAATTCTGTGTGATAGTTTGAAAGCCTGGAGGAAGTGCTTCATGCAATACTGAGGCAATGTCATCTCCCAACCATGATTCAATTATGAAGATTAAGTCAGGTTGTGTATCAGTGAGTAAGTCATAGATGTGGTCTTGTTTTAGAGAGTGATCACACATTTATTAATAGACGGTTTAGAGATTCTGTTTTGGTGGTGGTGTGACTCTGTTTTGTAGAAGAGTTAGCAATATTTTTGAACTTGTAGCAGGTGTGTCATTAGTGCTAGTATTAGCTGTAGGTGAATAGCAATAGTTTGGCTTTTCTATATTGTGTTCCTTGTCCAGCAGGCTAATAAGGCACTTTGAAGAGTCTGCATGTGTTGGTGGTAGAGATGGTGGTTGAGAGTGCGTTGGTGAGCTGTGTTGTTTTTGTAGAGTAGTCTTGTGTAATAGACATGGGGATGTGAACTTGTGAAGAGTGGCATGTTGCTTATTTTGTTTGCATTTGTTTAGGGTGTAAGGTGTATGGATTAAGGGTGGCGGTGGAACATGTGGTTATGTTTTAAGGCTATAAGTTGTGCAGTGGATGAGAGCTGGGCGAATGAGAGTTGTTGTGTTGGTGTATTTGTGCTGGTGAAGAGAGAAGATTTGGGAGTAAAACAGTTTAGGAAGTTTATGATTTATATAGACATGAAGGTGGGAGTCGGTGTTTATTTGTGATGTGCTACGGAAGGTATTATGAAATTGTGTGTGTTAGAGATTTTGATGTACTGATGTGTGTGTTATGTTTTGTTTTTGTGGGGTAGGGTGAGGAGATATTGATTTAGTGGTTGTTTGCGAAGGATGTGTATGTAAAGTACTGTCAGCAAGTGGAAGTTGAATTGTAAAGGGTGTGTGTGTGTATGTGGTAGATTGGAGTGCAAGGCTTGTTTGGCTGTGTGTTTTGGGTAAAAACAGGAGGAGAGTTTTAGTGAGTGGTATGACAGAGGGCTTAGTATAGGTTTGGTTGTGACAGAATGGGTTCTGTCATGAGCAAGTAGAAGGCAGAGCTGGTGTTTTGTATGAGCAGAGAGTGTATGCCTGGCAAAATAAACGTTATGTGTAATGTGGCTTTGTGTTGTGTTGGTGATGTATACATTTATTGATGGTATAGGACAGAGTAGTGTTAAATGTGAGAGTAAAGGTACCATTATGTGGTATCTGGGGTCAAAAGGTGTATAGGTGTGGTTTGTGGGGTTTTATAGTGATTGTAGAGCCATTGAAATGTGGTTAGGGTTTGCTTGTGTTAAATGAGGACAGTGCATTTGGTGAGAGTGTATCATGTTAGTGGATGTAACTGAGTTAAGTTGGTGGATGCTGAATGCCAAAAAGGGCAGCATTGTTGGACCTAGGCCCAGCGCAGCCCGAACAGGCTCTAATAGGCAAGAACCCTTGTACTCTCTGCCCTTAGCCTTGATGCCCTGGCTGAGACACCCTGAGCCCTAAGGTTAAATAGCCCTAGGTTAGGTGGCACCTTTTCCAATGGGAACCTTAGACATAAATCTAATCAATCAGAGTCCTAGCCCTAAGCCCTAGGACCAATGGGAAACCTGGCCCTTTCAACCAATTGCAGCCCTAGCCCTAACAACTAATCCAAAGCTAAATGATAAGCCCTATGTCTAATATAAATCCTAGCTGTAGGAATCAATCAGAACCTCAGGCCTATAAGCCAATCAAAACTTCAACCCTAAGCCTAATTCCAATAGAAGCCCTAAGCCTAGGAACCAGTTTGCGCCCAGATGTAGCAACCAGTGAGAGATGTATATATAGGGCATGCAACCTTACCCACAGGCTGGTGGGCAGGGGGCACAGAGCTGCTCAAGTCAGAATTTCATTTGATACTGAGAGGCTCTATCCACACTTTGCAAGTCCTGTTCAACCTTGCCAATGAGGCCCAAAATTTAAGCTACTACTTTCACGCACTTAAATAAATCACTTTTGCTAGTCAAAACAAGTGCTACATACACTGTCCAAACACAGTTTAAATCATCAACCAGATTAGGCAGTATACACATCAGTGGTTGTTCCAATGAGAGACTTCTGCTACATGCTGACAAGGTTAAATCGAAGATTAACACACTTGTACTTGCATGAAGGCCACCATATTAGTGCATAAATACATTTAGCAAATGATCTGACCTTAGAACATCATATTATGGAACTACATGGGTTACGAATGTGACACAGTTGAATAGTGGCACAGTAGAATTCTCACATCTGATGCTGCTAATGTAAATAAAAACAATAAGACATTGGAACATAGGCCCTCATTATGATATTGGAGGTAAATCCCACTTATCGCTGCGGTGAGGGCCGCCAACATACTGTCATGGAGACCAACATCCGTTCGCCGTATTATGACACACACACACTAAACCAACTGAATACTGCCACAAACAAAAATCCGTCAGATCAAACGTAAGTGCTAATGTGTCAGTACGAACACCCACACCGTCATGCCAACAAAACAACGCCCCCCCCCACATTATGACCCAAGAATCACCATGGCGGACATTCAACTGTGGTAAACCATTGGTGGTACACACCGGCACGGTCAGAATGGTCACCCAAAAACAATACAACACAACATTGGCACCTGACACTGATGCACACACCACACCCACCAATCCACAGCAATATAAAACACACACCTATGTAACCCACAACCCTTTATGAATGTGAAAAATTGCCAAGAGATAGACACGCTAATCACAGACACAACTACACACACCACAAACACCAAGCCATCTGTCACACACTCCACACCCCACCACATCATTCAAAACCCACTGCACAACACACAACACACAACACCCATGTCCCCACAAAGGCAACCTCATTTCACTGCTGAGGAGTTGCGGGTTATGATAGAGGAAATATCCAGGGTAGAGCCACAGCTGTTTGGAGTACAGGTACAGCAAATATCCATTGCAAGGAAGATGGAATTATGGCAGAGAATTGTGGACCGGGTGAAGGCTGTGGGACAGAATCCAAGAACAAGGGATGACATCAGGAAGAGGTGGGTCAAAAAACGGAGTAAGGTACGTTCCAGGGCAGCAAGGCACCAACTCGCCATCCAGAGAACTGGCGGTGGACCCCCACCTCCTCCCCCCAACTGACAGCATGGGAGGAGCAAGTCCTGGCAATCCTTCATCTTGAGGGACTCACTGGAGTAGCAGGAGGACTGGACGCAGGTGAATCAAAATTTAAGACCTATCACCTCCCCAACACTCCACTCCATCCCACACAGTGCACCTACATACAGTATATGACTAATCCCAATGCCAAGCCCTGCATGCCATACCCACTGCATGTACAGCTCTACCAGCCCTGTATGTACACCCACCATCTATGCATGCACAGCATGGAGAACTAACAATCCCGAAATCCATCACCATACACAAACAAAGATGGCATGGCAACAGCAACAATATAGGGGAAGCTATGGATGAAGAATATGTAACAGGAAGGAAGCATAATATACGACTTACATCCCGCAGGAGCCCAAGCCAATCCCAGTGGTGAGAAATTGCCATGGCTATCTAATCCCCCAAGAGAAGATGCCCCCAGTGATGACAGTAACTCTGGACATCTGGATCTAGAGGAACTTCCTGGCCCATCAGGGACCACTTGTCAGTCGGCCACCCAGGCCTACTCCCAGTCCACCACAGAACCTCCCCGGTTATTATCCAATACCACAGCACCCACCCAACGTCCTCACACCTCTGTCCCCAGTGTGCCCACCTGTACAGGGACCCCAGTCCACACCTCACAGCCAAGACAATCAGGGTCCTAGGGTTAGTGTCAATGGCAGTGGGCACAACTTTCAGGAGTCACAGGGTGACAGGGACACTGGGAGGACAGCTGTGCGCTGGGGGAGGACAGTCTCACAGAACCAACTCTCCAGGAGGCACTCACCAATGTTCTCAGGGCCAACCAACAATCCCAGGACAAGATGGGCCAGATTCTTGACATCATCCAGGAGAACCAGCAGCTGCAGGAGGTACACCATCAGGAGATAAGGAAAGATTTGCAGGCCCTCAACACCACCATGGTCTCCATAGCAAGGGTGCTGGCTGATATGGCCAATATCATGAGGAAATATACAGCAAACCAGTGGGCCCCATCCACTAGCCAGTCCACTGAACAGCCCACCACATCTGCTGCAGCTAGTGGACAGGCGGAACTGCCCCAGGACCCACAGACCACCAGCACCCCTCTCCCTGAAGAAGGTGAACTACCCAGCAAACGTTCCTGCAAGCCAGAAAGATGCCAGATTCACTTGCCAGGACCAAGACCACCACCAGGAAATGAGACCCTCATGAATGTCCCTCTTGTTTCCCACTCTGTCTCCTTGTCGACTTTTAATTGCCTTTGTTCCCCTCTCTATGGACCCTTTGACACTGGACCTGTGATACAAACAGACTGCACCAATACTCTGGACTTACCTCTACCATCCCCCCATTCGATTGCACTATTCAGTCTATAAATTTCACTACAATAAACACCCTTGAACACAACTTGAGTGATAGTGCTTTATATGATGAAAATGTACAATTATGGTAACAGTTAGATCTTGTGCAAATTGCCTGATTTCTGTGATAGCATACAAATAATGAGCTGTAGCTATCTGTAGTCATCACATCAGTACACAGTTGTTATAACACTATCATCTGCAGAATGAGAAGGCATAGGTGACAGCCAGTTGAGATGCAAAGGAAGTAAATGCCATCCTGCTACAGCCACACTGAAAACATAAATAATCAGGGGAATGGTCAGTCCACTGTCTCACCTGTGTGTCATTGGAAGTACTGAAGTATAACTGATGTTCTGTTGTCCACATCCTCATCCTCCTCATCCTCACTGTCCTCAGGGTCCACTGCTGCCACAGGGACATTTCCAATCTCCTCCTCCTGCAGATATGGCACATGTTGTCTGAGGGCCAGGTTGTACAACATGCAGCATGCTACAACTATGTGGCATACCTTCTCGGGTAGTAGAGAAGGATCCACCTGTCAGATGGAGGCATCTGAATCTGGCCTACAGGAAGATGAAGGTACGTTCTATGATCCGCTTTGTTCGCCTATGTGCATCAATTTACTGATTCTCAGCCCCTGTCCTGGCATTTCCTCACAGGGGTCAGGAGCCACGATAGGTTTGGGTAGCCAGAGTCAACTGCAAGTATTGAGGGACTAACATTAGCATTACACAATGGTATGGGGGTTGACTTATAAAGGCATACACTGACATACATTGGGTAGGGACTCTGGCTCACCTATTAGCCACACTCTGTGCTTCTGCAGTTGTGCCATCACATTTGGGATGCTGCTATTCCTCAGGACGAAGGCATCATGCACCGACATCAGATACTTGGCAGTGATGTGGAAGACGTACTGGTCCGCCAGGCACACCATTTGCACATTGAGTGAGTGGAAACTCTTCCAATTCCCGAACACCTCTTCATTGTGCTGGGGGGACAAACGCAATGTGTGTTCCATCAATTGACCCAACAATATTGGGTATATGTCCCATTGCATAGAATCTAGCCTTCACAGTGGCCAAATCTTCAACTTGGGGGAAAGTGATGCAGCTGCACATGTGTTTGACCAAGACAGACAAAACTCTGGCCAGCATGATTAAGAACATTGGCTGTAACATTCCTGCTGCCAAACCCACTGTCACTTGGACAACACCAGTTGCCAGAAAAGGAAGCACTGATAGAACTTGCACAAGAGGGGGATCCCAGTGGGATGACAGATAGCTGATAGCAGATCAGACTCCAATTGAGTACGCAGCTCTGTGAGTGTGTCCCTGTCCAGTGTATACGTCAGTATTATATGCCTCTCCTCCAGTGTAGCCAAGTCCACAAGGGGTCTGTAGACAGGGTGTTGTCTCCTGCTCCTATTCCTCAGCAGTGGTAGGTATCTAAGGGACACAAGACTGAGTAGGGTGTCACAAATTAAATAATGGATGCACCACTTCAGTGTACATAGAGCATGTATGTAATCGGACAATGTAAATGGCAATGTATGTGCAATTTACAACAATGAGGCAGTTACTATTTTCTGAATGTTGTTCACCACCATAAAATGGCAACCGCGTGTCCTGTAAGTATGGACAGGTGGAAGTTAGGTAACTCCATTGGGCATCATGGCGGAAGGCGGTCTTACACCGTAGTTCTATTCCTCATTGGCTAAAATGGGGCTCTATGGAGTACAGTGTCCAATGGGGATCACCGGCAGAGGTGACGGTGTACCCCGCCGCAGATGAGACCGTCATTTTCAGTCTAAAACTTCACTTGATTCCTGACTATTCACAAGACAGCACCTCCACTGCATGTGCTGCTGTGACCTGTGTCTGGATCCTACGATGGTCCATGTGACCGGGGAAAGGGTGCCTGCCTTCACTTCGGAGAAGTTAGAGCACATGGTGGATGAGGTCCTACCCCTGTATGAGCAGCAGTATGTCCCTCCAGACCAACAGTTAGGGGGTATGTCTGGTGGTAGTGTACATGCAGGGCTCTGGGTGATGTGTGTGCCATGGAGATGGAAATGGTATTTGAGGCCAAATGTGTGGCAGGCTCGTTTGTATGGTTAATGGTGTCCTCCTGTCTGTATTACCTCTGCAGGTCGGTGCTCATCAGAAGAAGGGATTTAGGGCCAGATGTAGCAAGCCTTTTGCGCCTCGCAAACTGCGAAAAACGCAGTTTGCGAGGTGCAAAAGGCCAAACGTGATGCACAAATTGCGAGTCTGTACCGACTCGCAATTTGAGGCTGCGACTCGCAAATAGGAAGGGGTGTTCCCTTCCTATTTGCGACCGCATCGCCATGCAGAGTTGCTTTGGGACCACGAATGCGGTCGCAAACCAACTCGCAGTTACCATCCACTTGAAGTGGGTGGTAACTCATTCGCAAAAGGGAAGGGGTCCCCATGGGACCCCTTCCCCTTTGTGAATGCCAATAAAAATATTTTTTCAGAGCAGGCAGTGGTCTGATGGACCACTGCCTACTCTGAAAAAAACGAAACCAAATGGTTTCGGTATTTTTCTTTTTGCAGCTCCTTATCCTTTAAGGAAAAGGGGCTGCAAAAAGAAAAAAAAACTGCTTTATTTAAAAAGCAGTCACGGACATGGTGGTCTGCTGTCTCCAGCAGGCCACCATCCCTGTGAGTGCCTAGATTTTCTATGGGGTCGCAAACTGCGACCCACCTCATTAATATTCATGAGGTGGGTCTTTGCGACCCCAAAGCGAGTCGCAGAAGGTGTCTGAGACACCTTTCTGCATTATATTTTGCGAGTTGCAAATAGCGAGTCGCTAGTACTCGCAATTTGCAACTCACAAAATGTTTTCTTGCTACATCTGGCCCTTAGGGACAGATGTAGCAAGCCTTTTGCGCCTCGCAAACTGCGAAAAACGCAGTTTGCGAGGCACAAAAGGCCAAACGCGATGCACAACCGCAAATTGCGTGTCGGTACCGACTCGCAATTTGAGGCTGCGACTCGCAAATAGGAAGGGGTGTTCCCTTCCTATTTGTGACCGCATCGCCATGCAGAGTTGCTTTGGGACCACGAATGCGGTCGCAAACCAACTCGCAGTTACCATCCACTTGAAGTGGATAGTAACTCATTTGCAAAAGGGAAGGGGTCCCCATGGGACCCCTTCCCCTTTGTGAATGCCAATAAAAATATTTTTTCAGAGCAGGCAGTGGTCCTATGGACCACTGCCTACTCTGAAAAAACTGAAACCAAATGGTTTCGGTATTTTTCTTTTTGCAGCTTGTTTTCCTTTAAGGAAAACGGGCTGCAAAAAGAAAAAAAAATACTTTCCTCAAAAAGCAGTCATGGACATGGTGGTCTGCTGTCTCCAGCAGGCCACCATCCCTGTGAGTGCCTAGACTCGCTATGGGGTCGCAAACTGTGACCCACCTCATTAATATTCATGAGGTGGGTCTTTGCGACCCCATAGCGTGTCGCAGAAGGTGTCTGAGACACCTTTCTGCATTACATTTTGCGAGTTGCAAATTGCGAGTCGCTAGTACTCACGATTTGCAACTCGCAAAATGTTTTCTTGCTACATCTGGCCCTTAGTTGTGCCATCTCTAAGGATATGTGGACCCTGGGAGTCTATAGCAGTCGTAGCACCCGCTGTAGGAAAAGGTGGGAGGACCTGAGATGCTGGGCCTGGAAGCCAATGGAGGCCCAGCTGGGGATGGCCTCCCAACGTGGGTGGGTTGCCCGTCGGAACCTGACCCCCCTGAAGGCCTGCATACTATCAGTGGCCTACTCAGAGCTGGATGGGGGCTTGAGGGCAGTCCAGCTGCCACAAGGGGGTGAGTACAGTGAGCATGACAACAATTATTGTTAGGTGGCATGGGATCCTGGTGGTGATTTTCAGTTAGTGGGTGCCCCTTAATGCCAGCTCATTGCTGCGTGATCCAGCTCAAGGTAAATGGGTCTATAGCAAAATCTAGTGACTTAGCTAGCTTGCATTCCATGTCAGACAGGTCTTAGTGGGTCCTATAAGGGGTGCAGTTGGTGGTGGTTGGCTCTCATCTTGCAGTGGCACCTAGCCAATGAAATGCCAGTGCAATGCATAGTGTTCAATCCTGATCCCTATGTGTGATGGTTATGTGTATGCCAACTGTGGTGATGGTGCTCCCTTTCTCTCCCTCCCCTATTTTCTTCTGTCATCCTGTCTATGTTTGTATTAGCATCATCTGGCGGAAGAGTAGGGGCACTGCCGACTGAGGGAGCTGTATCCCACAGGACCCAGGAGGCAGAGTCCATCAGCGCTGAGGGGACCATTGGGATGGAGGGTGAGGGGAGCACCACAGCGGAGACAGGAGGTGACAACACTGACTCTGATTCCTCCTCAAATGGGAGCTCCCTGGTGATGGTGGACACCTCTGGAATCACCCCAGCTACAGGTACAGCCGCCACTCCCGTACCAGCACCACCCTCCCAGAAGCCCCCCACCGAGTTGCCTGTGCCCGCTCACCAGGAGGGTGGGCATCTCCTTCGCCCCAGGCACCTCAGGCCCTGCCCCAGTGAGCCCTGCTGTCCTCAGTCAGGAGGCTATTAACCTCCTGAGATCCATCTCTGTAGGGCAGTCAACCACTGTGAATGCCATCCAGAGGCTGGCATCCCAGATGCAGGAATGCAATGCATACCTGAAGGGCATCCTCAGTGGGTTGGCGGCCCTACAGAGATTGTTTCAGGCTCTGCCTTCCTCTTTGATGGCAGCCAGTGTTCATATTCCTACCGTCCCCCCTCCAACTACCACTTTCCAGTCCCAGTCTTCTCAACCCCAATCCATCCCAGGCACAAATACAGACAAGCATGCACACAAAACATTACACAAGCAGCACACTTTAGTCCACAAGCACTCAAACAACAGACAGTTGCACACACAACCACACCCACTGCCTCCACAGTCTCCCCCTCCTCCTCCTCCTCCCGCACAGTCATATCCACACTCTCACTTGCATGCATTGCATCAACAGCTACCCCCACCATCACCACATCAAGCAGCACACACACCTCACTTGCAGACACCTCCCAACATCAATCCACGTGTCTCCTTTCTCATCTCCCCCACCCTGTCTACCTCCCCCAAGGGACACATGCACTCAGACTCCCAACAGCCATCCACCTCACACACTTACACTGTCCATGCATCTGCACCCAAGTCCAGCAGACGTACACCTCCGACGACCACTCCCTCAACGTCCACTTCCATCCCTCCTCCCACATCCCTCCCCAATATCCCTAAGAAGCTTTTCCTTGCCCAACTTGACCTCTACCCTCCCCCTCCAGGCCCGTTCCTGCCCGTAAGAGGAGGGTCCTAACAACCCAGCACAGCACCTCAGCCAAACAGACTGCCACTGCTCCCATCAAATCATCAGCTGCTGGCACAAAGGGACCCCAGAGTGTGATGACTGCCACTCCTACTGAGAACACACCTCCGGCTCAGAAAAGGAAGACTAGGGTGGGGAAAAGCAAGGGACAGGAGATGAGGACAGTGAAGGCAATTCCTGGTCCTGGGGGCAAGGACAAAAGTGACATGCCAAAAGTCAATGCAACCCGTCACAAGAGAGGACACATGGATCCCTTTCCACCACCAAATATTGCCAAATATGCCACTCCACCATTAAAGAAAGGGAAGGTTCACAATCAACCACCAATGAAAGGAAAGGTTCCCCCTCAACCACCAATGAAAGGGAAGGTTCCCACTCAACCACCAATGAAAGGCAAAAGGCTCACTCCACCAGCACAGCAAGGATCCCCCACCTCCAGCTGAGGCACATTAGCCCCCACCTCCAGCACAGGCACAGCAGCCTTCTCCTGCAGCTAAGGCACAGGGGCCCCCACCTCCAGCACAGGCACAGTAGCCCTCACTTCCAGCTGAGGCACAGGAGCCTCCACATCTAGCACAGACACAGCAGCCCTCACCTCCAGCTGAGGCACAGGAGCCCCGACCAGCACAGTCACAGCAGCCCTCACCTCTAGCTGAGGCACAGGAGCCCCCACCTCAAGCACAGGCACAGCAGCCCTCACCGCCAGCTGAGGCACATGAGCCCCATCTGCAGCAAAGGCACAGCAGCCTACACCTCCAGCCTAGGCACAGGAGCCACCACTTCCACCACAGGCACAGCAGCCCTCACCTTCAGCTGAGGCACAGGAGCCCCCAAATCCAGCACAGGCACAGCAGCCCTCGCCTCCAGCTGAGGCACATGGACCCTGCCTCAAGCAGAGGGCATGAAGCCACCCTCCAGGGGCTGTTGTACAAGGAGCCTCCTCCAGGACCAGTGGGCAACTTCCCCACTTCAGAGACTGTGGCCTTGCACCCCCCCAAGAAAGACAATTGGGCATGGAGCCCCCTCCAGAACCAGTGGCAAGTTCCCCACTTCAGAGACTGTGGCATCGCACCCCCCAAGAAAGACAATTGGGCATGGAGCCCCCTCCGTGACCAGTGGGCAAGTTCCCCACTTCAGCTGAGATACCCCACCACACCTCCCCCCTTCCCCCTGAGGTGCCAGCCCATTTCCATCATGATGCCCCTGAACAATAAGTTCCAGATTGTGTCAGGAGTCAAGTTGGGCCTTGGACTGTGACCTGTGGCCATGTGGCCATTTTGTACTTTGGAATGGTCATTGGCCCATTCTGGACATTGTCGCCTGCATTTATAATTGAATGAACAATATAGTGGCTATTAGCATCAAATTACAGTGTTTGTTGATAATCATTGTGGTCCATGTTTCATTTTAACGTCTCACTCACCTTTTCCTCCCTCCCTTGTGTGCTAGGTGGCTGTTTTCACCGTCATCGTCTTAGTCGGCGTTGGTGTTGCAGGAGGGCCATGGCGTAGAAGAGCATCAGGAAGACTTGAAGTTCTGGTTCCATGGCGGCGGCAGAGTTCTCTGTGCACTTGTTGGTGAGTCTTTCGTTTTCAGTGTTCTGTTTCTGCCAGGCTTTTGATGGCGCTGGTACAGCCCCGGAAATCCAGGCGGTTTGCTATGTAATAATATGGTAGGCGGTACCTTGTCTTCCGCCTGGCTGTTGATGGCTACCATAGTGGTCAGTGGTGTTAACGCCCTGGCGGTTGGTGTGGTGCATTGGCTGTCTATGGGTGATATCACCGCCATGATCATAATTTGGTGGTAATTACTGCCAGCCTGTTGGCGGTATTACCGCCACTTTCACAGTCACCGCCAATGTCATAATGACCATCATAGTCTTGTTTCTATGAATGTGAGTTCATGTTTTTGTTTTTTGCAAAGGGTTTCATACTGAAATGTGTCATTATTAAATCTTTTCATGATTCTTTGTCTTGGAGTGCGGGCCTTCAATTTCAGCATATGCAAAAAGTTGTTTTCTATAGACAATATGTAGTGTGTGTGTATATATATATATATATATATATATATTTATATTTGTGTATATATTTAAATATATATTTATATATATATGTGTGTATATATGTATAGTACTGAAAAAAGTAAGGGTAAAAGTAACGTCATCGGTGAGTATGCCAGTTAAAGGATTAACTTAGTGCCCTCCGAAAAACCAAAAAGATTCATCAGTTAACTATAAATTGTGGCCACACCATGCACTGCTTCTGAACTCACATATTACATCAAACATGACATGTCCTATGACATCACTGATGGCATCTCAAATGACATCCTTGATGGCATCACTGAGGACATAATAACAAGCATGGCATTAGTACTATGAAAGTAAGCTTAAAATTGCTCAGAATAATATGAAGCATAATTACTGCTATCATACATAAAACCCCATAAATGTAGCAAGCTTGTGTTATGTGAAACTGTTAGACCTAGCATCCTTGGCGTTGTTTCCCCTGTCTTTTGCCTCTGCTTCCTATGTTTTTAACTATGTGCTAGACTTCGTTTTTACTGGTTTTGGTAATTTAAAAATACATCTTTTGGTATAATTGGTTTTGAGATTGTCAGTTTGAAAATGCCACTTTTAGATAGTGGTCATTTTCTTGCTTAACCATTCTGTTCTTCTGTCTGCCTGTGGAATCCACATCTGGGTCAGACTGGCAGTTGGGCTGTTTGTGAATTCCCTCTAGACAGTGACTAAAAGGGAGCTGAAGAGTGTCTGCATATCCTGACGAGTCTGAAGTGGCTAGAGTGGGGAGGGAGGAGCTGACACTTATACCTGAAAGGGATGTGCCTGTTCTCAAACAATATAGGTGGCCATTACAACCCTGGCGGTCGGTGTTAAAGCGGCGGTAAAACTGGCAACAGGCCGGCAGTAAAAAAAATGGAATCACAACCGTGGCAGACACCGCCAACATAAACAGTCACTTTCCACGGCGGTACAAACAAACACCACAGCGTTAACCGCCAACAGACAGGTGGAAGACAAGGTTCCACCCACTGTATTACAACAGTCCAATCCACCACCTTTTCTGGGGCGGATTCACCGCAAACAAAAACACGGTGGAAACAGGACTTGGAAGGGAAAACGCTCACCTCTACACACCCCACGAGGAATCAGGACGCCATTGAACCCGAGCTCCAGATACTGCCAGTCTTTATCTTCCTGCTTCTCCACCAGGAACAACAAAGACGGCGGCGAAGACCACAGTGATTACTGCACCTACGACACAGGGGAGGGGGGAGGGAAAAAAGAGTGACATGCAACACGCAACACTCCCACCCCCACCCTCACCCACTACAACACACACACAAGTACATGTTGATACATTACATTAACAACCCCCAACTCCCCTTGGAAGAATGCAAGGACAAAAGGAAATTAGATGAACTTTGTAATCTATTCAAAAACAGTAATCAAAAATATATACTTTCATATACATATATTTACACTAGAAACAAATATATACACCAAGAATACAAGTCGAAGGTATTCCACCAACATAGTCCGTGGACCACTGGGCCCAAAATGCATGGGCGAGGCTCACACTCAATACCCGATCAAAACGGAGAGAACACTGCTGGGGATTCAGATAGAAATACAACAGGTACCTCAGGGGGAATGGAAGGGGGGGCACCTCAGCCGCATGAGTGCACGATGCCAGATCCACGAGGGGGCTCCATGCCCATTGATGTATCCTGCGGAGTGCAAAGCCACAGTCTCTCAAGTCTCTCAAGTGGGTGGTTTGCCCACTGCTGCATCCTGGGGAGTGTAAAGCCACAGTCTCTCAAGTCTCTCAAGTGGGTGGTTTGCCCACTGCTGCATCCTGGGGAGTGCAAAGCCACAGTCTCTCAAGTCTCTCAAGTGGGTGGTTTGCCCACTGCTGGATCCTGGGGAGTGCAAAGCCACAGTCTCTCAAGTCTCTCAGGTGGGTGGTTTGCCCACTGCTGCATCCCGGGGAGTGCAAAGCCATAGTCTCTCAAGTCACTCAAGTGGGTGGTTTACCCACTGCTTTTTCCAGGAGAGTGCAAAGCCACAGTCTCTCAAATCTCTCCAGTGGGTGGTTTGCCCACTGCTTTATCCTGGGGATAAAAGCCACAGTCTCTCAAGTGGATGCCTTTCTCCACTGGTTCTGGAGGGGGCTTTGTGCCCAGAGTGCTTCATCCTGCCAAGGACTGAGGTAGTGGATACCTTTCTCCACTGGTTCTGGAGGGGGCTTTGTGCCCAGAGTGCTTCATTCTGCCAAGGAATGCGGTAGTGGATGCCTTTCTCCACTGGTTCTGGAGGGGGCTTTGTGCCCAGAGTGCTTCATCCTGCCAAGGACTGAGGTAGTGGATGCCTTTCTCCACTGGTTCTGGAGGGGGCTTTGTGCCCAGAGTGCTTCATCCTTCCAAGGACAGAGGTAGTGGATGTGAATCTCCACTGGTTCTGGAGGGGGCTTTCTGCCCAGAGTGCTTTATCCTGCTCGTGGCGGCCTCAGTAGCGTCGGAATCTTTGGCGCTCACTGGCCTGCGGTGATTGTTGCGGTGGTGTCCTGTTCAGCAGTGCTGATGGCGGCGGTGTCCTGTTCAGCGGTGCTGGTGGCAGCGGTGTCCTGTTCAGCGGTGCTTGTTGCAGCGGTGTCCTGTTCAGCGGTGCTTGCTGCGGCGGTGTCCTGTTCAGCAGTGCTGGTGGTGGCGGTGTCCTGTTCAGCGGTGCAGGTGGCGGCAGTGTCCTGTTCAGCGGTGCTGGTGGCGGCGGTGTCCTTTTCAGCCGTGCTTGTGGCGGCGGTGTCCTTGGTAGCGGTGCTGGTGGCGGCGGTGTCCTCGGCAGCGGTGCTAGTGGCGGCGGTGTCCTTGGCAGCGGTGCTTGTGGCAGTTGTGTCCTTGGCAGCGGTGCTTGTGGCAGTCTTGTCCGCCATGCAGGTTTTCCCAGACTTGCCTGTTTTACTGTGCCTCTTCCCCACCTTGGACGGTGGCGCAGCTGTCTACACACTCCCAACTGTACCCCTTGGAGAGGCTTTGGTGGAAGATTTTTTTCCTCTCTTCCGCCGGGCACTGGCCAACTTTTTGTGCTTTTGAGGTGCGGGACTGTTTGTGCTCTGGCTCCTTGGCACACTGGCTGCCCTGCTGCCTGGCACACTCCAGAAGCCGGTTACTACTGGCACCACTGTTCCCGCTGATGTTGTGGCTGAGGCGCTGGGTTGGGACCTGGAGAGGTGGGCCCTAGGAGACTGAAGTGGTGGGGGAGGTGAGGGGAAGAGGTCAAGATTGGACAGAAAAAGTTTTGGGACACACTGGGACGGGTAGATGGAGGGGGTTTGGGAGTGGAGGAAGAGGTAGTGGTTGTAGGAGGTGTGCGTTTGCTGACTTTGGGTGAAGGTGCGTGGGCTGGAGGCTGTCAGGAGGTGGATAGCTGTTGGGTGGGTATGTGGATGCGTTTCGTGTACCTTGGGAGGTGGGCTCACAGACACACTGGGAGAGGACACAGGGGATGTGTGAATGGTAGTGGGGGTGGTGACTGCACGTGAGCTCGGTGTGCTGGTGATGGAAGTAGTGGCTGACGATATAGTGCATGCAGGTTTGAGTCGAGACAAGACTGGGAGGGAGGAGGGAGACGAGGAGGAGGGGGACACAGTGGAGGCAGTGGATGTTGGCATGTCTGCATGTGTATGATGTTTGCGTGAGTACATGTGGGATGTGTGGTGCTTATGTTTGCCTGAGCTTCCCTTGTGTCTTGAGGTGTTTGCAGGCTGGTCTGATGGCGTGCTTGGGATAGGCTGAGGTACATGGGTTTGGGTCTGGGTGGAGGAAGTTGGAGGGGGGAGGCTAGAGACAGGGACAATGGCTGCCATCAGTGCTGAGGCCAGAGTCTGAAAAGCTCACTGATGGGCTGCCTGACCAGAATGAATGCCCTTCAGGTATGCATTGGTCTGTTGCAACTGCCTGTCTACACCTTGGATGGCATTCAAAATGGTAGACTGCCCAACAGTGAGGGCCCTGAGGAGGTCAATGGCCTCCTCACTAAGGGCTGACTGGGGCAGGGCCTGAGGTGCCTGGGGCAAAGGAGATGCCCACCCTCCTGGGTGAGCGGCCACAGGGCACACACTGAGGGGCTGCTGGGAGGGCGGTGCTGGTAGGGCGGATGGCGGCTGTACCTGTAGATGCGGGGGGCACAGAGTGGCCGCCATCGCAAGGGAGCTCCCATCAGAGGAGGAGTCCATGTCGCTGATCTCAGCTCCTGTCCCCGCCGTGGAGCTCCCCTCTCCCTCTGTCCCACTGGTGAATTCTGACTCTGTTGTGTCGCCCTCCAGGGCCATGTGGGATGCAGCTCCCCCCTGCTTCCGTGCCACTGCTCCTCCGCCTGATGATGCTAATGCACACAAGCACAGGGAGACCACAAAAAGGGGGGGAAGATAGAAGAAAGACATGTTGAGTGCATCCAATACCCCTACCATTGACAGACACTACAGACACAGAAGCCCCTTGCACTACGCCGTGCACTTGGAGTTCCCTAATCAATCACAGGGACATGGGTTACAAGGCTATGCCCGATTGCTACACACATGGAAGTCACAGGAGTCTGACTAGGGTAGTTGGCTCTGTACACAGGTGGGGTGGGGTGCCACAGGGCCAGCCTTAAGAAGGGACCTTGCCTACTAAACTCGTCCTGGCCTAGGGGGACCCACAGCCCACCTCCCCCACCCAGACACCTGAAATGCGCGCTGAATCAGCTGAATGAGAAAGTACTCACCCCCTCGTGGCTGCTGTGATGCCCTCAAGCGCCCATCCAACTCCGGGTACGCCACCACCAGGATCCGGAACATCAGGGCGGTTATGGTGCGACGGGCACCCCTCCCACGTTGGGAGGCAATGCCGTCTTCTTGCTCCAGCTGCAAATGTCCTCCCATCTTTTCCGGCAGTGGGTGCTCTGTCTGTGGTAGACCCCCACGGTCCGGACTTCCTTGGCGATGGCACGCCAAATATCCTTCTTCTGGTGGGTGCTGACCTACAGGAATAGTACAGGGGAAAAGGAGAAGATATAACCATCCGCACCGTCACAGTCATTGGCCCGCATCCCTACCCTTGCCATGACGCACATGCACTCATCGTCGTTTTATGCACACCTCATTCTCCCCCCTATCTTTCATCCACACCACTCCAAACAGGCATTGCCAATACAGCATGCTCACAGTGTACTCACCTGTTTGTCTGGAGGACCATAGAGTAGCGTGTACTGGGGGAGGACCCCATCCACTAGTTTATTCAACTCCTCCGTGCTGAAGGCAGGGGCCCTTTCCCCAGACACACGAGCCATTGTCTCTTCCAGACTGAGGTTACAGCAGCACTTGCAGTGTAGGTCCTCTCCTGTCGAAGATCAGGTATCAAGTGATTGAACAGACAGAAAAAGGTGGTGACGTCCGCAGCGGTGCGTACAGTCACCACCGGCGTACATCGTCATTGGCTCCTGGGACCCATAGGGTCCAATGTTACCCAATGCAGGATTGCGCCGTGGTCTTCGACCGCCTACCGTGATGGTGTACAATGCCAGCGCAGTTACCTCATATCCCCTTGTCCCACATTACAGGTCAGGCAGCCGCCATTTCAGGGAGCCATGTGGCATTATTTTTGACTGCGTCACACATATCTAGGCCTTGCTTAAACACTAATACAGCCATATGTTGATTTTAAAACATTTTTCTATTAAGTTGTGTTAACGTACCTCAGTGTTGGTTGACTCTCTGCTCGCTGTTCTCCTACATAGAGCACGTCCGCTGGGGCAGGTGAGGAGATGGCGGCATCCTCCGGTGTACAGACCGCTGGTGGACCTGTCGACAATGGAGGAACAACATGTAATTATCACCTACAAACTTGGTCGTACCACAATCCTGGAACTGTGTGCCCAGTTGGAGCCAGACCTGATGTCAGCTATCCGCCATCCCGCAGGAATACCCCCTCTAGTGCAGGTGCTGTCAGTACTCCATTTCCTGACAAGTGGGTCTTTTCAGACCACAGTGGCCATAGCATCAGGGATGTCACAGCCTATGTTCTCCAACGTGTTGTCCATAGTGTTGTCTGCACTGCTGAAACACATGCGCAGCTATATCGTTTTCCCTTAGGTGGAGGATTTTCCTACAGTGAAAGGTGACTTCTATGCCCTGGGACATATCCCCAACATCATAGGTGCCATTTATGGGACACATGTGGCCTTGGTACAGGTGTACAGAAACTGGAAGAGTTACCATTCCATGAATGTGCAGATGGTGTGTTTGGTAGACCAGTACATCTCCCACGTGAATGCCACATTTCCTGGCTCAGTGCATGACGCTTACATTCTGCGGAATAGCAGCATCCCTTATGTGATGGGGCAACTCCAGAGGCACTGTGTGTGGCTATTAGGTGAGGAAATCGACCCAATACAGTGTGACTAGGTGTCTGGGAATGTCCCTAAGACTTAGTGTGTGTCTAACAGTTGTCCCTTGCCATTTGCAGGTGACTCTGGTTACCCCAACCTGTCATGGCTACTGACCCCAGTGATTAATCCCAAGACAAGGGCAGAGGAACGCTACAATGAGGCCCATGGGTGGACTAGGAGGATTATAGAGAGGACCTTCGGCCTCCTGAAGGCCAGGTTCTGGTGCCTCCATATGACAGGTGGTTCTCTATTCTACTCACCAAAGAAGGTGTGCCAGATCATTATGGCCTGCTGTATGCTTCACAACTTGGCTTTGCGATGACAGGTGCCTTTTCTGCAGGAAGATGGTCCAGATGGAGGTGTTGTGGCAGCAGTGGAGCCTGTGGACAGTGAAGACGAGGAAGCAGAAGAAGAGGACATAGACAACAGGAACACAGTGACCTAGCAATACTTCCAGTGAGACACAGGTAAGAAGACAACACTGCCTGCTACATCTGATTTAATTCTTCTACCTCTCATCTGTCTGTCATTTTCACCCAGTGTATAGACACTGAGTTGTCACTTTCCCTTTCGATTTCACAGATGTGGGTCCCACTCTGACCTCTGCTTTGTTTCCGCATGGACTAGAGCTGTGTGACATAGGTATGTTGACATTACATTGGATATAGCATTTTGCCACTGTTATTGCTAATACACATTTTCGAAAGCACAGACTGACTCCAGATTGTTTTGTGATTTAAGGGTGTTTTTTTAAGTGCAAAATACTGGAGGGGGTTGTAAAATGGTCAGGGGTGATGGTGGAGGAATGCCCATGGCAGAGTCCAGTCTATTAGTCTCACAGGTGCATTGTCCAAAGGGGCATAAGAAGTGGAGCTGGGGCAGTTGATTGATGGACAGGGTGACAAAGTGGGACAGAAGTATGACAATCAGGGTGGTCTCATTTCTTGGTGGGGTCTTGGCATTGTTCTCTGTCTTTGTCCTGGATCTCAGGGACCGCTTGCAGGATGGTTCTCCTTCTGCAGGGGGTGGAGTGCTGATGTCATGGTCCTGTGGCGGTGCCTCCTGTCTACTAGCGCCGGTGGAAGTGGTGGCCAGTTCATCGTCCAGGCTAGTGTTAGGGGCCCCTTGTTGTGCCACAGTGTCCCTCCTGGTGTTGACGAGTTCCTTCAGCACCCCTACAATGGTGCCCAGGGTGGAATTGATGGATTTGAGTTCCTCCCTGAACCCCAAATGCTGTTCCTCCTGCAGCCACTGGGTCCCCTGAAACTTGGCCAGTACCGTTGCCATCGTCTGCTGGGAATGGTGGTAGGCTCCTATGATGTTAGAGAGGGCCTCGTGGAGAGTCGGTTCCCCGGGCCTGTCCTCCCCCTGTCGCACAGGAGCCCTCCCAGTTCCCCTGTTTCCCTGGGCCTCTGTCCCCTGAACCGTGTGCCCACTACCACTGCCCCCAGGTCCCTGGTGTTTTTGGGGTGGGGGGTTAGCCTGGGTTCCCTGGAGTGGTGGACACACTGCTGCTTGACATGTCCTGGGGACAGAGGTATGGGCCCGCTGGGTGGGTGCTGTGCTGGTGTTTCCAGAGGGGGAGGGTCTGTTGTGGCTTGTGCCAGTGTGAGGGGAAACAACTGTCCTGAGGTCCCAGATGGGCCGGGCTGGTCATCTAGATCCAGTTGGTCAGAGCTGCTGTCATCACTGTGGGCCTCTTCTGTTGGTGAAGTGGACATGTCTGGACCCTCCTGTCCGGTGACGTTGGGTAGGGGTCCTGCAGGGGTGTAAAAGCACGATTACTGCATCTGTGTGTGCCATGGTGTGCAATGGGTGGGAGACCCGGTAGCCCAGTGCTTCCATTCTTGTGTGGGACCTTGTGTGATAATGGTTTAGGGGGGTGTATGGGTATGTGCAGTGGACATGCTTTGGTGATGGGTGTCCATGCTTTGGTGTTACATGCAAGGCTTGGGTTTGGGATGTCTGGTTTGTGATATTGGGACATATGTGAGGAGTTGGAGTGATGGGGGTGAGGGCGAGGGTGGGGGTATGTGATAGCATGCAGGTAGGGTGGGGGATGAAGTAGTTAAAGGTTTGACTTACCAGAGTCCAGTCCTCCAGCTACTCCTGCGAGGCCCTCAGAATGCAGTATAGCCAAGACCTTCTCCTCCCATGTAGTGAGTTCTGGGGGAGGAGGTGGGGGTCTGCCGCCAGTCCTCTGAACTGCAATCTGGTGTCTTGAGACCACGGAACACACCTTCCCCCGTAGGTCGTTCCACCTCTTCCTGATGTCATCCCTAGTTCTTGGGTGCTGTTCCACTGCATTGACCCTGTCCACGATTCTTCACCATAGCTCCATCTTCCTAGCTATTGTGGTGTGCTGTACCTGTGATCCGAATAGCTGTGGCTCTACCTGAATGATTTCCTCCACCATGACCTTGAGCTCCTCCTCAGAAAACCTGGGGTGTCTTTGCGGTGCCATGGGGTGGTGTGGGTGATGTGTGGGGTGTTGTGTGTTGTGATGTGTGGGGTGATATTTAGAGGTGTGTTGTGTGAGGTGCGTGGATGCTGTGTGAGTGATAGTGTTGAGTGCCTGTGGATGCTAGTGTTGTTTCTGGTGATGTCTCTCTCTGGCCTTCTGTCGCAATTGTTGTCATAAGGGTTTGTGGGTGATATGGGTGTGTGTTTTATAGTGTATTGAGTGTGTGGGAGTGGTGTGTGTATGTGTATCAGGTGTGTATTTCGAATTGTCCAATGTGGTTGTGTTTTGTAAATGTGTGTGTATTTTTAGTGCGGCGGTGTGTACCACCAATGGAATACCGCGGTTGAAAGACCACCGCATGGATTCGTGGGTCGTGATAGTGTGGGCGTATTCCTGTTGGCGTGACGGTGGAGGTTTTGTTATCGCCAGTTTACCACTGACCTTTGGTGTGGCGGACTTGTGTGGGTGTCTAGATTATGGCGGATTCCGAGCTGTGGGTCATAATGGCAGTGGTGGTATTCTGCGGCCGCCGCGGTGTGTTGGCGGTCTTCTGCACAGCGGTAAGTGGCTTTTACCGCCAATGTTGTAATGACCCCCATAGTCTCCAACCCCCTGGTGTGTGTCTGGAGCCAGGCCTGGGCAAGGCATGATTTTGTGAACAGCAGAGACTTTCCTTTGAGATTTGCCTACTTCAAAGGTAGAAATAAGTATAAGTGTTAGACTTGGCATTCTTGGCGTGGTCTTACCTGTCTTTTTTGCCTCTGCTTCCCATGTTTTGACTGTGTGCTGGTCTCTGTTTTTGCTGTTTTAGGTACTCTGGGCACATTAACACTGCTGACCAGTGCTACAGTGCAAGTGCTCCTGTGTAAAATGTATGTGTAATTGGCTTTTCCATGATTGGCATATTTGATTTACCACTAAGTTCCTAGTAAAGTGCACTGGAGGCACCCAGGGCCTGTAAATCAAATGCTACTAGTGGGCATGCAGCACTGGTTATGCCACCCTCATTAGTAGCCCTGTAAACATGGCTCAGACCTGCCACTGCAGTGTCTGTGTGTGTAGTTCTAAACTGCCAATTCAACCTTGCATGTGTACCCAATTGCCAGACCTAAACTTTCCCTTTTTATACATGTAAGGCACCCCTAAGGTAGGCCCATGGGCAGGATGAAGTTGTAGTGAATCCTAGTTTGTTTAAATGGGATAACAGGAGTTAGCTTAGCATTTGGCTTGCAGACTCATGCCCCCATTACCTAGTGACTTTTAACCTACTTAGCTTGCTCTGTTTTAGCCCATTTAATTATTTAATTCTCCTAAGATGGCTGCCTTGTTTATAGTTAGGCCACTTGTTATGCTTTGCATTATCAGTGACATCGCGTTAAGGCATCAAGATCAAGTGACAAAGACAAACAAACAGTAGGTGTTCACACTTAGAGACTTTCCCTCTCTATGCTTTTGAGGGAATTGTTTATAATAATTACCACCCCAAGCATGCCTGTTATATATTGTTTGGGAACACCTACGTCAGGGGTCCAAGTAGACCCAATCTTCGTGTCCCTAAGGAGTCTGAGATAGAGACCTCATTCCAAGGTAACAAGTGTTGGGGGCTTCTCTCATGGACATGACATTGGCAGATTAGGTTTAACATACCCAGCTCTCCTTTAGGTAGGGGTTTAGGCCTATGATAATAGGGTATTAGGACATATTACACACTTTATGTCTTTTTATGTTATTACGAGATGGTGGGGGTCTCCATAATAATGACTCTTGTCTTTAGAATTCTGTTTCATGCACTGTTCGTTATCCTAATCATTGCAGCCCATACAGCTTATCGCAGATTGCAGTTGTGTTAAATAAAAATTATTGAAACTTTACTGCATCTTTGTTATTGCCTGTGTTTGGATGAGATATGATATATCTGTGAGAAAGGGGTTATCTCCGTTTAACCACAATACTCCCTGAGATGCCATACACTTGAGTCCATGCGTAAAGGCTGCCGCAAATCACCTTTTACTATTTGGGTTTTTGGTGAGGTGCTGCTAGTGAGCCGGAAGGGTTGGGATGACAGCTGTGAATTGTTGCAGGATAGGCATAGTTGCCTACAAACATAAGTACTGTCATCCTTAAACCAGCAGTCTTGCCTAGAGCAAGAGTCCAAACTATGACATGTCGCCACCAATGATGGTGTTTAGGCACTAATTTATGGATACCCTGACTATCACTGTCTCACAGACAACAGGTACCCTAAGTACCATAAAACGGAGACGTCCGTGGTCTTTGGGAAGATCCTCCTCAGCTGAACAGGAAACACCTAATTAGGCTGTAGGTTGTTCGAGCTCGAACTCATAAAAGGACTATACTCCCCATTTTGGTGTTCCATTTCTCTAAACAAAGATGGCTAATGCCATAGAAATTCCTGCAAATGCTAGACAAGCATTAACACAACACTTACTAGCGCATGGCCTTACACCAGAGGGCGGGGATGTCACTCTTATAATAGAAGCTAATGAAGCATACCAAACAGAAACATTTTACTGTTGGGTCACCTTTCCTGAGGTGGACCAAAGATTACATACGTTCCACGCATATGAAATTGCAAACGTATCTCAACGGTACCAAGCATACCAGTATCATGAAATATCGCTCACATACCAAGAGCATCAGAACTAGTTTGAAGGCGCCTTACCACATGTAATACAAAGAGTGAGACTAGGTCCTTTAATTAATGATGGACCAACATGGCCTATGTTTGCCACATACACACCTCACCCAGGCATACCAAATATGCCAAAAGCAGATCTGTGAAATGTATATAATGAATTAGTGACACTATATAGATGACTAGTTTGGGTCGTAATGCGAACTTTGAACACAACATCAGAGCGTCCAGCTCCACCAGAACCTGGTGGATACCAAATGGCTACTGGATTAATCCACAAACAATGCATACTATCATGGGTAAAATACCCACAGAACGAGAGAAAATACTGTTCTGTATAGCCCAGAAAACAAACCAGCTGGAAGCTGTGTTTCTCCATACGGGACCACAGGAAAAACATAGACTTCTCACAATGTGCTTGCCCTTCGGGATGGTTCCCTCGGTGGATGACTGCGCCACATGGGGTACAGTCTTCGCTGCTATATATACTATCACACATGGTACCCTGATACTTGCCAATTTACCGGAAGGGTTAAAACAAATACAGAATGAGCACAGGACTGCACCAGCCTTAAATTTGGGGATGAAGTTAATGCGTAACTTTGATGCAGTTTCCTCAATAATACTCAGTAACATTAAAGGGGAAGAGGTAGCACTGGCTATATGCCAGGGTTCTGAGAAACTCCACAATTAGAACAGGAGAGACAGTTACCAAAAATAATTTCCGACACCTATACTAGTATAGGGCGGGATTGTTTGGGAGCCAAGCAAAAGAAATTGGAATTACAAAGTACCACCCTTTAGAAGGTATGAAGCAGGCACAAGAGGGCTCTAAATAGAGCTGGGAAAAAGAAAAAGAATTTAGTGATAAATGAAATAAGAGAGCTGATTCTCCACACCCGGAGAACTTCGAAAGAAGATACAATCTCAGAAATAGGGAGAATATTAAAACTCCAGACAGATATACTGATTCACGTCCCTCTTGTTCCTTTCAGGATGCACCAGATAGACATAGCGAGAGAGGGGGCCATCCTGACCGACGTCCTGAATACGTGAAACAAAAGAAAGGCTCGCCGCAGTCTACAATTAAAAAAGAAGAAAAGACTTCCCGGCAGAAGCAACAGAAAAAGGTGGCAGCACTGTCAGCTAAAAATGCCAGGACACTTGAGAACACTGTTGAGGAACAAGACGTGGGCAGTGACTCTGTTAGACAGCTCAGCAGAGGTCTCGATATGTCTCCAGATTCTGAAAGATCATCTGTATGCAACAGCAACTGGCGATTTTATTGCAGGTTGAGACTGCAGACGTCCGCGTTCTCCCACCCGACAGGGTTTATGATTTAAAAATTCAAATAGAGGGAGACGTGGGGTTCACCATTGCTGTGATATTTTGGGATGAACTTCCTAGTGATATCCTATTGGCCTAAAGAGACTGGCCACCTGAGCTCGTCCGTATGCTCCCACATGGGTAAGATGTCATTTTGCCTTCTTTCTCTAATCTTGTTCCAGAAGCAGAAAAACAAGCCTATGCTGTTGAATGGGCTTCAGCACAGGCACCTGCGTTATACCACAATCATGTAGGTTGGGACAAGGATTCTACTTGTCATGTAATTCCCATTAGGTCTACACCCCAACCACAGCCACAATATCCTGTTAAACATGTAGCAAAAGCTCCAGTGAGGGAGATCCTCACTCAGCTCAAGTATCAGGGAGTAATCAAGCCCTGTACACCTGCAATGAATAACCCGTTATTCCCCGTTGCAAAGCCAGACCATTCCTACAGAATAGTCATTGATTACAGACATTTAAATAGTCATACACGTACATATGCTATACAAAACTCACATAGCACAGCACTAATAAACAATATAGTGCGTAAAAAATATAAAACAACGTTAGATATTTCTAATGGATTTTTCTGCCAGAATTTAGCACATGAAAGTCAGGACCTGAGTGCATTCTCATTTGGCTCACAGTAACGCTTTTGTTGTTTACCCCAAGGCTATAAGAAAAGCCCAGGGCTGTATTCCACCCGTGTAACATCAATATTACATGATATTGATCCTGAGGTGTTATCCTATGTGGATGACATATATTTCACGGACGATGACCTCGACATTCATCTTGTAAGGGTCGATCGGATCATTTGGGGATTCGCAGACCTCGATTACAAATTCAACTTTAAGAAAAGTAAGATTTCCTTTCTCAGTGTATTGTTCCTGGGATATGAGCTATTGAACGAGGGGAAGAGCCTGGCCCCACACTTTCTAGAAAAATGTGCACAATTGCACCCTCCTAACACTCTCAAGAAACTATGGTCCTTACTAGGTTTCTTCAACTTTGGCAGAACCTATATTCCAGACTATGCACAATGTATCAAGCCATTTTATGACTTGGTACAGCCAAACCTTTCTAGCAGACACTGGACAGTTGAACACACATGCATCCTTAGTGAAATGCAATAGGACATGCGAGAAGCTAAACACTTGCACACACGTGACAATAAAACTAATTTGGTCATCAGAATAATTGCTGGTGCCATTGGATTTATGTATGTCACGTTCAAATAAGGCGACACGGTACCTATCGCATATAAATCACATTTATACTCAAATGCAGAAAAATGTTTTGCACCTACAGAAAAGATTCTGACCGCAGTTCAAATGGCTGTCATAAAGGAGAGGCCACCTGCCCAAGGGAAATGCATTATTGTCATCAGCCTGGTGCCGGCCTTAGAGGCTGTCATCAAAGCAAGCGTTCCCAATGCTAAAGCATTACATCCACGTTGGATTCAGTGGGCAACGTCTCTGACCGCCACTGATGTTGATTACATCTTTGATCCAAAACAACAGACCAAATAGTTTCTTCAATACGAACAGGAGTACCCCGCTCCTCCAAATATCTTGCCACTGGACAGATACAATACTGTCATATACACTGATGGTTCAGCACAACCAGCTTTAGGTACTAAACATCAATAGCCAGCCGCTTGGGCAGCCGTGAGCGGAGTGATGGAGGATGGAGTTTTCCACCCTCACAATACCTACACACAGACCCTAGGGGACTGCATAGCTCAGTTGGCTGAACTCAGAGCTCTTATGTTAGCGCTAGAACATACAGAGCCAGAATGCCTGACTTTAATAGTCTGTGACTCATACTACTGCAACCAGTCCTACAATGATTATCTTAATCATTGGAAGCTAAACGGGTTTAGAGATTCTAAAGGGAACACCATTAAACACAAGACATTGTGGGGGAGGGTGGCTGATCTTAATGATAAGCTACTATGTGTCAATGTAGTACATACATTGGGCCACCAACGTGTAGGAGTACGGCTTCTGTGGCTGCAGTGACTCATTCACAAACAAGATTGGATAATGAAATACTGACTGCTGTGAAAGTTTCAGCTGCAGGCAAGCCCCTTCCGAAAGGATACCCTACAAATTATGCTTATCATATCAGTGCACAGAGTGTTGCCTATGCAATGATTCCTGGGGTTGGAGATCGAGTGATCCCCAATGAAGACCAGAGATTAAATCTAGTAAAAGCAGCGCATGAGGGTGTCGCTTCTGCACATGCTGGTATTTTGGCTACGATAACACTCTTACAGAAACGTTTCTGGTGGCCTGGTCTATGCAGACGGACAAAGAAATATGTCCTTTGTTGTGACATTTGACAGCAAATAAAGGGCTCCAATATCAAACGCCCACTGCAGACATCCCTCTTATTGTCCAGCAGACCACTACAATGTGTGTACCTGGATCATTGCAGTCCACTACAACCTGATGGTGCATTCAAATATATTTTAGTCGCTGTAGATTCTTGTTCTAGATTCCTGTGGGTATGGCCGCAGCGGTCGGCTGACGCTCGAACTGTTATAAAAAGATTTGCTGATCTTCATCGGTACATATGCGGTTGTAGCATTCCATTCGGACCAGGGTCCTGCATTTGCCTCTAAGGCATTCAGGGACACCATGGGGACGATGGGTGTTGAACTCCATTACTCCTCACCATACCATCCCGAGGGACATTTGGTCATGGAGAGGTGGAACCATGATCTAAAGCAGTCCTTAACAGCTGAGTATTAGGTTCAGGCCGCAGTTGGCTTCATCACCTATATGGGGTCCAGAGAGCACTGAATAATCTGCCAAGATGGTCCTTGGGGACACACACTCCTTATGAGGTTTTCTTTGGGATACCTATGTATGTCCTGGGCCTTGATGTCTCTGGTTTGATGGCAGCAGAAACACCATTTGAAATAAATAAACGTCTCACTGTCTTACAAGATCTTCAGCAATTTCGGGATGATAAATCATCTATCAGTGCTCCCACCTTAGGAATAAAGGATTTAGCGAAAACTTCAACTGGCTGGATTCCTAAAGTTGGGGATCTGGTTTGTGAGAAGATCGCAGTGAAGAAGGAATTTGGTCCATCATACAGAGTACCTGTCCCGGTCTTGGGCATTCAAGGTACCAGAACCATTATCTTACCACCACTGCCTGGTTCCCGAACGAACAGATTAATTTCCATTGATGACATCAAACTACACCATGTGGCCAGTCCTTCACAGTAGACCAAGAGGTCCCTTGAGTAGTTCCCGATCCCCTCTCACTACCCAACAGGACATACCTCTACATAGTAGGATGAACAACACTACTACGGACTATGCAACAATGTCCAATGCTGTTACAGATACCACCTCGACCATGGGGAGGGTGGAAATCAAACTCTTGCTAGTTCCAGTTCCCACCTCAATTACAACACCTGTCCAAGAATTGGCTGTTTTTTACACAAACACTTCACAGACTGATGACACTGTCTACCAAGAGCCTCCACGCGAAGTGGAACAATGTACAAGTAATGCACCGGCTCCAGTATTTGCAGAGACTACCTCTGGCTATTTCGTAGACATTGTTGGCTTTTCCTCAGACTCATCCACTATTGTGATTGACAATGTTTCAAAAACACGTAAGCTGTCTCAATGGCTTAAAAAGAACTATTTAATCTACCCATGGAACTATTTATGGTTCTGTTTGACATTTTCAGCATTATTTTTTGGGGTTGGTTTTGTGACTGTTTTCTTTTTGCTTATAAATGGTCACTATATCCCTGAACGCTCCTCTGTTGAGCCTGTGGATGAGGTCTTAACTCCATATCATTCCTCACATATGGTCCGAAAAGACTTGTCCCTTGTGAATATTACAGCAATACAAATTTCTGATGGGATTGTATGGGACAATGTTCCCTTTGATATATACGGGCCTACTGAGGTCATTCAAATTCCATATGTGTTCAAAATATCTATGACAGATGTCATTACACCTGATGTTGTATCTGATGATTGGTATGTACAAACGGTTGATTTCCATGCCAACTGAAATGAAGGACTATTCTGTATTTGAATGTGATGATGTATATGGACATACAATGAATTATGGGGAAATTTTCTGTTACAACAATTGGGGACATTACTACCTGCCCTGTGCCACTAGACACAGGCCAGTGTTAAACTATACGCAGTGGGAACACTGTTCAACACCACCAGTGGGGAGCCAAAAACACTATACAGATAAATTTACATACTTTACTTGGCATGACACGAAAAATGCGGAGTCATATTACTTCAAATTGCCTCCTTCACAAATTAGGAAAATTTTGCTAACTAACACGAAGCTGATTTATTCGGATCCCTTTGTTTCACGGCTCGCAGTTGAAGATTACGAATACTGGAAGAGCACTATTGACTTAAAAAGTGTAAGGGGAATGCAAGACTGGCAGATACAGGGTAAAGCAGCTTTATTTAGAGCATGCCTGATTCCTGTGCAAATTAGCTTATTCAATGACACGATCCAACAGACATCCTGTCTGGGGTTAGCAAAGATTTAAGAGATGAACACACCCAGTATCCCCACACCGGCAAAGTTAATGATTGGCAATATTTCCTTAATATCACTGAGGAAACGCTAGATGCAATGGTCAAGGCTGGTACCTATAATTCTTCACTTTCCAGTCCCGGTGGGTGGTTAAAATAGCCAACTGACACCAATAGGTGTCAAGCATGTTTTTTGAACTCTTCAGGTTTTTTTTCAATTAACAGGCCATACCCTTGCTTTGTATCGGGTCAACATACAGATATAACTACAACACACAGCGTGGGTAACCTGTGCCAACAGTGGGTACAGACCTACACGTTAGCCGCAGTTAAGAAACATCTTAACACTCTTTCTGAAGATGTTGACTTGCAGGTTTTTCCTCTAGGTCCTAGGAAACAGAGCTCTAAAAGGGTCCTATATGCTATGTATAATGAGATCTGGAAACTTTCACAGATAGGAGCTGCTGCACGTTTGAGGCAATTGGATAACGGTATGAACACTCTGTCCAACAGGATTTATTTACTATCAAACGTTGTATCATCTGCTATCGATATTACTCAGACAGACTTGTCCTGGTTATAACATGGACAAACACAGCTACGTTCCATCATGCAGCTAGGTTGGACATTACAGATGCTGAAAAATGGCTGCATTCCATGGAAGTATATTAACGGTAGTGAATTGTTCACTGCTTTTAATCTTTCCCTGGAACAACAGACAATGGCTAAAAGGGAAGCTAGTTTCACCATGCTCATATTGAGAATTAGATAAGTTGCCCTTCATAGTAGCAGAGAGTCTTTCAACTATTTGGCTCTTACATGGCATAAATAGCTTGCCCATTTCAACCTTTCATTTCTCAAATTGCTTGAAACATTTTGCAGTGGGCAGGTTCGATCGACTAGGCGATAGCTATATTAAGGAAGAATGGGAGCTGTCCTTTGATTATAAATGTTTGAACGGCGAAACAGAGGTTTTTCTAAGCGGAAGCGAATGTGAGACTACTGTTAGTCATACAATGATATGTAAGCAGGTGTCTCTTCACAGCCTTTGAAATGCGGGGATCACAAACTTGGCCCGTTGACATCCGCTAGAGAGACGTATGCTCTCCAGATTGCGAGATCATTAGCCAAGATACAATCCCTATTAAACACCAACTTCCCCAAGCACTTTGGAGAACTGGTATCCAGAAAATTCAATGCTTCTAGAACTACTGGGATTGTCCATTTCTTTAAGGCTGTCAGTCTGGTTTCGTGTCCATCTTCCAGACTGTTTTTGGAGTCATCCCATCAGCCATCCATTCGCTCTTTTCAAGCGTGTTTGGTGGTTGTCCGATTATTTTGGCATTGATTGGCGGACTGCTACTGCTATTTCTTCTGATTCGTAGTGGTAGCTTCTTTCCAGTTACCCAGAGCAATGGAGCCGCTCCCACCAACTCAACTGTGCCGTGAACGCATGGATCTTCGGTGCCCCCTTGCTGGTTGAATTGGAGCGTGATTGGTCGTTGTCATTTCAGCCACTTCTTTGGTGCGTACAACCAGTTTTCCGCTGCGTGTGGTGCCTCTTCGAACACCTGCCTATGGTGTGTCTTGCTGTTGCACAGGCATCTCCTATGGACCACGAACTGCTGATGTCCCTGATGACGGTTCATTCATGGTCATGCCCCTTGAGACTAAGGTTTCTCCGTGAGGCAACTTATGAGCCTTCCGTTCTAATGTCTACGATGGACGATGGCACTGCTGCAGATGGCTCTGCACTAGAGACTGACACGCACTACTGCTTTGTGGATCCACTGCCCGCCCGGTGATCGATTTAATACCTGATGATCTGGAATCATTTTTGAGGTCCTTGGTTGGTGACTTCGATGACACTCTTTGAGATCATGACTATAGCAAATATTTTGATGTATTGGCTTGCCATTCCCGCTTAAAAGTATGCATTCAAATTGCTTTTACTTTGGCCTGCTGTGGTTGTCATGGTTGACATTAACATTCTCTGTATGTACTTTTAGCTAATATTTTTACTGTCTTTTAACAAGTTTTTAAACGTTTTTTTAGCTAGTTTTTATGCTTTCAGCTTTTTAGTCCAGAACAATTTTAGCGTTTGGATTAATTTACCTTAGTCATACCTGTTACGGAAATGGGGAGGGTGTAGTGAATCCTAGTTTGTTTTGATGGGATAACAGGAGTTAGCTTAGCCTTTGGCTTGCAGACTCGTGCCCCGTCACCTAGTGACTTTTAACCTACTTAGCTTGCTATGTCTTGGCCCATTTAATTATTTAATTCTTCTAAGATGGCTGCCTTGTATATAGTTAGGCCACTTGTGATGCTTTGCATTATCAGCGTCACCACGTTAAGGCGTCAGGATCAAGTGACAAAGACAAACAAACAGTAGGTGTTCACACTTAGGGACTTTACCTCTCTGTGCTTACGAGGGAATTGTTTATATTAATTGCTGCCCCAAGCATGTCTGTTATCTATTGTTTGGGAACACACCTACGTCAGGGGTCCAAGTAGGTCTGTATAAATACATAACACTTTAGACAGATAATCAGAGGGATTCCGACCAGAGGGCATTGCCACCATCGCACATCGTCTTGATGCTGACCCATTCTTCGTGTCCCTAAGGAGTCTGAGATAGAGACCTCATTCCAAGGTAACGAGTGTTGGGGGATCCTCTCATGGACATGGCATTGGCAGATTAGGTTTAACATACCCAGCTCTCCTTTAGGTAGGAGGTTAGGCCTATCATGATAGGGTATTAGGACATATTACACACTTTGGGGGTCATTACAACCCTGGCCGTCGGTGTTAAAGCGGAGGTAAGACGGCCAACAGGCCGGCGGTAAAAAATTTGCAATTACGACAGTGGCAGAAACCGGCAACAAAGACAGCCACTTTAACACTCCGACCGCTACGGCGGTACAAACGAACAGCTTGGCGGTCACCGCCAACAGACAGGCGGAGGACAATGTACCACCCACAGTATCACAACCTACCAATCCACCACCTTTTCCGGGGCTGATTCACCGCAGACAAAAACAAGGCGGAAACAGGACTTCAAATGGAAAACGCTCACCTCTACACACCCCACGAGGAATCCGGACGCCATGGAACCCGAGCTCCAGATCCTGCCAGCCCTGATCTTCTTGCTCCTCTACCAGGAGCACGAACGCCAGTGGCGAAGACAACAGTGAGTACTGCACCTATGACACAGGGGATGGGGGAGGGAAAAAACAGGGATACACACAGGCAACACCCACACCCCCACCCTCACCCACTACAACACACACACTAATACAGCATGATACATCACAGTTACACCCCCCAATACCTCTGGAAGAATGCAAAGACAAAAGTGAATGAGTGTAACCATTGTAATATATTAAAATCCAGAACGCAAAAATATATATACACTATAAACAAATATATACACCAAGAATAGTGGTCCAGGTAGTGCTCCATTGAAGTCCATGGAACACTGGGTCCACACGGCATGGGCGAGGCCCAAACTCAATCCTCGAGCATGACGGAGAGAACACTGCAGGGGCATCAGATAGCAATAAAACAGGCACCTCAGGGCTCAGGGGGAAGGGAAAGGGGGGGCACCTCACCCGGTTGAGTGCACGATGCCAAATCCACGAGGGGGCTACATGCCCACTGTTCAATCATGGGGAGTGCAAAGCCACAGTCTCTCAAGTCTCTACAGTGGGTGGGTTGCCCACTGTTCCATCCTGGGGAGTGCAAAGCCACAGTCTCTCAAGTCTCTACAGTGGGTGGGTTGCCCACTGCATTATCCTGGGGAGTGCAAAGCCACAGTCTCTCCAGTGGGTGGGTTGCCCACTGCATTATCCTTGGGAGTGCAAAGCCACAGTCTCTCATGTCTCTACAGTGGGTGGGTTGCCCACTGCTTCATCCTGGGGAGTGCAAAGCCACGGTCTCTCAGGTGGATGACTTTCTCCACTGGTTCTGGAGGGGGCCTTGTGCCCAGAGTGCTTCATCCTGCCAAGGACAGAGAAAGTGGATGTATCTCTCCACTGGTTCTGGAGGGGGCCTTGTGCCTAGAGTGCTTCATCCTGCCAAGGACAGAGGTAGTGGTTTATCTCTCCACTGGTTCTGGAGGGGGCCTTGTGCCCAGAGTGCTTCATCCTGCCAAGGACTCAGGTAGTGGATGTATCTCCCCACTGGTTCTGGAGGGGGCCTTGTGCCCAGAGTGCTTCATCCTGCTCGTGACGGACTCAGTAGCGTCAGTGCCCTTGACGCTCATGGGCCAGCGGTGCTTGTTGCGGCGGTGTCCTTGGCAGTGGTGCTTGTTGCGGCGGTGTCCTTTTCAGCGGTGCTTGTGGCAGTGGTGCCCTGTTCAGCGGTGCTTGTGGCGGCGGTGTACTGTTCAGCGGTGCTTGTTGCGGCGGTGTTCTTGGCAGCGGTGCTTGTGGCGGCGGTGTCCTGTTCAGTGGTGCTTGTGGCGGCGGGGTCCTTGGCAGTGACTTAGCTGCTGGCGGTCCTGTCTGGCCCAGGGGGGCTGGTGCTGGTGCTGGCTGTCCTTCATGGCCCAGCGGGGCTGGTGCCGGAGGTGGCCTCCTGGGCAGCTGGGTTGGTGCTGGCGGTGGCCTCCTGGGCAGCAGGGATGATGGCGATGGCCTCCTGGGCGGCGGGGATGATGGCAGTGGCCTCCTGGGCACCTGGGATGATGGCGGTCTCCTCCGCCGTGCTGCTCTTCCCAGACTTGCTGACTTTCTTGTGGCCCTTCCCCACCTTGGAAGGTGTCGCAGCTGACTCCACACTCCCACCTGTACCCCTGGGAGCGGCTTTGGTGGCTGAAGTCATCCCCCTCTCCCGCCGGGCACTGGCCAACTTTTGATGCTTGACAGGTGGGGGACTGTCCGTGCTGTGGCTCTGTGCCACACTGGCTGCCCTGGTGGCCGGTGCACTCCAGATTCCGGTTACTACAGGTACCACTGGTCCTGGAGATGTTGTGGCTGAGGTGCTTGGTTGGAATATGGAGAGTTGGGCCCTAGGAGACTGACGGGGTGGGAGAGGTGAGGGAAAGAGGTCAAGGTTGGACAGGAAAAGTTTCTTGGGAACACTGGGACGAGTAGCTGGAGGGGGTTTGGGAGTGGAAGAAGAGGTTGTGGTTGTAGGTGTTGTTCGTTTGGTGACTTTAGGTGAACAAAGTACGGTGTACAACGCCAGCGCAGTTACCTCACATCCCATTGTCCCACTTTACAGGTCAGGCAGCCGCCATTTCAGGGGCCCACATGGCTTAATTTTTAACTGCGTCACACATACCTAGGCCTTGCCTCAACACTCATACAGGCCAAATTTAGGATTATGATTAGTGTTCTGCGTAAGCTGTGGGTACGTACCTCTGAGTTGGTTGACTCTGTGCTCGCTGTTGTCCTTCATAGGCACCGTCCGCTGGGACATGTGAGGCGCCATCCTCCAGTATACAGACCGCTGGTGGACCTGTCGACAATGGAGGAAAGACATGTGATCATCATCTACAGGCTTGATCGTGCAACAATCCTGGAACTGTGTGCCCAGCTGGAGCCAGACCTGATGTCAGCTATCCGCCATCCCACAGGAATCCCCCCTCAAGTGCAGGTGCTGTCAGTACTCCATTTCCTTGCAAGTGGGTCATTTCAAACAACAGTGGCCATAGCATCAGAGATGTCCCAGCCTATGTCTTGCAACGTGTTGTCCAGAGTGTTGTCTCCCCTGCTGAAATACATGCAGAGCTAGATTGTTTTCCCTCAGGTGGAAGATTTTCCTACAGTGAAAGGTGACTTCTATGCCCTGGGACAGATCCCCAACATCATAGGTGCCCTTGATGGGGCACATGTGACTTTGGTACCCCCCCACAGGAGTGAACAGCTGTACAGAAACCAGAAGAGTTATCATTCCATGAATGTACAGATGTGTGTTTGGCAGACCAGTACATCTCCCATGTTAATGCCAAATTCCCTGGCTCAGTGCATGACGCTTACATCCTGCGGAATAGCAGCATCCCTTATGTGATGGGGCAAATCCAGAGGCACCGTGTGTGGCTATTAGGTGAGCACCTGGAAGCAAGTCAGTGGGAATGGTTGTCTGGGGATATCCCTACAGGTTAGTGTGTGTCTAGCTGTTGTCCCTCAATATTTGCAGGTGACTCTGGTTACCCCAACCTGTCACTGCTACTGACCCCAGTGAGGAATCCCAGGACAAGGGAAGGGGAACGCTACAATGAGGCACATGGTCGAACTCGGCGGATTATAGAGCGGACCTTCGACCTCCTGAAGGCCAGGTTCAGGTGCCTCCATATGACAGGTAGATCCCTATTCTACTCACCAAAGAAGGTGTGCCAGATCATTGTGGCCTGCTGTATGCTTCACAACTTGGCTTTGCGACGACAGGTGCCTTTTCTGCAGGAGGATGGTCCAGATGGCGGTGTTGTTGCAGCTGTGGAGCCTGTGGACAGAGAAGACGGAAGCAGAAGAAGAGCACATCGACAACAGGAACTCGTTGATCCTGCAATATTTCCAGTGAGACACAGGTAGGAATACAAACCTGCTTACTACATGTACTTTAACACTACTACCTCTCAACTGTCTATTTTTTTCACCCAGTGTATGGTCTCTGAGTTGTCACTTTTCCTTATGATTTCACAGATGTGGGTCCCACTTTGTGACATCTGCTTTGTTTCCTCATAGACTAGAGCTGCGTGACATAGGTATTGGCATTACATTTGAAAGAGCATTTTGACACTGTAATTGCTAATAAACTATTTCGAAATCACAGACTGACTCCAGATTGTTTTGTGCTTCAAGGGTGTTTATTTAAGTGCTCAATATTGGAGGGGGTTGTAAAATGGTGAGGGGTGATGGTGGAGGAACGTCCATGGCATAGTCCAGTCTATTAGTCTCACAGGTTCATTGCCCAAATGGGCATAGGAAGTGGAGCTGGGGCAGTTTGAGGATGGACAGGGTGACAAAGTGGGACAGAAGCATGACATTCAGGGTGGTCTCATTTCTTGGCGGGGGTCTTGCCATCTCAGGGACCGTTTGCGGGGTGGTTCACCCTCTGCAGGGGATGGAGTGCTGGCGTGGTGGTCCTGTGGCGGTGCCTCCTGTCCACTAGCGCCGGCGGAGGTGGTGGCCATTTCATCGTCCAGGCTAGTGTCAGGGGCCCCTTGTTATGCCACAGTGTTCCTCCTGGTGTTGAAGACTTCCTTCACCCCCCCTACGATGGTGTCCAGGGTGGAATTGATGGATCAGAGTTCCTCCCTGAAGCCCAAATATTGTTCCTCCTGCAGGCGCTGGGTCTCCTGAAACTTGGCCAGTACCGTTGCCATCGTCTCCCGGGAATGGTGGTAGGCTCCCATGATGTTGGAGAGGGCCTCGTGGAGAGTGGGTTCCCTTGGCCTGTCCTCCCCGGTCGCACAGAAGCCCTCCCAGTACCCCTGTGTTCCTGGGCCTCCGTCCCCTGGACCGTGTGCCCACTGCCAATGCCCCCAGGTCCCTGTTGTTGTTGGGGTGGTGGGTGAGCCTGGGTTCCCTGTAGTGGTGGAAACACTGCTGATTGACGTGTCCTGAGGACAGAGGTATGGGCCGGCTGGGTGGGTGCTGTGCTGGTGTTTCCAGAGGAGGGAAGCTTTGTGGTGGCCTGTGACTGTGTCAGGGGATCCAACTGTCCAGAGGTCCCCGATGGGCCGGGCTGTGTGAGAAAGTAGCCTCTTTCTATCATTGTTACCCCCACTTTTGGCATGTTTGTGAGTGTATGTCAGGGTGTTTTCACTGTCTCACTGGGATCCTGCCAGCCAGGGCCCAGTGCTCATAGTGAAAACCCTATGTTTTCAGTATGTTTGTTATGTGTCACTGGGACCCTGCTAGCCAGGACCCCAGTGCTCATAAGTGTGCCCTGTATGTGTTACCTGTGTTATGACTAACTGTCTCACTGAGGCTCTGCTATTCAGAACCTCAGTGGTTATGCTCTCTCATTTCTTTCCAAATTGTCACTAACAGGCTAGTGACCAATTTCACCAATTTACATTGGCATACTGGAACACCCTTATAATTCCCTAGTATATGGTACTGAGGTTCCAGGAGATCCCTATGGGCTGCAGCATTTCTTTTGCCACCCATAGGGAGATCTGACAATTCTTACACAGGCCTGCCAGTGCAGCCTGAGTAAAATAACGTCCACGTTATTTCACAGCCATTTACCACTGCACTTAAGTAACGTATAAGTCACCTATATTTCTAACCTTTACCTAGTAAAGGTTGGGTGCTAAGTTACTTAGTGTGTGGGCACCCTGGCACTAGCCAAGGCACTCCCACATTGTTCAGGGCAAATTCCCCGGACTTTGTGAGTGTGAGGACACCATTACACGCGTGCACTATACATATGTCACGACATATGTATAGCGTCACAATGGTAACTCCGAACATGGCCATGTAACATGTCTACGATCATGGAATTGTCACCCCAATGCCCTTCTGTCCCCCGAGTCTCTAGCTCAGACCCTGGTACTGCCAAACTACCTTTCCCGGGGTTTCACTGCAGCTGCTGCTGCTGCCAACCCCTCAGACAGGTTTCTGCCCTCCTAGGGTCCAGCCAGGCATGGCCCAGGAAGGCAGAACAAAGGACTTCCTCAGAGAGAGGGTGTTACACCCTCTCCCTTTGGAAAAAGGTGTCAGGGCTGGGGAGGAGTAGCCTCCCCCAGCCTCTGGAAATGCTTTGATGGGCACAGATGGTGCCCATCTCTGCATAAGCCAGTCTGCACCGGTTCAGGGATCCCTCAGCCCTGCTCTGGCGCAAAACTGGACAAAAGAAAGGGGAGTGACCACTCCCCTGACCTGCACCTCCCCTGGGAGGTGCACAGAGCTCCTCCAGTGTGCTCCAGACCTCTGCCATCTTGGAAACAGAGGTGCTGCTGGCACACTGGACTGCTCTGAGTGGCCAGTGCCAGCAGGTGACGTCAGAGACTCCTTCTGATAGGCTCCTTCAGGTGTTGCTAGCCTATCCTCTCTCCTAAGTAGCCAAACCCTCTTTTCTGGCTATTTAGGGTCTCTGATTTGGGGAATTCCTTAGATAACGAATGCAAGAACTCATCAGAGTTCCTCTGCATCTCTCTCTTCACCTTCTGCCAAGGAATCGACTGCTGACCGCGCTGGAAGCCTGCAAAACTGCAACAAAGTAGCTAAGACGACTACTGCGACCTTGTAACACTGATCCTGCCGCCTTCTCAACTGTTTTCCTGGTGGTGCATGCTGTGGGGGTAGTCTGCCTCCTCTCTGCACTAGAAGCTCCAAAGAAATCTCCCGTGGATCGACAGAATCTTCCCCCTGCAACAGCAGGCACCAAAGAACTGCATCACTGGTCCTCTGGGTCTCCTCTCAGCACGAAGAGTGAGGTCCCTTGAACTCAGCAACTCTGTCCAAGTGACTCCCACAGTCCAGTGACTCTTCAGTCCAAGTTGGGTGGAGGAAAGTCCTTGCCTCCCCACGCTAGACTGCATTGCTGGGAACCGCGTGTTTTGCAGCTACTCCGGCTCCTGTGCACTCACCGAGGATTTCCTTTGTGCACAGCCAAGCCTGGGTCCCCGGCACTCTAACCTGCATTGCACAACCTCCTGAGTTGTCCTCCGGCGGCGTGGGAATCTCTTGTGCAACTTCGGGTGAGCACTGATTCACTCCACTTTGTAGTGCCTGTTCTGGCACTTCTGCGGGTGCTGCTTCCTTTTGAGAGGGCTCCTTGTCTTGCTGGATGCCCCCTGTGTCCCCTCCCGCAATTGGTGACATCCTGGTCCCTCCTGGGCCACAGCAGCATCCAAAAACCCTAACCGCAAGCTTTGCAGCTAGCAAGGCTTGTTTGCAGTCTTTCTGCGGGAAAACACTTCTGCACGACTCTTCACGACGTGGGACATCCATCCTTCAAAGGGGAAGTTTCTAGCCCTTGTCGTTCTTGCAGAATCCTCAGCTTCTACCATCCAGTGGCAGCTTCTTTGCACCCACAACTGGCATTTCCTGGGCATCTGCCCACTCCCGACTTGATCATGACTTTTGGACTTGGTCCCCTTGTTCCACACATACTCTCATCTGGAAATCCATTGTTGTTGCATTGCTGGTGTTGGTCTTTCCTGCAGAATTCCCCTATCACGACTTCTGTGCTCTTTGGGGAACTTAGGTGCACTTTGCACCCACTTTTCAGGGTCTTGGGGTGGCTATTTTTCTAACCCTCACTGTTTCCTTACAGTCCCAGCGACCCTCTACAAGGTCACACAGGTTTGGGGTCCATTCGTGGTTCGCATTCCACTTCTAGAGTATATGGTTTGTGTTGCCCCTATCCCTATGTGCCCCCATTGCATTCTATTGTGACTATACATTGTTTGCACTGTTTTCTATTGCTATTACTGCATATTTTGGTATTGTGTACATATATCTTGTGTATATTTGCTATCCTCATACTGAGGGTACTCACTGAGATACTTTTGGCATATTGTCATAAAAATAAAGTACCTTTATTTTTAGTATATCTGTGTATTGTGTTTTCTTATGATATTGTGCATATGACACTAGTGGTACTGTAGGAGCTTCACTCGTCTCCTAGTTCAGCCTAAGCTGCTCTGCTAAGCTACCTTTTCTATCAGCCTAAGCTGCTAGACACCCCTATACACTAATAAGGGATACCTGGGCCTGGTGCAAGGTGTAAGTACCCCTTGGTACTCACTACAAGCCAGTCCAACCTCCTACAGGCTGGTCATCTAGATCCAGTTGGACAGAGCTGCTGTCATCACTGTGGGCCTCTTCTGTTGGTGGTGTGGACATGTGTGGACCCTCCTGTCCAGTGACGTTGGGTAGGGGTCCTGCAGGGGTATAAAAGGATGTTTATTACATCTGTGTGTGGCATGGTGTGCAAAGGGTGGGTGACCATGTACCCCAGTGCTTGAATTCCTGTGTGGGTCCTTGTGTGATGGTGGTTTAGGGGGGTGAATTGGTATGTGCAGTGGCCATGCTTTGGTGATGGGTGTCCATGCTTTGTTGTTGCATGCAGGGCTTGGGTTTGGGATGTGTGGTTTGTGATTTTGGGACATTTGTGTGGAGTTGGAGTGATGAGGGTGAGGGTGGGGTTATGTGATAGCATGCAACTAGGGTGGGGGATGTAATAGTTGAGATTTGACTTACCAGAGTCCATTCCTCCATCTACTCCTGTGAGGCCCTCAGGATGCAGAATTGCCAAGACCTGCTCCTCCCATGTTGTTAGTTGTGGGGGAGGAGGTGGGGGTCCGCCGCCAGTCCGCTGAACCGCAAGGTGGTGTCTTGATACCACGGAACGCACCTTCCCCCGTCGGTCATTGCACCTCTTCCTGATGTCATCCCTATTTCTTAGGTGCTGTCCCACTGCGTTGACCCTGTCCACTATTCTTCGCCATAGCTCCATCTTCCTAGCAATGGAGGTGTGCTGCACCTGTGATCCGAATAGTTGTGGCTCTACCCGGATGATTTCCTCCACCATGACCCTGAGCTCCTCCTCAGAGAACCTGGGGTGTCTTTGCCGTGCCATGGGGTGGTGTGGGTGATGTGTGGGGTGGTGGGTGTAGTGATAAGTGGGGTGATATTTAGTGGTGTGTTGTGTGAGGTGCGTGGAAGTTCTGTGGGTGATGGTATTGTGTGCCTGTGGATGCTTGGTAGTTGTTTGTAGTGTCTCTCTCTGGCCTTCTCTCGGTAATTTTGTTGTAGGGGTTTGTGGGTGATGTGGGTGTGTGTTTTATATTGCAATGGGTGTGTGAGAGTGGTGTGTGTATATGTATCAGGTGTGTGTATTTCAAATTGTCCAATTTGGTTGTGTTTTGTATATGTATGTGTATTTTGAGTGCGGCCGCAGTTGAAAGACCGCCGCGTGGATTCGTGTGTCATGATAGTGTGGTCGTATTTCTGTTGGCGTGATGGTGGAAGTTTTGTTTTCGCCAGTTTATCACTGACGTTTGGTGTGGCGGACTTGTGTGGGTGTCTGAATTTTGGTGGATTCCGCACAGTGGGTCATAATGACCGTGGCGGAATTCCGCTGCCGCAGCGGTGTGTTAACTGTCTTCTGCATGGCGGTAAGCGGCTTTTACCGCCAATATTGTAATGAGGGCCTTTATGTCTTTTTATGTTATTGCAAGATGGTGGGGGTCTTCATAATAATGACTCTTGTCTTTACAATTCTGTTTCTTGCACTGTTCGTTCTCCTAATCATTGCAGCCCATGCAACTTATCGCAGATTACAGTTGTGTTAAATAAGAACTATTGAAACTTTACTGTATCTTCGTTATTGCCTGTGTTTGGATGAGACATGATATATCTGTGAGAAAGGGGTTATCTCCGTTTAACCATGACACTCCCTGAGATGTCATACTCTTGAGTCCATGCTTAAAGGCTACCACAAATCACCCTTTACTATTTGGGTTTTTGGTGAGGTGCTGCTAGTGAGCCGGAAAGGTTGGGACGGCAGTTGCGGCTTGTTTTAGGATGGGCATAGTAATCTACAAACATAAGTACTGTCATCCTTAAGCCAGCAGTATTGCCTAGAGCAAGAGTCCAAACTATGACAAATTGTATGTTAAAGGTGGGGCATGTACTCATGTGTTTTGTATGCCCTAACAGTGAAATACTTCTAAATTTATTTTTCACTGTTGCATGGCCAATCTCTCTCATAGGTTAACACAGGGGCTGCCTTTAAATATTTTTCAATTACAGATTCCCTTTGAGAGCAGATAGAAAATTGGGGTTTGGTGTCTCTGAACTCACAATTTAAAAATGCATCTTTTGGTAAAGTTGTTTTTTTAGAAAGTGGCCATTTTCTTGCTTTAACCATTCTATGACTCTGCCTGTTTGTTCATTCCCTGTCTGGGTCAAACTAATATCTGGGCTGTTTGTGAATCTCCTCTAGACAGTGACACAAAGGGATCTGGGATGTAGTCTTCATATCCGGATGAGATATTTGAGCCAGAGGTGGAGGGAAGAGTGGTCACGTACACCTGAATGGGCTGTGCCTGCCCTCACACAATGCAGTCTGAAACCCCCTGGTGTGTGTCTGGGGCCTGGCCTGGGCAAGGCAGGATCTGTTGAACAACAGTAACTTTCCTTTAAAGCTTGCCTACTTCAAAGGTAGAAAGGGGTATAAGTAGTGGACCCAAAACCCCAGACTTAAGATCACTTCTGGAACCAAGAGGAACCTCTGCCAAGGAGAAGAGCTGAAGAGCTGAGGAGAATGCTCCCCCTGCCTGTGACTGTGCTTTGTTGGGCTAACCTGCAGTTGCTGCTACTGCCTGTGAAAGGGGACAGAGACTAGACTTTGTTGAGCATTCCTACTTGAAGAAGAATCTCCAAGGGCTTGAACTGAGCTTCCTTCCTGTTTTTTAAGTCTCAGGGCCATCAACGACTTCCTCTGCCAGCACCTGGACTCTCTGCTAAGACTCAGCCCCTGCCAAGTGGTGCCCTAGTGGTGGTGAAGTTGGCAGAACAAGAGCTGAAATCCACACAGAGAACGCTGTGTGGGGAAATTTTTGAGGCACCATCTGCAACGCAGCTGATAAATTTGCAGCAAGAATCGACCCTCTACCTGCATCGCGGCTTGGTGATCGATGCATTCTGGTTGGAGAAACGATGCTTGCAGCTGCTGATAATGATGCAAACCCCATGCAGCGTGTTTTTCTAACACAGTGCAACTGGATTTCACACACATCGTCCCTGGGCATCAAAGTCATCATGAACCTGCGTGGATCTGGGGTGCCCTGTCCAGAAATCGACGCATAACTCTCTTGCGACGGAAAAAAACAATGCATCTTCTAGCCGAACGGAGAAAAAACTCACTTGCGAGTAAGGAATCAATGCATCGCTAACTTTTCTGACACACGCTGACCTGTGCAGCTTTTTTTTCATGCAAACCAGATACTTTGTATGAAATCATCGTTTTCATTGTTGTTCTATGGAGTAAGACTCTTAGGGACATATTTATGCGAAGTAGCGCTACACCGAGTGCAGCGCCAATCTCGCTGCATCCCTTAGTACCTCCCTACCGCCTCCATGTGTGCGCTGTATTTAAAATACGGTGCACCATGGAGCAGGGTAGGGGGCAATAGCGTCATCCTTCATGGCGCTATTGATCTACTCTGCAGGAGTAGCGCCAAAATATTGGAGCTACTCCTGCAGAGTACATAGGGCCCCATTATAAAGAATAGAAGGCCCCTTTTAATACCTACTCTTGAGCAGGTATTAACCTCTTCTGTGCCGGGGACGTAACGGTTACGTCCACCGGCACAGTGCTCCTGTGCTGAGGACGTAACCATTACGTCCTCATTAAGTCCCACCCCTCCTAGTCAGGGATGGAAGGGGAAACCCTTCCCCTTCCACCCCCGACCCCCCATCCTCCCAGTGACGTCTGATGACGTCAGTGCGCTTTTCGCGCGCTGACCTCATTAGAGGCCACTTCCCCATCCAGTGCGATAGGAAGAGAAATGCTCAGTATTTCTCTTCCGATCATGTGATGGGGGCCTGAGAGGCTTCAAAGGGAAGTAAAGGAATTTCCTTCTCTTTGAAGTCTCTCAGAGCATTTCAGAAGCCGGATTGTGAATCGATCCGGCTTCTGAAATGCCCAGTAGACACCAGAGATTTATTTTATTTTTAGAAACTGGCATAAGGGGAGCGACCCCTTGGGCAAGGGTCGCCCCCCAGGGGGGACAATTATTTTAAAGGCCTTTTCTGCCAAAACCTCTAGACGCCAGGGATCTTTTTTTTAAAAAAGTTTTTTTGTTGTTTAGAGGTGGGGAGTGACCCCTTAGGCAAGAGTCGCTCCCCTACGGGGCAAATTATATTTAGGCCATTTCTGCCCCCTTGGAGGCAGATTGGCCTATTTTTATGAGGCCAATCTGCCCCCCTAGGGGGGCTTAGAGGGGCAGAAAGCACTGGCCACCAGGGATTCTTTTTTTTAAGGTGAATTCACGCAAGGGGAGCAACTCCGTAGGCAAGTGTCACTCCCCGGGTGGGGGGGCAGAAACCTCTAGGTGCCAGGGATTGTTTTCTTTTTTTTTCTTTTGAGGTGGGGAGCGACCCCTTAGGCAAGGGTCGCTCCCTTGGGGGGCAAATTGTATTTAGACCATTTCTGCCCCCTTTGGGGGTAGATCAGATGATTTCTGTTAGCTCAATCTGCCCAGATCGGCCCATTTTTGTTAGCTCAATCTGGCCCCAAGGGGGGCAGAAACCACTAGGCACGAGGGATTTTTTTTTGCGATAATTTCACGCAAGGGGAGCGACTCCTTATGCAAGGGTCACTCCCGGGGAGGCGCAAATTTATTTTAGGCAATTTCTTCCCCCCCTGTGGGCAGATCGGCCTATTGTAATTAGGCCAATATGCCCCCAGGGGAGGCAGAAACGTCTTGGTGCGAGGGATTTTTTTGGGGGGGGGGTTTTAGAGGTATGGAGCGACCCCTTAGGCAAGGGTCACTCCCCTGGGGGGCAAGTTGTATTTAGACCATTTCTGCTTCCCTTGGGGACAGGTCGGCCAATTTTTGTGAGGCCAATCTGCCCCCACTGGGGGCAGAAACCACTAGGCACCAGAGATCTCTTTTTTGCCAATTTTACGCAAGGGGAGCGACCCCTTAGGCAAGGGTCACTCCCATGGGGGGACAAACTTATTTTAGGCCATTTCTGCACCCCTTAGAGGCAGATCAGCGTATTTCTATTAGGCCGAAACCACTAGGCACCAGGGATTTTTTTTTGTGTGCCATTTTCACGCAAGGGGAGTGACCCCTAAGGCAAGGGTCTCTCCCCTTGGGGGAGGGAGCAAATTTATTTTATGCCATAAGGGGAGGAGAAACCACTTAGGCACCAGGGATTGTTGTATGTGTATGTGTGTGTTTTCTTTAGGGGACAGCCCCTGGGTAAGGGTCGCTCCCCATGGAGGCACATTACTGATGGCCATATCTGCCCCCTTGGCCTTTTTTGGAAGGCCCATCTGCCCCCAAGAGGAGGCAGAAAGTCCACTAGAGTCCAGGTAAGTTTTTTTTCTCCTAAAATAAGAGGGTAGGGGTATGGCCATACCCCCACCCCAAATAAATGGGGCCAAAGATGTTCTGCCCACCAGTGGACAGATGGGGCAATTACCCCGGAGTGTGGATCAGGCAGAAAGTCTACTAGATGCCAGGGAATTAAAAAAATTGTGGGGTGGTGGCTACCAACCAGTATGTGCCTGGTTATGTCCCCACCCCAACTGTATGGGGATAACAGTCTTCCAGCTCTACCCCGCACACTAAAACATCTTATCCCATTGCAAGCAAGAGGACATTTGATTCTTTTGGGTTTTAGTTTTACATTTGGGCCATTAGAGCTTGGCTAACTCTCAAAACTGTCCCGCTTGGAATGGTGAGGGCTGCGCTTTATGGACTTTGGGACCTGCCATGTTGGAAAATCTACAAGACCTAGACACATCTGAAAACCAAACATTTGGTGATTCCATTGTGGTGTGTTTCAGGTGCACATCAAAAAATGAGGGGATTCGGAGGATTGAAGGTCCAGTGTATACCCTCCAATAACAGTTACTAATAATATAATACACTGTTCCTAAAAAGTAAGAGAACAGGGTGAGTACTAAGGGGTCCTATTTAGTAGGAGCAAGAGTCCTCACACACCCAAGTGGGTGTCATGCTTCATCATCGGACGAGCTCCTCGTCAGACCAGCGCTGCAATGTCTGACAGGCACCACCCTTCGGGGGGCTCTTTGCCGGAGTTCTTTTCGATGATGCCACACTATCCCGCAAGTGAGTAGGGAAAGAGGGAAGGAGGAGAGTTCAAGAAGAAAAAAAGAGATAAAATTGGCTCAGAAACCCTCACTAAGAACTATCTTTATTTATGCGGGGTACAGGCCAAGGTTAAAACAATTACCAGGAGATTGAAATAGAGGTAATGCTCGACCACTCTCTAACTGTATCGCACACAACAGGGTGGTCAAGAAACTACAAGACCCACCTCAAGATCGGGTCGACATGTTTCGCGTCTGTGTGGTCCATAAGGATCCAATGATGCTTCTTCAGGACCTAGTGAAAAAATAACGCTTCTCCAACTACAAACTCAATTGGCTCTTGCCTATAACAACTGACAGTCAAAAAAAGTTTAGTAGTATCGTCAGTCACTTACACGAGTCCCTTATGACCCAGTATGTCGTAATATCACGACGTAAATTAAAGCTCAGAAAAATGTAGATTTAGTTAAATTTAGTTGAATGTACATTAAGCTGTGTGGCACACGGTGATAGTGATAAAGGTAACACACCCATGCCAATAGAACAAAAAATGTGCTTACCCTCCCAAATTGAGACCGAGCTTCATGGGATCACGTGGACCATAGGTCAGGTCCACATAACACACTACTTGTCATATGGAAAAAGATATAATCAAAGAACAAATATGAATGTCACAAAATCGCACTTCAACACTCTTCAAGAAAGCAGAGACAAGTCAAAAGGAATTTGCCAACAATTAAAGAAACACAATATAAGAGAGTCGTTTCTCTTTGTTACATGCACTCTCATCATTATATTAAAAGAGTCTCAACTGAAACTGACAATGGCAAACTGCGGGGCAGTTATCATTAAAAAAAAAAAATAATGGGCATATTACTGGTAGTTATGTCCCTAGTTACAGGATTAAAAATCTACCTAATTCAGGGAAAAGAAAACCTGAGCTGTCTATCCGGTGGATTCATTATCTTATAACCATCAACATTTCTATTGTAAGTTGTCTAGCGACTAGCAAAGAAAAAAGCTAGTACACGAAAATCTTGATAGTGCATATCCTGCCGAGTGTGATGAACAACACCTCGGTAGAGCCAACATTCAGGTATATCACTGACCGTCACACACATGTGTCAACTGACAAACGGAACACTTACTTGGTGAGGTCTGACAGACGGCACTTCCACCTACCCTTGGTTTCGCTCCCGAATTGACATGGGAAACGCGAACGCGGGAGTAAAAATAGTGCCAAACCCGGAAGTCGGTGGTGCCGACTCAATCGTGCGTTGCTAAGCAACAGTCACGAATCCCGAGCAGTGCGCTGATCAGTAGTAAAAATAGAGGATGGACTCATATTGTTATCCAAGCTCACAACACAGCGGCCATGATGGAATTGTACATTTCAGTTACTACTGGTACAAGTCAACCTATAGGTGGCAGAAAAAAGTCAATTTAAGTAATCTGATGCAAAATGCGCGATCGCAAAAAGTAGTCTATTTACATGATGTGGTAAGGCAGAGCTGAGAGATCCAGTCATGTGGTGCTGGTCATCAATGTGATATGATTCAGAACAGTCATTCTGTTTTAGGGTGAATGTGGGGTCAGGTTGTCTCGGGGCTCGTTATAACACTTGTTGCTGAAAAATGATTTATATATATCCAATGTATTCTTCAGTGAGTGTGAGATCAAGTCATGACATCACCACTCTTATGTCTGAAAGACCACCATGTTAGTTTATCAATATTGGTGCTATGTCAAAGGGAGAAATTAATCCAAGGCATGTCATGATTTAAGCCCTTACGATGGGTCCCAAGTTTAAATACCCAGCATTGTTCCAATTCAAAAAGAGACTCTGTTCCTCTTTGTGGGCATGTCTGTAGTACAACCCACCACATGTCATCCGGGCTATGCTGTACTTCGATGCAGTGAATACTAAGTTTAGTCGAAGTTCGACCACAACGAATATTACTGTGGTGTTCATTGATTCTTAATTTGACCGCTCTTGTGGTCATCCCTACATATTGTAAGCCACAAGGGCATGTGATCAAATATACACAGTTTCGGGTGTTACAGTTGGTATGTCTAAGTAGCCGCCAGTGCCCAATTGGTTCTAGCTCCAATGAATCTGTTCTTTTGGTGAGAGAGCACACATTGCAATTTCCACATGGGAAATGTCCCGTAACTGGTGGTAATTCCCACAGGGTGCCTTGTCTGCTGGACGTAACCCGGGGTCTAGGCCTTGTGTGGATCAGTATGTCTCTTAAATTGGTGGTCCTTCTAAAGGCAAACAGTGGTTTGGAGATGTTCTCACCACCACTACAAAGAATCTCCCATCTTTTGTTAATGATTTTCTTAACTGTATTAGACAATGGTGTGAAGGTCGTAAAACAAGTTAATTTATTTTCTGAGCACCTAGGTACCGTTTGTAGTAATAGATCTCTGTCACTATATTTAGCTCGCTTATAAGCGGTGTTGACCACTCTCGTGGGATAGTGACGATCATATAGTTTATGTTTTAGTTCAGTAGCTTGTGTGTCAAAAGAGTGAATGTTACTACAATTGCGGCGTAACCTTAAAAACTGGCCAAAAGGCAAGTTATCTCTGAGTGCTTTCGGATGGTAACTGTTGTAAAGTAATAAACTGTTGTAGTCTGTAATTTTTTGGTGTGTGCAGGTCTTCAATATGCCTCTATCGATACTAATCACCAGATCTAAAAAGGTGATCATAGTAGTAGAGACCGAAGAGGTAAAATTCAAAAAAGGATCAAGATTGTTGACCCACGTCGTAAAGGCTATAACCTCCTCGATGGGACCCTGCCAGATGACCAAAATGTCGTCAATATATCGACGCCATAATTTGATGTTACCAAAATATGGATTAGAGTCAGGTAGTATGAATCGTTTTTCGAAATCATACATATAGAGACATGCTAGGCTAGGAGCAAAAGTACTGCCCATCGACGTCCCTCGAATCTGGTGTTTCAGGTGCACCCCGCACCATTTTCTTACCCACAATGCCCTGCAAACCTCCAACTTTGCTGGAAATCACACATTTTTTCCCACATTTTTGTGATGGAACCTTCTGAAATCTGCAGAAATCCCCAAAATTCCTACCATCCAGCATTGTCTCATCTATACCGATACAATTTCTGCTGCACTTGTCAGCCTAAAAATGTTTTTTTTTCAAACTGCCCTTTTGAACCTGCTTTGATTCTCCCTCAATTTCGACATGTTTTTGGCTCTTCCCTGTCACAAGCACTTGGCCCACCTACACAAATAAGGTATCATTTTTACCGGGAGACTGAGGGGAACATTGGGTGGTATGAAATTAGTCCCGGTGCAGTTATTCCACACAGAAATGTGGGAAAAATGATATTCTTTTGGCTGAATTTGAGGTTTGCTGAAGATTCTTGGTAAGAAAACATTGGGGGATCCACGCAAGTCACACCTCCCTGTACTCCCTCGGGTGTCTAGTTTTCAGAAATGTCTGGGTTTGGTAGGTTTCCCTAGATGGCTGATGAGCCCAGGACCAAAAACGCAGGTGCCCCCAGCAAAAACAAGTAGTTTTGTATTTGATAATTTTGATGTGTCCAGATAGTGCTTTGGGGCATTTCCTTTCGCAGGCAGTAGGCCTACTCACAAAAGTGAGGTACCACTTTTATCGGGAGTCTTGGGGGAACACTGGGTGGAAGGAAATTTGTGGCTCTTCTCAGATTCCAGAACTTTCTGTCACCGTAATGAGAGAAAAAAGTGTTTTTTGGTCAAATTGTGAGGTTTGCAAAGGATTCTGGGTAACCTGGTCAGAGCCCCACAAGTCACCCATCTTGGATTCCCCTAGGTGTCTACTTTTCAAAACTGCGCAGGTATGCTAGCTTTCCCTAGGTGCCCGCTGAGCTAAAGGCCAAACTCTACAGCTAGGTACTTTACAAAAAACAGCTCTGTTTTCTTTGGGAAAATGTTATGTTTCCATTTTGTGTTTCCTGTTGTGAGCATTAGTCCTACCCACGCAAGGATTGTACCATTTTCATCGGGAGACTTGGGGGAACACAGAATACCAAAACAAGTGTTATTACCCCTTGTCTTTCTCTACATTTTTTCCTTCCAAATGTAAGACAGTATGTAAAAAAGACGTCTATTTGAAAAATTGCCCTGTAATTCACATGCTAGTATGGGTACCCCGGAATTCAGAGATATGCAAATAACCACTGTTTATCAACACCATATCTTGTGCCCCTTTTGTAAATACAAAGGTTTTCTTGATACCTATTTTTCACTTTTTATATACAACAAATGAATTGCTGTATACCCCGTATAGAATGAAAACCCATTGCAAGGTACAGCTCATTTATTGGCTCTGGGAACCTAGGGTTCTTGATGAACCTACAAGCCTTATATATCCCCTCAATCAGAAGAGTCCAGCAGACGTAACTGTATATTGCTTTCAAGAATATGACAGTGCAGGAAAAAGTTACAGAGTAAAACGTGGAGAAAAAATTGCAGTTTTTTCACTTCAAATTCAATATTCTTTTATTTCAGTTGTTATTTTCTGTAGGAAACGCTTGTAGGATCTACACAAATGACCGCTTGCTAAATTCAGAACTTTGTCTACTTTCCAGAAACGTTTAGTTTTCTGGCATCCAGCATTGGTTACTTACCCATTTCTGCCACTAACTGGAAGGAGGCTAAAGCACAAAAAATTGTAAAAATGGGGTATGTCCCAGTAAAAAGTCAAAATCGTGTTGAAAAATTGGGTTTTCTAATTCAAGTCTGCCTGTTCCTGAAAGCTGGGAAGATGGTGATTTTACCAATGTAAACCCTTTGTTGATGCCATTTTCAGGGAACAAAACCCACAGGCCTCCTACAGCCCTTTTTTGCCCACTTTTTTGAAAAAAACTAAATTTTTGCTGTATTTTGGTCTCCTTCAGGGAAACCCACAAAGTCCTCTAGAATCCGTAGGATGTTGGAAAAAAAGGATGCAAATTTGGCATGGGTAGCTTATGTGGAGAAAAAGTTATGGGGGCCTAAGCGGGAACTGCCCCAAATAGCCAAAAAAAGGCTCGGCACAGGAGGAGAAAAGGCCTGTTAGCGAAGGGGTTAAAAGTGCCGTATAAGATAGTGTAAGGAAATCTCATAGATTTCCATACGCCATTGTTCCAGATCCCCTAACGGGGGAACGCCCCCTTTGCATACATTATGCCTGGCACAGGTTTATATATGAATTGTGCCACTAAGTAAACACAGCGCAGGGATTTTAGCCTAATTCCGCCACATTAACATCAAAATAAATGATGTTAATGTGGTGCTTATTCTTTTGAAAATTCATATTTTGACTTGTGTATGTTGTATTTTTGTCATTTTGGTCTTGTTTGATTCAGATAAATATTACCTATTTTTCTAAACTGCTGTGGTGTCATTTTATAGTGTTTTCACTGTATTACGCTGTGTGTTGGTACATATCTCACCACATTGCTTATGAGATAAGCCTGACTGCTTGTGCTAAGATACCAAGGTGGTAAACATTGGTTATCTAAGTAAGTTTCTCCATTGCCCTGACTAGATTGAGGGTCCCTGCTTAGACAGAGTGCAAACTAACTGCCAACCAGAGACCCCATATCTAACAATAAGTAGTGGACCCAAAACCCCCAGATGTTTAGATTATTTCTGGCTCAAGAGGAAGCTCTGCCAAGGAGAAGAGCTGAAGAGCTGGAGGAGGCGTACTACCCCTTTGCCTCTGAGTGTGCTTTGCTGGGTTGGCCTGCAGTTGCTACCTTAGAGAGGACAAATACTGGACTTTGCTGAGTTTTCCTGCTTGTGAGTGTATCCAAGGGCTTGGACTGAGGTTGCCCCCTGTTTTGAAGTATCAGAGCCATGAAAGACTTCCTCTGGTAGCACTTGGATTCTCTTGCTGAGACTCCTACCCTGCCAAGAGGTGCCCTATCCAGTCCCTGGGCCCTTGAAAGGAAAAGCTGGTGGAACCACGGCTGAAATCCATGCACCAGAGCTGAACGGGAGAAAAATCAACGATCCACCTGCATCATGGGTGCAAAATCCACGCAACACCTGCATGCGTCTGCCAAAATTGCCACATCGCCCATGCAGCACAGCTCTTCACCACCATGCATCAGGATTTTGCACGGAGGGTCACTGGGTGTCAAAACCACAGTGAACCTGCACTGACCCAAGGCTGCTCGTCCGTAAATCGACACATCACTCTTGTGTGAGAGAGAGAAAACAAGGCATTACCTACCTGACTGGAGAAGAATTAATACACGGCCTCACTTGTGAGTCAGGAATCAACACATTGCTTACTTTACCGATGCACGCTCGCCTGTGTGGCTTCATGTTTTACTCATACCAGATACTTTGTGTAAGAACAACAAATCCATTGATTTCTATTGATTAAGACTCTTTTTAAGTGAAACATTCATATCTTTGCTTGAGTATGTTCGATTTTTGTCACTTTGGTCTTGTTTGATTTAGATAAATATTGGTTATTTTTCTAAACTGGTGTTGAGTCCTTTTGGTACTGTTTTTACTGTATTGCTGTGTGTGGTGGTACAAATACTGTAAACATTGGCTCTGATATAAGCCTCACTGCTTGTGTCAAGCTACCAAGGGGGTGAGCAGGGGTTATCCTAGTAGTGTATCTCGCTACCCTGACTAGAATGACGGTCTCTTCTTGGACAGAGCGCAACCTGACTGCCAACCAGAGACCCCATTTCCAACAGCAACATTGACCGTATACCATACACTTTATGTTGACCATCAACCACAGATAAAAGGGCAACCTGTACTGCATAGGATGTTCAATCTGTATACAACGGTGTTCAATCTGTGTACAACTGTTCAGGTAAAACCACGTTCTCCAGATTCTCAAGCCCTTTTATATAACTAATACCCTATCATAACCAGTCTTCAGTTGAATTGAACCCCTAACAGTCATTGAACCAACAATGAGAAATGAAGTGAATGTGAGTAGAAAAGTGGGTACTATTTACAGTGTTTACTCTATGGAGAGACTTTACTCTGTATCATTCTGTTTGCTCACATGGGAAATAGAGGCCAGAGTATTACAAAGTATCTACTAAGAGCAGTGTACACTTTATGCACAATTTGTCCAAATAGAGACTATTCACTTGAAGTAACCAAGGTTTGAAGGTGCTAAAGATCACGCTGCCTGCATCCTTAATACCGCTTAGAAAACGTGGATAACTCATCTTCTGAAGCAAAACAAGTAAATAGGTAAGTACTCTTCTCTGTTATGTAGAAAATGTCATGCTACAACGATTCTGTCTAATAAGTCTAAGCTGCTTACAACACTTGTCCTCATTACAAGGTTAGCAAGCCGACCGCTGGTCCACAAGCCCGATGGGTGGAGACCACCACGGAGCTGGCGGTCTCCCAACCCAACCCTAATATAATGGTTCTACTGGGCTGACTGGTGGAAACCTCCATATTAGTGGTTTCCACCAGTCAGCCCAGTAGAACCAGTGCAGCGACATTGGTCTTGGCTCCTCTTGGAGTTGAGGCCAATGCCTTTACACAGAGGGTGTTGTGTAGCCATTTTAGTTATAGCTTCATACACGTTATTTTAGCAAACTAGGCATGCCGCTGTGCACTCTAACCTAGACATATTTTACTTAGCTTTGTTTGATTATTTTAACAATAGCCACATTTGCGGTCTTATTTTATTTTCATTATCTAGCTGTTCTTTGCCTGGGCCAGCACTGCACTATTGAACAAGACATTTCTTTAACTCTGTGCTTTTCTCAAGGCTGCAGTAAGATAGGTTGCAAGCAAACGTGGTAACACTTTGGGGCTTATTTATTCTCTGTTTTCGCCGGATTTGCACTACTTTCTTTTATGCAAATTAAGCGCAAACTTAATTCCATATTTATACTTTGGCACTAGACCCGTTCAGCACCAGAGTTATGGAGTTTGAGTCCTTTTCTGGACGTAAAAACCTACATTGCACTATTGACATGCAAGGTAGGCGTTCCTGTGCAAAAAATGACTCTAAGGCATGTGCGCCTTATTTATCCTCTGGCGTCAAAATGATGCACAGGAGGAGGCGGGCCTTAAAACATGGCACCCAGCCAGATTTGTGCCATTTTTTAACACCTGGGTTAGGGCAGGCGTTAAGGGACCTGTGAGCTCATTTCCATGGTGGGAGACAATGGAAGCAGTCCACAGGTGCCCTTTCCTGCACCCAAGGACACCCCCTGCCACTCTAGCCTACCCCTGGAGGACACTCATGGATGGGAGGACCCATCCATGGTGAGTGCAGATAAGTGCAGGTGAGTTTAATTTTATTTTTTTAAAGTGTCATGGGGGGCCTAACTTGGGCCCCCCTACATGGCACTGTGCCCAATGTTCATGCCCAGGGGAAAGACGTCCCCTAGGCATGATCATTGGGCAGGGGGGCATGACTCCTGTCTTTGCTAAGATAGGAGTCATTTCCATGGGGGTTGTGCGTCATAAAATGGTGCTAGTCAGGTTAAAGCCAATATTTTTGACTCTAACCTGACTTGCACCATTCTTTGGCACACAACCCCCAGTCTTCCCATCGCCTCCGCTGCCCGGTTACCGTAATTTATTTTGATGCTAACCAAGCCGCAGCGCCGGCTAACATAATTCCATAAATAAGGCGCCCGGCTGGTACGTTGGAATGGTGTTAGCCAGCGGTAAACTTTTTGACGCAAATCTGCCCTGGCGCTGATTCGTGTCAAAAATTATAAATATGGGCCTTTGCTTCTAATGTTCATAGAAACATACACACTCTTAACTGGAGATCCGTTCTTGGAAGATCAGTTGTTTTATTATAAAAACACTACTTTGACCCAAGTACGTGAGAGGGAGAATCCAGCCAGATGACCACGACTTTATGCTTATTGCTGAGTGCTTCGCTGCAGCTCCTTATGTAGACTACAGGCCTCTTGCTCATGTAGGAGTGATGATGTCTTCCCAAGCGAAATAGAATTAGAGCTTAACATGATGTGCTCTAACAGAGCCTAGGTAGGAGCTATTTTAACTACGCTAGTGACAATTTGGTAGCATTATTTATATGCTTTACTCCCCTTGTCACAATTTTAATTCTGTCCCGCTTTATCGCCCTAGTTATTGCACTACACGATTTATTATCTAAGATGCAGTTACTTCAATAAAATCTTATTGAACTCTATTCTGCCTCTGATTGTCCTTGCATATATGAGACTAATGTAACTGAGAGAAACGGATGAGATCTGAGTGACCACAATTTCCCTGAGGAGTCAATTGTGTCATGCGCTTGGCTGCCCAATCAACCCTACTCATGGGTGGAGATGAGGCACTGCTAGTTACCCGGAGCCGACAGGTGTCACCTGTAGTGGGTTCAGACTCAGTCCCCCACAGTGGAAGTTATTCTTCTGCCAAAATCCAGCAGTTTCATTAGGATAATGAGATCCTACATGACATGGTGCTACCAACGTTTGGTCAGGCTCTAATTTTTGGGTTCTCCTGAGTATCTCTGTTTCACTACATACAAAGACACCTCAGTACTATATACGGAGACTTCCGTGGTACTGAGGATTTTCCTCCTCAGCTAAGTAGGGAGTACCTAACTAACACTGTAGATTGTTCAAGCTTGAACCACTAAAAGGATAATCCCCATTTGGTGTGCTTATCTCTGAACAAAATTTACCATTCATCATAGAGAACCCACAATAGGTAGCAATTGCAGTCAATATGTGACCACCCCTTTCTGCATATTTATTGACACATGGCCTTAGGGCCCAGGGGGGACCAATTACATATGTTGTCGAGGCTCATCTAGCCTATATAACAGAATTTTTTTATTCTTGGGTCACATTTCCAGCAGTTGATGGGAACACAAATACATTTCATGACTATACACCTGCAAACACACCTCCACAATACAGAGTATATGCCTATCTAGAAATTTCTCTATCTTATCAGGAACATAATAATTGGCTTGATGGCACCCTACTTCATACAATTCTACATGTTAGGTTAGGTCCTCTAAATAATGATGGTCCTGTCTGGCCCTTATTGGCCACATATACACCTCACCCTACTGCAGTGAACTTAGCGGTAGCTGAAGTCCGTTGCTTATGTGCTGAGCTCACGGCAATATACAGACAATTAGTACAGTTTGTAATGCAAACATTAAATACAAACCCAGCATGTGCAGCTCCGGCACAACCAAATTCAGTGACGCCAGGCATTAATTCTGTGACTGTACATTCAATCATGGGTAAAGTACCCACCAAATGAAAAGTGATTCCATTTTGGTTAGCTCAAAAAATAAATGCACTAAAAGTAATATTTGCCCAAACGGGACCTCTGGATAAGCATACAAAATTAACTATGTGCTTGCCATTTGGGATGTCTCCCACAGTAGACAACTGCAGTACTTGGGGCACAGTATTTGACACGCCCTATACTACTGCACATGGTATACTGACACTTGCCAATTTCCCTGAAGTGTTAAAACAAATTCAAGATGAATACGGGGCTGTGCCAGCCTTGGGCTTGGGGATGCAACTAATGGGCAATTTTGCCAGAGTATGCTCAATTATATTAAGTAACCTTAAAAGGGAAGCATTTGCGTCAGCAATGCACCTGTGGCTCTGGGATATTCCTACGCAGGATCAAGAACTTGAGCTACCAAAGATTATCCCGGAGACCTACTCTAGTATTGGTCGAGATAGTCTGAGGGCCAGACCTAAAAAAACAGTTTCAAGGTAAATCTAATAAAGATTCTACCAAGCAAGCTCCTAAGGGTACTAAGAAATGCTAGGGTAAAAAACAACAAACATCTAAAAAAGAAAGGGGAGAATCTCTGCATACGAAGACCCCACAGAAGAGATATAATCTCAGAAATAGAGATAATATTACAATGTCTGACAGATATCAATATACTGATACACGGCAATCTTGTTCCTTTCAGGACTCACTAGAAAAACGCAGTGAGAGGTGGGCAGTCAGAACGAAGAACTTACTACGTGAAACCGAGACAGGAATCACAACGCTTTACAGAAATTTCTGTTAAAAAAGAAGAGAAAATTCCCCAACAAAAACCCCAATTTAAAAAGAAAAAAGTGGCAGCAGTTGCAGTTCGTCATGCCACTCAAGAAGAGGGCTCTATTGAAGAACAAGAAGTGGGCATTAGCGCTATTAGACAGTGCGGCAGAGGTCACAATAGTTTGACGGAATCTTCAAGAGCATCTGGAGGTGAAAGCAACTGGTAACTTCTTACAAGTTGAAACTGCAGACATACATGTCTCCATTCCTGATAGAGTGTACAAAGTAATGTTACAGTTGGAAAGAGACATTGAATGCACAATTGATGCAATCTTTTGGGACCGCGTCGTAAACATATATGATATTCCACTGGCAGAAAGGGATTGGCCACCTGAATTTGTCCGTACTTGCCCATGTGGGGAAGATGTTATCAAACCTTCTTTCTCACCCCTTGTTCCAGATGAGCTTGCAGAATCCAATGCCATCGATTGGGCATTGCCGCAGGCACCCACGTTATACCACAACCATGTAGGGAAGGATAAAGATTCCCCCTATCATGTAATTCCAAATAAAAATCAACTTCAACCTCAACCCCAGAATCCAATAAAACATGATGCTAAAGCACCCGTGAGGGAAATCCTCACCCAACTGGAGTAACAGGGCATAATAGAACCCTGCGGCTCACCAATAAATAATCCCTTATACCCAGTAGCTAAACCAGACCATTCATACTGAATAGTCTTAAACTACAGACATTTAAACAGTCATACACGCACATAAGCTATACAAAACTCACATAGCACAGTACTCATGAACATCATAGTGCGCAAAAATTACAAAACAACACTGGATATTTATATGGTTTCTTCTGCCAAAATATAGCGCCTGATAGTAGAGACTTAACAAGTTTTAGCACACTAGGCTCCCAGAAAAAAGTATGTAGTTTACCCCAGGGCTCCAAGAACAGTCCAGGACTGTTCGTGGCTAGTGTGACTTCAATATTCCATGACATTGACCCTGAAGCATAGGAAGATTGGAGGGGAACATGACGGCCACCTAACGAGCTGCCCGTGAACTCTCGTCGGACGAGAGACGTCAGTGACACGTGATTCGAAGACGCGAGGCAGAATCTCTCCGGCCGGCGCTCGAGAGAGTTGCTGCTGTGGTTCCGCATTCGGCGGGGCTTGAGGTTGGAGAGACGCCGGGGGAAGGTTGGAGAAACCTGCCCTGCACGCCTGCTAAAAATAATCAGCGTTCGCGCTGGGTCTGAGGGCTGGAGCTCTCGACCGGCGCTCAGGAGGTCTTTGGAGTCGTCGGCAAGGAAAGCCTGTGATCAGTGCAAGGAGCTGTCTGTCTGCCCAGGAGAAACGGGGAGTTTATTTTCGTTTGGTGCCCGATATAACAGGTCAGAGGTAGAGTTCATCAACTTGTTTAATACACGTGGCCTGTTACGCAGCCACACAAAGCCACATAAAGCAGGCGCAGAATTCCTGTGAAAAACTGAGCATTGTGCTCTTGGTAGTGTGTTTCCATAAGCTGCATTCTGTTAGAAAACGTCAAACTTTCCGCATATTTTTGACATTCTATAACTCTACAAGACGTACAATAATTGTTGCTAGACTGAACAAAGTGAACCAATGCGTTGAAAATGTATTATGAAACAGATAGATGCTACTTACCTAACGTATAGTATTCGTGAGGTAGAGCAAGCCGTTACGCATGGTTATATATGAAGCACTGAAGCACTGATGACCACGAGTTACAGCGTCATTCTGAATACTTCAGATTTGTAAATAGGTTCTTGTGATAGGAAGTGTGGCAGTATCATCCAGCTTGGTTTTCCTTGGGGGGGGCTTGTCAGAGGTTGGTCCCTCAAATCTTGTATTCGGTTTCTCAGCATTTCCAGTCCTCTTCATCTTGAGGGCGTTACAGACGTAGAAAACTGGGTAATAGTCTTTTTAATTCAGCTTCTCCTCGGTTACAGTTTGTTGGGCCTGGAAAACTTCATGGTGGGCTGGTGACCCAAAAAAAAGAAACATTTTTTTTTTTTGTTGCTACTAGGCCACGTCATTACCCTAATTACCCTAATTTACCCCTCTGTATTGTTTTTTCCGGCCTAGGTCGGGAAAAAACAAAAAAAGAGAAAACGGCGAACAAGAAGGGGGAGTTATTTGCTTCGACGAGAGGTGGTGACGTGGTGTCCTGGAAGCAGGCATCCAACTCCAGTATCTGGGCAGAAGCAGTGAGAGGTGTGCGACGTGGGAGATCTTCTACCTCTCGCTGTTCTCTTCGTGGGAGCTTACCAGAGACTCCGGGGTTTTCTAATAGGAGAAACTTAGATGGGAGTTGGGTAAGAGGAGATTGTGAGAGTGTTGGAGCCGCACGGTGCATGTCTCCAATTAAACGTCGCCCCAGGGGTGTACGGGCAGAAGTTAAAAACTTGGTTGGTGCGAGGAAAAGTAAGCCTGGCCCCCTGGGTGTGAGTGCTAACCCCCGGACTCAGCCATCAGAGACTGTAGCAGCAGTTATAGCAGATTCCGGATCTAAGACTCACGGTGTGGGCTTTGTAAGGGGGATTGATCATACAGTGTCATTCGTGGAGCACCCCCTACCGCTCCTGGAGGAAGGTCAAATTGAGCCACAGGGAAGGAGCGAATCCTTGATTACAAGATATTTTCGGACTTCAATTCTTCCATCACAAGACATGGCAGACGCTCAACCGATCTTAAGGGCTTTATGGGCATTAAATCCAGTCGTAGGCTGTTTAGCCGTAGGCCCAGCCCAAAATCCATTAGACAAGGAACTAGACAGGCAGAGAGAGGGCTCTTCTAAGACACTAGCCTTGTTAGAAGCAGAAGGTAACCCTCCTAGTGGATCAATGCCTCACGATATGGATGTACAGGCTTTGTTAATCTCTCTTACTAAAGAGATTAGGGGAAAATTTGAGATCTCAGAAAATAATCAAACTAGGATTCGGGAAGCTTGTGAAGTTTTGGAAAGTAAAATCAATTTGCTAACAGATCGGTTGGGTAAGCTGGAGGCTGTGGTGGAGGCCCACGAGGAGCATGCGTTATCTCAAGCCAAGGAAATTTTACATTTAAAACGTGGAGAAAAGATGTTGCAGGATAAATTAGAGACATTGGAAAACAACATGAGGAGAAATAACATCAGGTTTTTGGGAGTCCCGGAGGGGATGGAAGGGGAAGACATTAAGGGCTATGTGATCGCTTTGATTAAGGAGGCCATCCCTAATATAGTAGGGCTTAACCTGGAAGAGGATATTCAAAGAGTTCATCGTGACCCGTTCAAGAAAAATCCCAGAAGGAAAAACCCTAGGAGGATTTTGTTAAACTTCAACACATACTCTATAAGGAAAGAATCTTGTCTGAAGCCCTTAAAGTTGGAGTTTTTTCCAAGGGGGATTGGTCTTTCAGGATAAGATCAGATGTGTCCAAAGCAACGTTAGATAGGCAGTGGGAACTGGGAAACTTTATGCGGGAGCTTTGCTCTCTTGGGGCTACAGTCCAATTAAGGTTCCCGGCCGCTCTCCGTATCATGTGGAAAAATAAAATGTATAACATGAGAGATCCGGGGGAGGTTAGGGTATTTATAGATCAGATTAAGGCGTCTCAATAAGATCTAACGGATAGTTCCGTCCGACGGGAGTTCGAATTGAGGATAACAGGATGGTTATCCTAGTAGAAATAGGGAGGGTTCCCCGGGGGGGGGGGTGCGGGTCTGGTGGTGTGTTGGTGTTGGTTGTGGGTGTGGGGGGCATTGGGTGTAGGGGTTTGGTTCGGGTTAGGTGGGTTGAAAAAGATAAATATAAGAAAGTCCTCATAACTTGTCTAAATAGGAGGGGGGGGGTCTGTGTTCATGATTTCTATGTTTTCTTCCTTCTAGGTATGTCTAAGTATGGCAATTTAAGGTTGAAATTCCTCTCTTGGAATGTGAACGGTTTAAGGGTGTTAGCTAGGAGGAGGAAGATTTTTGAATATTTACGATTGGCAGAGGAGGAGATCATTATATTGCAGGAAACTCATCTTCAACAAAATGAGTGGGAGAGCTGGCTTAAACGGTTGAATTGGGTTGCATTCAGTGTATGCTCTTCCCAATCCAGCACGATAAAAGACGTGGCAGTCTTGATTAAAAAATCCACAAGGTTTAAGGTAGGAGTGGTACAAGTCGACTCTAGGGGGAGATGGGTAGTGGTAGAACTGCGTGTATGCGGTTACTGGCTTACAGTGGCGGGTTATTACGGGCCAAATCTAGATGATCCAACGCCTTTTCAAGACTTATTTAATATCCTACTTCTAGCTAGGTACCCAGTGGTATTAGGTGGGGATTTTAATATACTGTTAGATTCTGCTCATGATAAGTCAACCCCCGGGGTACGGTTAACTCGCCTAAAACGAGGGCACTGGTGAAACAAGCCATGCAGGATTTAGGTCTGGTAGATATATGGCATTGGAGAGGGGGCGAAGGAGATAGATACACATTTCACAATAAGAAATATGGGCATAGATCTAGAATAGATTTTTTTCTAATACATAAAAGTTTATGCCCAGAGGTGAGAAAGGTAGCCCACAATATAGCATTCCTTTCAGATCATTCAGCAGTAAAATTACACTTGGACATCAGGGTCATAAGTAAGGGTATTAGGAGTACAATTAATTGCGCTTTATTGCTAGACGACTCAATAGTAGAAGTGTTAAAAAAAGATACAAGAGATTTTTTTCACTTGAATCAAGGAACAGCAAGTTTATGGTGTGTTTGGGATGCGTTTAAGGCCTATATAAGAGGAAGGCTTGTGAGCCTGGCAATATATAAGTATTGTGAAAGAAGGGAAAAGCTGGGAGATATGAAGTTTTCACTAAAATTTCTTCAAGCTTCAATGCATAACGCACGATTAGAAAGGAAGAACGATCTATTAGAGGAGCTGACACGCCAAGAGGAAAAGGTTCGGATCAGCTTAGATGCTTTTTTGGAGAATCGCAGTAGGTTAAAGTGGGAAAGTAGTCGATATGCACACTATGAATATAGAGAAGGTTGTAGTAAACTATTAGCATGGAAGGTTAAGTCGGACCTTTCTAAAAGACATATCTTATCAGTTAAATCTAATCTTGCGAACCAGATTTGTATGGAGCAAGAAGAGATTGAGGGGGCATTTGTATCTTTTTTTCAGGAAATATATTCAGAAAGCTTGGTCAATTCGGAGGAGTCGGTCAGAGAATTCTTAGATAAAGCGTATCTCCCAGTTTTAGAAGAATCTGAAATGCTCTTATTGAATTGTAAGATAAATGAGGCAGAGCTTGTTGAAGGTATAAAAGCGTTGAAAAAAGGAAAGGCAGTTGGTCCAGATAACCTACCTAATGAATTATATAGAGTTTTGGGGGATGAACTTATTCCATTCTTATTAGAGCTATTCAATTCTATGTTGGTAGAAGGGGCTCAGATACCTAAATCCTGGAGAGAGGCGATAATCTGTTTATTGTTAAAGCCAGGTAAGGACTCAACGTCTTGTTCATCCTATAGGCCCATCTCCTTGTTGAATGCGGATTACAAACTCTTTACAGGGATTTTAGCTAGGAGATTGGGGAGAGCCATAGGCAATCTGATTCACTTGGATCAAAAGGGTTTTATGAAGGGGAGGCAACTCCATGAGGTAACTCACGAGTTATTTGCTGCAGTAGATCTGGCGGAACAAGAAATGGCTCCTTTGGCGATCTTGACTTTTGATGCAGCAAAGGCCTTTGATCGTGTTAATTGGTCTTTTTTAAGGGCCGTGTTGGAAAAAGGGGGCTTGGGAATTCCTTTTGTTAGGGCGGTAGGGGAATTGTATAGACGCCCCTCAGCGAGAGTCCTGGTCAATGGCCAATTATCACAGGAATTTAGGATTTGGCGGGGTACGCGACAGGGGTGCCCCTTATCTCCCTTGCTTTTCAATTTATACATTGAACCCTTGCCAACTTTATTTCGGTCTTGTAAGGACATTATCCCATTTCGAATTGGGGGTTGGGAAAAAAAAGTAGCGCTATATGCAGATGATCTTATGATATTCACAAGTGATGTCAGGTCTACTTTATCCAGGGTTAACACCTTGATGGAACAATTTGGTAGATATTCCGGTTACAGTATAAACACAGAAAAGACGGAAATAATGTGTTGGAATTTGACTTATGCTTCTCCCTTAGTTAAACATGAGATTAGATACTTGGGTATTCGATTAACAACTGATCTTAATGAGGTAGCCAAATTAAACTTTGACATAACGTATAGGGAAACCAAAAAACTGCTAAAGCCGTGGGCCGTTCTTCCTCTTTCGATAATCGGAAGATCTAATATTTTGAAGATGTGCATTCTCCCAAAATTTACCTTTTTATTTAATACTATTCCACTAGAGTTTAAGAAGAGCTGGTTTAAAAAACTACAGGGGGATCTATCTTAATTCGTATGGGCCTCCAAGGGAGTAAGGATTTCGTGGAAAAAGATGAGTAGAAAAAAAGAGTGGGGGGGTATTGCGTCTCCAGACTTGTTTAGGTATTATTTGGCTTTTCAACTAAAAAATATTAGAATTTTATTGAATAAGAAGTCAGAATATGATTTAGTCTGGAGAGCTTTAACGGCACATCTTGAGGAAGGAGCAGATCATTTCCTACATAAATTTGGACATCCTAAGTACTTTAAGAAGGTACGCTTGAAACTACCCAGACATGCATGTAATGTTTGGGTGTATTTTCGGAGGGCGTTAGAGATTGCTTATTTCTGTAGTTCTGCTCCCATCTGGGATTCACCTGGTACTCCTGAATGCCTTATCGATAAATTATCAATTCCCTTGAGAGCGAGTGGGATGGTAAGATGGGGTCAGATAACAGAAGGATCGGAATTGTTAAGTTGGTCTGCATTCCAGGAAGGTACCGGAGGGACAGTTTCCAGATTTAAGTATTTTCAGATATCTAGTTGGGTGAAATCTCGACGAACAGGAGAAATAGAGAGGAGTGTTTGGGAAGGGAAATTAAACCAGATAATCATTAATAAAGAAGTTGCATTGTGATATCATGCTTTGTTGGAAACAGCAGAGGATGGTTCATCCCTTCCCTTGGCAAAGTGGGGGGGGATTTTTCCAACTCTAGATGTTATAGCACTGTGGCAAAGGTCCTGTTCAGAACTGTGGTTTACCATTAAACCGGCCGGGTTGAAGAAAAAACATTTGTTCACACTCCAAAGGGTTTATTGGACACCGGCTAGATTATCAGCTATTGGGAAAATTCAGAAATGCTGTCCAAGATGTGGGGAAGACAAGGCAGATGATATTCACATGTTTTGGCAATGTTCAAGGTTGTTGAATTATTGGGGGGATATAGGAAATATCCTAAAGGTAATCTTTAACGTTAATTTAAAATTAAATCTTTCTATGGTGGTGTTTGGGGTTTGTGATCAGTGTATAAATTACCAGAGATTGTCAGTACATCAGGAGCATTTGTTGTTTATATTAATGCTTTTAGCTAGACGAGAAATATGTCGTAAATGGGTTGAACCTCTGCCTCCCCGTGTTTTGGACTGGCAAACATCTGTAAATCAAATGTGTAAAATGGAACAACGAGGTCCCCTTTCTAGAAGAGACAATTTTTGGATGTACTGGGAAAATGTTTATCAATAATGTATAAATTTGTGTTTTATATGTTTTTTGTTTGGTCTCCTCCTCTTGAATTCTTGAATTCTTGAAATCTTAAGTCCAAAGATTAGAACTCCCCGTACCCTTCAGAGTGCTGCTTTGGTTATGATCAAGTTTTGAAGAATATAATAATACTTGGTCGATAGCATACGATTGGGAAAAGAACAATAAGTAGTACAGGTGGGACGGCTTAACAGAGGTATGGATCATACACCTGGAGGCATGCTACTGTTCGCCGTGACCTGTGCTTTTCCCTTTAACCAAAGCGTGGGTGACGAAATGAGGACAAAAAGAAAAAATAAAATAAAATTGACCCTGAAGCATTGTCCTATGTAGATATATCTCTCATGGATGTTGAATTACTGCAACATCTAAGATGGGTAGCCCGCATTGTTGTGGCTTTGCCAAATTTGGATCTAAGTTCAATTTAAAAAAAAACAAAAATAGACTTCCTTAGTGTCCTGTTTCTGGAATATGAATTATCACGTGAAGGAAAGAGCCTAGCACCACAATTTTTAGAAAAATGTGCACAACTACCACCTCCAAATACCATTGAAAAACTCCAATCACTATTGGGTCTCCTAAATTTTGGCAGAACTGACATTCCAGATTACGCATCACGCATAAAACCTTTATATGACTTAATACGTCTTGACTTTTCCAGTAAATTTTGGACAGTCAAACACACACACATTCTCAGAGCTTTGCAAACAGACATGCTTGCAGCACATCACCTACACACAAGGGACAATAAAAAAACATTTGGTCATCAGAGTAATTGCTGGTGCCATTGGATTCACCTATGTAACTTTCAATGAGGATGAGACAGTCCCTATAGCATACAAATCACATTTGTATTCAGCAGGAGAACAACGCTTTGCTACCACCGAGAAGATTCTCACTGCTGTTCAGATGGCTGTCATTAAAGAAAGACCACTGGCCCAGGAGAAACGCATTATTGTTGTATCTCCAATTCCAGCCCTTGAGGCTGTTACCAAAGACAGTGTTTCAAATGCTAACGCATTACATCCACTTTGGATTCAATGGGCAACGTCTCTGACAGCCACTGATGTTGACTATATCTTTGAACCAAAATTACAAACTCAAGCTTTTATTTCAATATAAACTAGAATACCCAGTTCCGGCAAATACATTGCCTATTGATCAATATCAAAGAGTCATGTACACCGATGGCTCAGCACAACCTGCAATAGGCACAAAGCATCAATACTCCGCTGCTTGCGCAGTTGATAGACTTGGCATTCCTGGCGTGGTCTCCCCTAACTTTTTGCATCTGTTTCCCTGGTTGTTGATGTGTGCTGGACTCTGTTTTTACTGTTTTTGTTCCTCTGGGCACTTTACCACTGCTATCCAGTGCTAAGATGCAAGTGCTCCTATGTAAAATGTATATGTAATAGGATTTCCCTGATTGCCATGTTTGATTTACTGGTAAGTCCCTAGTACCGTGCACTAGAGGTGCCCAAGGCCTGTGAATCCAATGCTTCTAGTGGGCCTGCAGCGCTGGTTGCGCCACCCACATTATTATTCCTGTAAACATGGCTCAGACCTGCTACTGCAGTGTCTGTGTGTACAGATTCTAACTGCCAATTCGACTTGCGAAGTGTACCCACTTGCCAGGCCTAACCCTTCCCTTTTCTTACATGTAAGACACCCCTAAGGTAGGCTCCAGGTAGCCTCATGGGCAGGGTGCAGTGTACGTTTAAGGTAGGACATATACTAATGTGTTTTATATGTCCTGACAGAGAAATGCTGGCAAATTTGTTTTTCACTGTTGCAAGGCCTATCTCTCATAAAGGTTAACATGGGGGCTGCCTTCAAATATGATTAAAGCATAGATTCTCTTTGGGAGCGGATAGACATGTGGAGTTTGTGGTCTCTGAGCTCACAATTTAAAAATACATCTTTTTAGTAAAGATGGTTTTGAGGCATTTTGTGCTTAAATCATTCTGTGACTCTGCCTGTTTGTGGATTCCCTGTCTGGGTCAGTTTGAGAGTTGGGCTGTTTGCACCTCTCTGTAGACAGTGACACAAAGGGAGCTGGGGTGTAGCCTGCATATCCTGATGAGCCATTTGTGCTATGAGGGAGGGGAGACGTGGGCACTTACACCTGAAAGGGCTGTGGCGGTCCTCACACAATGCAGTATCCAACCCCCTGGTGTGTGTCTGTGGCCTGGCCTGGGCAAGGCAGGATTTCACAAAAAAGAGAGACTTTCCTTTGAAGTAAGCCTACTTCAAAGGCCAAAATGAGCATAAGAGGGGCACCCAAAACCACAGACTTTAGATCACTTCTGGACATCAAGAGGAATCTCTGCCTAGAGAAGAGCTGAAGAGCTGAGGACAAGTGCTGCCCTGCCTGTGACTGTACTTTGTGGAGCTATCCTGCAGATGCTGCTTCTGCCTGTGCAAGGGGACAAAGACTGGACTTTGTTGTGCATTCCTGCATGTGACAAAATATCCAAGGGATTGTCCTGAGCTTGCCTCCTGTTGTTTAAGTCTCAGGACCATCAAAGACTTCTCCTGCTAGCACCTGGACTCCTGGGGCCTTGGAAGGTGAAGCAGGCAGACCAAGACTGAAAATCCACGCACAGACCGCTGTGCAGGGAAAATATCGATGCACCTTCCGAGAAGCAGCTGAAAAACGGCGCATTGTCGGCTTTGCGGCAGAAATCGACACTCCACTGGCATCGTGGCTGGACGATTGATGCACGCAGCTGGAGAAACAACATGCAACATCCGCTGATGGAGGCTGATAACGTTGCAAGCCACATAGCGCGGTTTTGCTGATACCATGTGGCAGGATTTTTGGACGCAAACCTTGCTGGGAGTGGAAAAAGGACACAAAGCCTGCCTGGACCCAAGTGCTTGCCTGGATCTATGCATCCCTCTCCTGCGGAGAGGAAAAATGACGCAGGCCAACCCGACCGGAGGAGGAGAACGACACACTGTCTCGCTTGCAGGTGAGAAATGTACGCACCGCTAGCCTTTTCCGACGCACACTCACCCGTGCGTGTTATTTTGATGCTACGCTTTTCAACGCTAACATAGTTTTTACTGTTTTCTCAAGGATTTCAGACTCATTTGCTTTTAAAATGAATAACTTGACTTTTGTATATTGGATTTTTGCCCTTTTGTTCTTGTTTTGTTTAGGTAAATAGTTATTTTTCTAAACCTGTGTTGTGTCATTTTGTAGTTTTTTCACTGGGTTACTCTGTTTGTTGGTACAAATACTTTACACCTAGACTCTGAAGTTAAGCCTGCCTGCTTGTGCCAAGCTGCCAAGGGGGTGGGCGCGGGTTAACTGTGGGTGATTCTCCTTTACCCTGACTAGAGTGAGGGTCCTTGCTTGGACAATGGGTAACCTGACTGCCAACCAAAGACCCCATTTCTAATAGCAGTCGTAAGTGGCTATATGGAGGGTAATACATTTTGTCCCCAACATACATTCAAGCAAACCCTAGGGGATTGTACAGCACAACTAGCAGAACTAAAGCTTCTGGGAATGGCACTGGAACATACGAATCATGCACAGCTAAAAGCGATTGTTTGTGATTCGTACTATTGTGTCCAGTCCTTCAATTAATACCTGCATTACTGGCACCAGAATGGGTTCAGATATTCTAAAGGCAACACCATCAAACACAGACTTCAGTGGGGGAAAGTAGCAGTTCTGAAGGAAACGCTACCAAACGTCCACATTGTACATGCACTTGGACTCCAGCGTGTTGGAATACATGTTGCTGGAAATACACTGGCTGTTGAAGCAGCAGAATCAGTAGTAGCTACGGCTTCTGTTGCTGCAGTAACTCATTCTGGAACGAAACTGGACAATGACCTATGGGCTGCTGTGAAAGCCATGGCTGAAGGCACGTCCTTTCCAAATGCATTTCCTGCTAAATATTCCTACCAAATGGGAGGCTTCTTTGACGCAGAAGTAAAAATACCAGGCGTGGGAGTTCGAGTAATTCCCAATAAAGACATAAGACCAGCGCTGAATAAAGCAGAGCATGAGGGGTTTGCATCTGCCAATGCTGGTGTGGCAACTACAATATCATTATTGCAAGCACGTTATTGGTGGCCAGGTCTATACAAACAGACCAAGCAGTATGTCCTTTGTTGTGACATCTGCCAACAAATTAAGGGCTCCACCGACAAACGCCCACCGCAGACACCCCTCCTAATTTCCAACAAACCTTTACAATGTGTGTACTTGGACCACTGTGGTCCCCTAATACCGGACAGTGCATACAAATACATTTTAGTTGCTTCTGACTCTTGCTCCAGATTTCTATGGGTGTGACCACAATGCTCGGCTGACGCGCAGACTGTTATTAAAGATTTGCAAGTCTTTATCTGCACATATGCTGTTGCGGCTTTCCACTCGGACCAGGGCCCTGCTTTTGACTCAAGGGCATTCAGGGATGCCATGGCTTTGTTAGGGGTCCAACTCCCTTACTCCTCTCCATTTCATCTTGAGGGATGTAGTGTTGTGAAGCGACAAAACGTGATTTAAAGCAATCCTTAAGAGCCAGAGTATTAGGTACGGGTCATAGTTGGCTCAATCACCTGTATGGAGTCCAGAGAGCACTTAATAATCTGCCTAGAAGGTCCCTGAGGAGTCAAACTTCATGCGAGTGTCTGGTTGGAACTCAAATGTATGCTCCAGATCTTGATGGTCCTGATGTGGAGGCAGCAGAAACACCTTCTGAAATAAATGAACGTGTCACTGTCTTGCAGGAATTACAAAAGTTCCATGACGACAATGCTTGTGCCAGTGCTGCCTCCGCAGGAATTAAGGATGTACCAATAACATCTACCAGCTGGAATCCAAAGATTGGGTATCTAGTATGTGAAAAGGTTGCTGTGTAAAAGGAGTTTGGTCCTTCTTATCGTGCACCAGCCCCAGTCCTGGGAGTACACAGTACCAGAAATGTCATTCTACCACTGTTACCTGGCCCTAAAGAAAACTGCTTTGTGTCTATCCGCAATGCCAGTTTGCACCATGTGGCCGATCCTACACAGCAGACGAAGAGGGGCAGCCAGTAGTTCCCGAATCCCTCTCACTATTGGCTGATATGTCCCTCTACAAGTTTTGAGCAGGAACCCTGATACCTCTCCGAGTTTGGGGAGGGTGGAAAATGATCTTGCATTAGTTCCACTAACATCTGTTACAACAAACGATATAGAAATTACTCATCAATTTGATACAACTTCTACACAGATGGATGGCATTATTTACTGTGAACCACCGCGGGAGACACCTATCAGTTCATCCCCTACAAATACGGCTCTAGCTTTTGCAGAAACTGCTGCTGGATACTTTGCTGATATCAACGACACCTTTTCTGACTCATTTGCTTCTTCTACATCTGAACTGTCTAAAACACATAGACTGATAAACTGGCTTAAAACAAATTACTCTATTTTCCTATGGAACTATCTGTGGCTTTCTTTGACTATAGTAGCTTTCATCCTTTGGATCGGCTTTGTCATTACTTTCATTCTATTAATACATGGTCATTACCTTCCTGAAAGATTACCAGTTGAACTGGTGGATGAGGTCCCAAAACCCAATTTTTCTTCTCACAAGATCCTCAGAGACTTGTCGTTCATGAACATTTCCACTATACCAATTCCTGATGGGATTGTTTGAGATAAAGTCCCATTTGATGTATACGGCCCCACGGAGGTCATTCAAATACCATATGTGTTTAAACTTTCAATGAACAATGTAATAATACCCAGTGTTGTTTCTGATGACTGTGATTAAAAAACAGTTGATTCTATGATGACTGAATTGCAGTATTTTACTGTATTTAAAAGTGAGGATATTTATCAATCTACAGAGAATTTTGGTGACATGTTTTGCAATAATTACGGACACCATTTCATTCACAGTGAGTAGCTCAAAGACTATTTTTAATTACACACATTGGGAACATTGTCCAACTCCATCAGAAGGGACTTCTAAAATACATTCTGAAAAATGTGGATATTTTTCAGGGCACAATGTTAAAAATGCTGAGTCATATTATTTCAAATAGCCATTGATGGAAAATGTACATATACTATTGACACATACAAAATTCATTTAGTCTGATTCTTTTGTTTCCCGGTTGGCTATAGAAGGCTATAAATATTGGCTGATTGACTTAAAAAGTGTGTGGGAACAAAAAATTGGCAAATAAGGGGGAAGGAGGCTTCATTTAGAGCATGCCTGATACCTGTTCAAATGATATTTTCAAATTAAACTGTACAATAGACAAGCTGTTTAGGCTTAGCAAAAATTAAGGAATTTAATGCTCCCAGTATTCCTGTCCCTGCAAAATTTTACAAATGGCAAAAGTATATAAATGTGACTGAAGATCAGCTCGATGAATGGGTCCAGAATGGCACATTTAATGCTTCAAGTTAAAGTCCTGGAGGGTGGTTATTGTAGCCAATAGATACCAACGGGTGCCATAAACATTTATAAACTTCACTGGGGGTTTTTGAACAAGTAGGCCAGACCCTTGTTGTGTGTCATCTGAACATTCGGATACTGTAACAACATACAGTGTAGGGAAACTATGCCAGCAATGGTTGAAGAGTTCCTCGTTAGATGTTGTTAGACATCACTTCAGTCTCCTGTCTAATAACATTGACTTACAGGATTTCCTGTTAGACACCAGAAAACATTGCAGAAAGTGCTTCTTATATGCAGTTTATAATGACATTTGGAAGCTTTCTCAACAAGAAGCTGCTGCTCGGTTAAGGCAAATAGATCAGGAAAACTTACAGAAGGTATTAGCTGTTGTACATAATGGTATTAATACCCTGTCAGACCGGATATACACCTTAAACAACATTGTTTCTTCTGCATTAGACGTAATACAAAGTGAAATGTCTTCTTTACACCATTGACAAAGTCAGCTAAGATCCATTATGCAGTTAAGTTGGACACTACAAACACTGAAGGCGGGTCGCATTTCCTGGCAACACGTTAGCACAAGGGATATATTTTCCACATTTAATTTAATGTGACAACAACAATTAATGGCTAAGAAAGAAGCGATGTATGTCCTGTTAAATATTGAAAAATCCGAACATTTGCCTTTTACTGTGGCTGAAATACCATCTGCTGAGTGGTTAACACACAGGGTCATTAATTTGCCTATTACAACACTTCAATTCAAGTCCTGCTTAAAACGCAATCCAGTAGGCAGATATGAAAGGCTGGAAGATAGTTACATCTATGAGGTGTGGGAGCTACCCTTCTCGTACAAATGTCTCTGTGGCATGAGGTCTTTCTTAGCAGTAGTGAATGCAAGACTTGTATCAAAGTATCATCTTGCCTGGCATTGTACCCCCATTTTTACTTGTGTTTCAGTTTGTTTTTGCCTGTGCCACTGGGATTCTGCTAGCCAGGACCCCAGTGCTCATAGTTTGTGGCCTATATGTGTTCCCTGTGTGGTGCCTAACTGTATCACTGAGGCTCTGCTAACCAGAACTTCAGTGTTTATGCTCTCTCTGCTTTTAAAATTGTCACTGCAGGCTAGTGACTATTTTCACCAATTCTGATTGGCACACTGGATCACCCTTATTATTTCCTAGTATATGGTACCTAGGAACCCAGGGTGTTGGGGTTCGAGGAGATCCCTATAGGCTGCAGCATTTCTTTTGCCACCCATAGGGAGCTCAGACAATTCTTATACAGGACTGCCACTGCAGCCTGAGTAAAATAATGTCCACGTTATTTCACAGCCATTTTACACTGTACTTAAGTAACTTGTAAGTCACCTACATGTCTAACCGTCACTTGGTGCAGGTTAGGTGCAAAGTTACTAAGTGTGAGGGCACCCTGGCACTAGCCAAGGTGCCCTCACATTGTTCAGGGCAATTTCCCTGGACTTTGTGAGTGCGGGGACACCATTACACGCGTGAACTACATATAGGTCAATACTTATTTGTAGCTTCACAATGATAACACCGAACAAGGCCATGTAACATGTCTAAGATCATGGAATGTTCCCCCCAAGCCAAATCTGGTCTTGGGGTGCCAATCCCATGCATCCAGGAGCTCCAGCATGGACCCCGGGTACTGGTAAAGTAGCTCTCTGGGGTTTTCTCTGCAGCTACTGCTGCTGCCAACCCTCAGACAGGTTTCTGCCCTCCTGGGGTCTGGGCGGCCCAGTCCCAGTAAGGCAGAACAAAGGATTTCCCCTGAGAGAGGGTGTTACACCCTCTCCCTTTGGAAATAGGTGTTAAGGGCTGGGGAGGAGTAGCCTCCCCCAGCCTCTGGAAATGCTTTGAAGGGCACAGATGGTGCCCTCCTTGCATAAGCCAGTCTACACCGGTTTAGGGATCCCCCAGCCACTGCTCTGGCGCAAAACTGGACAAAGGAAAGGGGAGTGATCACTCCCCTGTCCATCACCACCCCAGGGGTGGTGTCCAGAGCTCCTCCAGTGTGTCCCAGACCTCTGCCATCTTGAATGCAAAGGTGTGAGGGCACAATGGAGACCTCTGAGTGGCCAGTGCCAGCAGGTGACGTCAGAAACCCCTCCTGATAGGTTCTTACCTGGTTAGGTAGCCAATCCTCCTGTGAGGGCTAATTAGGGTCTCTCCTGTGGGTTTCTCTTCAGATAACGAATGCAAGAGCTCACCAGAGTTCCTCTGCATCTCTCTCTTTGACTTCTGCCAAGGATCGACCGCTGAATGCTCCAGGAAGCCTGCAAAACCGCAACAAATTAGCAAGAAGACTACCAGCAACATTGTAGCGCCTAATCCTGCCAGCTTTTTCGACTGTTTCCTGGTGGTGCATGCTCTGAGGGATGTCTGCCTTCACCCTGCACTGGAAGGCAAGAAGAAATCTCCAGTGGGTCGACGGAATCTTCCCCCTGCTAATGCAGGCACCAAACCTCTGCATCACCGGTCCTCTGGGTCCCCTCTCATCTTGACGAGCGTGGTCCCTGGAACACAGGAGCTGGATCCAAGTGACCCTGACAGTCTAGTGGTCCTTCTGTCCAAATTTGGTGGAGGTAAGACCTTGCCTCCCCACGCCAGACAGTCATCCTGTGTACTGCGTGATCTGCAGCTGCTAGGGCTTCTGTGCACTTTTGCAAGGATTCCTTCATGTACAGCACATCCCAGGTCCCCAGCACTCCATCCTGCATTGCTCAACTCGCTGAGTTGACCACCGGCTTCGTGGGACCCTCTTTTGTTGTGTTGAGATGACTGCCGTGCTCAGATTCTTTAACGCCGGTTTAAGTGCTTCTGCGGGTGCTGTCTGCTTCTGCGTGGGCTCTCTCTGTTGCTGAGCGAGCCTCTGTCTTCAATTCCAAGGGGCAGATCTGGAAACTTTCACAGATAGAAGCTGCTGCACGTTTGAAGCAATTAGATAAAGAAAACTTAGAGAAGGCTTTAGCAGTTGTCGACAACATAATGAACAATCTGTCCAACAGGTCTTATTCACTATCAAACATTGTGTCGTCTGCTATTGATATTACTTGTCCCGGTTATATCATGGACAAACACAGATACTTTCCATCATGCAGCTAGGTTGGACATTACAGATGGTGAAAAATGGCCGCATTCCATGGAAGTATATTAACGGTAGTGAATTGTTCACTGCTTTTAATCTTTCCGTGGAACAACAGACAATGGCTAAAAGGGAAGCTAGTTTCAATATGCTTCACATTGAGAAGTTAGATAAGTTGTCCTTCACGGTAACAGAGAGTCCTTCAACTATTTGGCTCTTAGATGGCATAATTAACTTGCCCATTTTGACCTTTCATTTCTCAAATTGCTTGAAACATCTTGCAGTGGGCAGGTTCGATCAACTAGGAGATAGCTATATTAAAGAAGAGTGGGAGCTGCCCTTTGATTATAAATGTTTGAATGGTGAAACAGAGGTTTTTCTAAGCGGAAGCGAATGTGAGACTACTGTTAGTCATTCAATGATATGTAAGCAGGTGTCCCTTCACAGCCTTTGCAATGCGGGGGTCGCAAACTTGGCCTGTTTTCTGAAGGGTACTTCCGTCCCTTTGATTCAACCGGTATTTCATGTACTTTCCAATGGAAGTTATGTGGTACTGAGTGATCAAAGTTGTTGTGGCATGCGACCAGGAATTGCCTACGCAATCTCGGTCTCGAAGGTTGTTACATGTTGCAGACATGTTTTATTCCCCCCCACACGAGTGATTAAAGTATCTGACATGTGGTCCCACATAGATACTATTATTGTAAATTATGACAAGCTGAGCAGACTAAAGGTGCTATTGTTTCAAAAACAGGTCGCGTTGACATCCGCTAGAGAGACGTATACTCTCCAGATTGTGAGATCATCAGCCAAGACACAATCCCTATTAAATATCAACTTCTCCAAGCACTTTGGAGAACTGGTATCCAGAATATTCAATACTTCTAGCACTACTGGGATTGTCCATTTCTTTAAGGCTGTCGGGTCTGGTTTCGTGTCCATCTTCCAGACTGTTTTTGGAGTCATCCCATCAGCCATCCATTCGCTCTTTTCAAGCGTGTTTGGTGGTTTTCTGATTATTTTGGCATTGATTGGTGGACTGCTACTGCTATTTCTTCTGATTCGCAGTGGAAGTTTCTTTCCAGTTACCCAGAGCAATGGAGTCGCTCCCACCAACTCAACTGTGCCGTGAACGCATGGTTCGGATCTTCGGTGCCCCCTTGCTTGTGGAATTGGAGCATGACTGGTCGTTGTCATTTCGGCCACTTCTCTGGTGCGCACAACCAGTTTTCCGCTGCGTGTGGTGCCTCTTCGAACACCTGCATATTGTGTGTCTTGCTGTTGCAACGGCATCTCCTGTGGACCACGAACTGCTGATGTCCCCAATGACGGTTCTTTCACAGTCATGTCCCTTGAGACTAAGGTTGCTCCGTGAGGCCACTTATGAGTCTTCCGTTCTAATGTCTACGATGGACGATGGCACTGCTGCAGATGGCTCTGCACTAGAGAATGACACGCACTACTGCTTTGTGGATCCATTGCCCGCCCGGTGATTGATTTAATATCTGATGATGTGGACTAATTTTTTAGGTCCTTGGTTGGTGACTTCGATGACACTCTTTGAGATCATGACTATAGCAAATTATTTGATGTATTGGCTTGCCATTCCCGAATAAAAGTATGCATTCAAATTGCTTTTATTTTGACCTGCTATGCTTGTCATGATTGACATTAACATTCTCTGTATGTACTTTTAGCTAATATTTTTAATGTCTTTTGACAAGTTTTTTAACATTTTTTTAGCTAGTTTTTATGCTTTTAGCTTTTTAGTCCAGAGCAATTTTAGCGTTTGGATTTATTTACCTTCGTCATACCTGTAACGGCAATGGGGAGGGTGTAGTGAATCCTAGTTTGTTTTAATGGGATAACAGGAGTTAGCTTAGCGTTTGGCTTATAAAATCGTGCCCCCGTCACCTAGTGACTTTTAACCTACTTAGCATGCTCTGTCTTAGCCCATTCAATTTTTTAATTCTTCTAAGATGGCAGCCTTGTTTATAGTTAGGTGACTTGTTATGCTTTGCATTATCAGTGCCACCCCGTTAAGGCGTCAGGGTCAAGTGACAAAGACAAACAAACAGTAGGTGTTCACACTTAGGGACTTTCCCTCTCTATGCTTACGAGGGAATTGTTTATATTAATTGCCGCTCCAACCATCTATTGTTTGGGAGCACACCTAGGTCAGGGGTCCAAGTAGATCTGTATAAATACATCACACTTTAGACAGATAATCAGAGGGATTCTGACCAGAAGGCATCTCCACCATCGCTGATATCGATGCTGCACGTCGTCTTGACGCTGACCCAGTCTTCGTGTCCCTACAGAGTCTGAGATAGAGACCTCATTCCAAGGTAACGAGTGTTGGGGGCTCCTCTCATGGACATGGCATTGGCAGATTAGGTGGGGCTGTGCCTGGGGGCTCCTGCACTGCCCATGCCCCAACTGCATGGGCAGTGGAGGGGCCCCCAGGTGCCCCACGACTCCCCTTCCCGCCAGCCTTTCCATGGTGGTCTCTACCGCCATGGACAGGCTGGCGGGAAGGGGAGTCGGAATCCCCTGGGCAACGCTGCAAGCAGCGCTGCCCTGACGGATTAAAACCGTCGGGACAACCATGGCGGGAAACCGTCGATCTCATAGGTAGCACCACGGTCATAATACGGCAGATTGTACCGCTAGCCTGTTGGCGGTACGTTTGCCAAAAAACAACCCTAACGGTCTTTGACCGCCAGGGTTGTAATGAGGCCCTTTATGTCTTTATATGTTATTGCATGATGGTGGGGGTCTTCATAATAATGACTCTTGTTTTTACAATTCTGTTTTTTGCACTGTTTGTTATCATAATCATTGCAGCCCATGCAACCTATTGCAGATTAAAGTGGTGTTAAATAAAAACTTTTGAAACTTTACTGCATCTCCGTTATTGCCTGTGTTTGGATGAGACATGATATATCTGTGAGAAAGGGGTTATCTCCGTTTAACCACGACACTCCCTGAGATGTCATCCTCTTGAGTCCACGCATAAAGGCTACCACAAATCCACTTTTACTATTTGGGTTTTTGGTGAGGTGCTGCTAGTGAGCCGGAAGGGTTGGGGCAGCAGCTGCGACTTGTTGTAGGATAGGCATAGTCATCTACAAACATAAGTACTGTCATCCTTAAACCAGCAGTCTTGCCTAGAGCAAGAGTCCAAACTATGACAAATTGTATGTTAAAGGTGGGGCATGTACTGATGTGTTTTACATGCCCTAACAGTGAAATACTTCTAAATTCGTTTTTCACTGTTGCATGGCCTATCTCTCTCATAGGTTAAGACGGGGGCTGCCTTTAAATATTTTTCAATTACAGATTCCCTTTGAGAGCAGATAGAAATTTGGGGTTTGGTGTCTCTCAACTCACAATTTGAAAATGCATCTTTTGGTAAAGTTGTTTTTTAGATTATTATTTTGAAAATGGCACTTTTAGAAAGTTTGTGAATCTCCTCTAGACAGTGACACAAAGGGAGCTGGGGTGTAGTCTTCATATCCGGATGAGATACTTGAGCCAGAGTGGAGGGAAGAGTGGTCACGTATACCTAAATGGGCTGTGCCTGCCCTCACACAATGCAGTCTGAAACCCCCTGGTGTGTGTCTGGGGCCTGGCCTGGGCAAGGCAGGATCTGTTGAACAACAGTATCTTTACTTTGAAGCTTGCCTACTTCAAATGCAGAAAGGGGTATAAGTAGTGGACCCAAAACCCCAGACTTAAGATCACTTCTGGAACCAAGAGGAACCTCTGCCTAGGAGAAGAGCTGAGGAGAATGCTACCCCTGCCTGTGACTGTGCTTTGTTGAGCTAACCTGCAGTTGCTGCTACTGCCTGTGAAAGGGGACAAAGACTGGACTTTGTTGAGCATTCCTGCTTGAAGAAGAATCTCCAAGGGCTTGATCTGAGCTTCCTTCCTGTTTTTGAAGTTTCAGGGCCATCAAAGACTTCCTCTGCCAGCACCTGGACTCTCTGCTAAGACTCAGCCCCTGCCAAGTGGTGACCTAGTGGAGGTAAAGTTGGCAGAACAAGAGCTGAAATCCACACAGAGAACACTGTGTGGGTAAATTTTTGATGCACCATCTGCAACGCGGCTGATAAATTTGAGTCAAGAATCGACCCTCTACCTGTATCGCGGTTTGGTGATCGATGCATTGCGGTTGGAGAAACGATGCTTGCAGCTGCTGATAATGATGCAAACACCATGCAGCGTGTTTTTCTAACACAGTGCAACTGGATTTCACACACATCGTCCCTGGGTGTCAAAGTCATCATGAACCTGCGTGGATCTGAGGTGCCCTGTCCGGAAATCGACGCATCACTCTCTTGTGATGGAGAAAAACAATGCATCGCCTACCCGAACAGAGAAAAAACTCACTTGCGAGTAAGGAATCAATGCATCTCTGACTTTTCTGATGCAGCTCACCCGTGCAGCTTTATTTTTTTATGCAAACCAGATACTTTGTATAAAATCATCATTTTCATTGTTTTTCTATGAAGTAAGACTCTTAGGGACACATTTATGGGAAGAAGCGCTACACCGAGTGCAGCGCCACTTTCGCTGCATCCCTTAGTACCTCGCAACCACCTCCATGTGTGCACTGTATTTAAAATACGGTGCACCATGGCGCAGGGTAGGGGGCAATAGCATCATCCTTCATGGCGCTTTTGATGTACTCTGCAGAAGTAGCGCCAAAATATTGGCCTTACTCCTGCAGAGTACATAGGGCCCCATTATAAAGAATAGAAGGCCCCTTTTAATTCCTACTCTTGAGTAGGTGTTGACCCCATCTGTGCCGGGGACGTAACGGTTACGTCCACCGGCACAGTGCTCCTGTGCTGAGGATGTAACCATTATGTCCTCATTACCTCCCACCCCCCCCAAGACAGGGATGGAAGGGGAAGCAATTCCCCTTTCACTCCCGACCCCCCATCCCTCCAGTGATGTCTGATGACGTCAGTGTGTATTTTGCACGCAGACCTCATTAGAAGCCACTTCCCCATCCAGTGCAATAGGAAGAGAAATGCTCAGTATTTCTCTTCTGATCATGTGCTGGGGGCCTGAGAGGCTTCAAAGGGAAGTGAAGGAATTTCCTTCCTTTTGAAGTCTCTCAGAGCATTTCAGAAGCCGGATCATGATGCGATCCGGCTTCTGAAATGCCCACTAGACACCAGGGATTTATTTTATTTTTTAGAAACTGGCATAAGGGGAGCGACCCCTTGGGCAAGGGTCGCTCCCCAGGGGGACAGTTTTTTTCAAGGCCTTTTCTGCCCCCCCCGGGCCAGATCAGCCTATTGTTATTAGGCCGATCTGCCCTCAGGGGGAGTAGAAACCTCTAGGCGCCAGGGATCTTTTTTTGTTTGTTTTTTTGTTTTTTAAAGATGGGGAGCGACCCCTTAGGCAAGGGTCGCTCCTCTAGGGGTCAAATTATATTTAGGCCATTACTGCCCCCTTGGGGGCAAATTGCCCTATTTTTCTGAGGCCAGTCTGCCCCCAATGGGGGCCGAAACCTCTAGGCCCCGGGGATTTTTTTTTTTTGCGACAATTTCACGCAAGGGGAGAGACCCCTTAGGCAAGGGTCGCTCCCCTGGGGGGGCAAATTTATTTTATGCCTTAAGGGGAGCAGAAACCACTTAGGCACCATGGATTGGTGTGTGTCTATGTGTGTGTTTTCTTTAGGGGGACAGCCCCTTGAGTAAGGGTCGCTCCCCATGGAGGCACATTACTTTTGGCCATATCTGCCCTCTTTGGGGGCAGATTGGCCTATTTTTGGAAGGCACATCTGCCCCCAAGAGGAGGCAGAAAGCCCACTAGAGATCAGGGAAGTTTTTTTTTTTCAAAAATAAGAGGGTGGGGGTATGGCCATACCCCCACCCCAAATAAATGGGGACAAAGTTGTTCTGCCAACCGGTGGACAGATGGGGCAATTACCCCTGATCCACACCCCGGGGGCAGAAAGTCTACTGATTCCAGGGAATTAAAAAAAAAAATAGTTGGGTGGTGGCTACCAACCAGTATGGGCCTGGTTATGTCCCCACCCCAACTGTAGGGGGATAACAGTCTTTCAGCTCTCCCCCACATACTAAAACATCTTATCCCATGACAAGCAGAGGACATTTGAATATTTTGGGTTTAAGTTTTACATTTGGGCTATTAGAGCTTGGCTAACCCTCAAAATTGTCCTGCTTGGAATGACGAGGGCTGCGCTTTATGGACTTTGGGACCTGCCATGTAGGAAAATCCACAAGACCTTGACACATCTGAAAACTAAACATCTGGTGATTCCATGGTGGTGTGTTGCACTTGCACCCTGAACCATTTTCTTACCCACAATGCCCTGCAAACCTGCAACTTTGCTGGAAATCACACGTTTTTCCCACATTTTTGTGATGGAACCTTCCGAAATCTGCAGAAATCCACAAAATTCCTACCATCCAGCATTGTCTCATCTATACTGATAAAAATTCTGCTGCACTTGTCAGCCTAAAAATGTTTTTTTTCAAACTGCCCTTTTGGACCCTCTTTGATTCTCCCTCCATTTCAACATGTTTTTGGCTCTTCTCTGTCACAAGCACTTGGCCCACCTACACAAATGGGTGGTATGAAATTAGTCCCGGTGCAGTGATCCCACACAGAAATGTGGGAAAAATGTGATTTTTTTTTAGCTAAATTTGAGGTTTGCTGAGGATTCTTGGTAAGAAAACATTGGGGGATCAACGCAAGTCAAACCTCCCTGGAGTCCCTCGGGTGTCTAGTTTTCAGAAATGTCTGGGTTTGGTAGGTTTCCCTAGATGGCTGCTGAGCCCAGGACCAAAAATGCAGGTGCCCCTGCAAAAACAAGTAGTTTTGTATTTGATCATTTTGATGTGTCCAGATAGTGCTTTCGGGCATTTCCTTTCGCGGGCAGGAGGCCGACCCACAAAAGTGAGGTACCACTTTTATCGGGAGACTTGGGGGAACACTGGGTGGAAGGAAATTTGTGGCTCCTCTCAGATTCCAGAACTTTCTGTCACCAAAATGAGAGAAAAAAGTGTTTTATTGGCCAAATGTTGAGGTTTGCAAAGGATTCTGGGTAACAGAGCCCCACAAATCACCCCATCTTGGATTCCCCTAGAGGTCTAATTTTCACAACTGTGCAGGTTTGCTAGGTTTCCCTAGGTGCCGGCTGAGCTAAAGGCCAAACTCTACAGCTAGGTACTTTGCAAAAAACAGCTCTGTTTTCTTTGGGAAAATGTGAAGTGTCAATTTTGTGTTTCCTGTCATGAGCATTAGGCCTACCCACGCAAGGGTGGTACCATTTTGATCAGGAGACTTGGGGGAACACAGAATACCAAAACAAGTGTTATTGCCCCTTGTCTTTCTCTACATTTTTTCCTTCCAAATGTAAGACATTATGTAAAAAAGATGTCTATTTGAAAAGTTGCCCTGTAATTCACATGCTAGTATGGGCACCCCGGAATTCAGAGATGTGCAAATAACCACTGTTTAGCAACACCTTATCTTGTGCCCCTTTTGTAAATACAAAGGTTTTCTTGATACCTATTTTTCACTTTTTATATACAGCAAATGAATTGCTGTATACCCGGTAAAGAATGAAAACCCATTGCAAGGTGCAGCTCATTTATTGGCTCTAGGTACCAAGGGTTCTTGATGAACCTACAATCCTTCTATATCCCCGCAACCAGAAGAGACCAGCAGATGTAACTGTATATTGCTTTCAAGAATATGACATCGCAGGAAAAAGTTGCACAGTAAAACGTGAAGAAAAATGGCTGTTTGTTCACCTCAAATTCAATATTCTTTTATTTCAGTTGTTATTTTCTGTAGGAAACACTTGTAGGATCTACACAAATTACTCCTTGCTGAATTCAGAACTTTGTCTACTTTTCAGAAATGTTTGGTTATCTGGCTTCCAGCATTGGTTTCTCACCCATTTCTGTCACTAACTGGAAGGAGGCTAAAAGCACAAATAAATGTAAAAATGGGGTATGTCCCAGTAAAATGTCAAAATTGTGTTGAAAAATGGGGTTTTCTAATTCAAATCTCCCTGTTCCTGAAAGCTGGAAAGATGGTGATTTTACCACCGCAAACCCTTTGTTGATGCCATTTTCAGGGAAAAAAAACCCACAGGCCTTCTGCAGCCCTTTTTTGCCCACTTTTTTTTAAACAAAACTACATTTTTGCTGTATTTTGGCATCCTTCAGGGGAACCCACAAGGTCTGGGTACCTCTAGAATCCCTAGGATGTTGGAAAAAAAGGATGCAAATTTGGCATGGGAAGGTTATGTGGAGAAAAAGTTATGGGGGCCTAAGCGCGAACTGCCCCAAATAGCCAAAAAAAGGCTCGGCACAGGAGGAGAAAAGGCCTGTTAGCGAAGGGGTTCAAAGTGCCGTATAACATAGTGCAAGGAAATCTCATAGATTTCCATACGCCATTGTTCCAGATCCCCTAACGGGGGAACGCCCCCTTTGCATACATTAAGCCTGGCACAGGTTTATATATGCATTGTGCCACTAAGTAAATACGGCGCAGGGATTTTAGCCTAATTCCGCCACATTAACATAAATAATGTTAATGTGGTGCTTATTCTTTTGAAAATTCATATTTTGACTTGTGTATGTTGGATTTTTGTCATTTTGGTCTTGTTTGATTCAGATAAATATTACCTATTTTTCTAAACTGCTGTGTTGTCATTTTTTAGTGTTTTCACTGTATTACTCTGTGTGTTGGTACATATCTCAACACATTGCTTATGAGATAAACCTGACTGCTTTTGCTAAGATACCAAGGTGGTAAACATAGGTTATCTAAGTAAGTTTCTCCATTGCCCTGACTAGATTGAGGGTCCCTGTTTAGACAGAGTGCAAACTAACTGCCAACCAGAGTCCCCATATCTAACAATAAGTAGTGGACCCAAAACCCCCAGATGTTTAGATTATTTCTGGCTCAAGAGGAAGCTCTGCCCAGGAGAAGAGCTGAAGAGCTGGTGAGGCGTAATGCCCCTTTGCCTCTGAGTGTCCTTTGCTGGGTTGGCCTGCAGTTGCTACCTTAGAGAGGACAAATACTGGACTTTGCTGTGTTTTCCTGCTTGTGAGTGTATCCAAGGGCTTGGACTGAGGTTGCCCCCTGTTTTGAAGTCTCAGAGCCATGAAAGACTTCCTCTGGTAGCACTTGGATTCTCTTGCTGAGACTCCTACCCTGCCAAGAGGTGCCCTATCCAGTCCCTGGGCCCTTGAAAGGAAAAGCTGGTGGAACCACAGCTGAAATCCATGCACCAGAGCTGAACAGGAGAAAAATCAACGATCCACCTGAATCATGGCTGCAAAATCCACTCAATCCTGCATGCGTCTGCCAAAATTGCTGCATCGCCCATGCAGCACAGCTCTTCACCACCGTGCATCAGGATTTTGCACGCACGGTCACTGGGTGTCAAAACCACAGTGACCCTGCACTGACCCAATGCTGCTCTTCCGGAAATCGACGCATCACTCTTGTGTGAGAGGGAGAAAACAAGGCATCGCCTACCTGAATGGATAAGAATTAATACACTGCCTTACTTGTGAGTCAGGAATCAACACATTGCTTACTTTACCGAAGCACGCTCGCCTGTGTGGCTTCATTTTTGACTCATACCAGATACTTTGTGTAAGAACAACGAATCCATTTATTTCTATTGGTTAGGACTCTTTTTAAGTGAAACATTCATATCTTTGCTTGAGTATGTTTGATTTTTGTCATTTTGGTCTTGTTTGATTTAGATAAATATTGGGTATTTTTCTAAACTGGTGTTGTGTCCTTTTGGTACTGTTTTTACTGTATTGCTGTGTGTGTTGGTACAAATACTGTAAACATTGGCTCTGATATAAGCCTCACTGCTTGTGCCAAGCTACCAAGGGGGTGAGCAGGGGTTAACTAGTTGTGTATCTCCCTACCCTGACTAGAATGAAGGTCTCTTCTTGGGCACAGTGCAACCTGACTGCCAACCAGAGACCCCATTTCCAACAGCAACATTGACCCTATACCATACACTTTATGTTGACCATCAACCACAGATAAATGGGCAACCTGTACTGCATAGGTTGTTCAATCTGTATACAACGGTGTTCAATCTGTGTACAACTGATCAGGTAAAACCACGTTCTCCAGATTCTGAAGCCCTTTTAGATAACTAATACCCTATTATAACCAGTATTCAGTTGAATTGAACCCTTAACAGTCATTGTACCAACAATGAGAAATCAAGTGAATGTGAGTTGAAAAGTGGGTACTATTAACAGTGTTTACTCTATGGAGAGAGTTTACTCTGTATCATTCTGTTTGCAGACAGTGAAGCTCACATGAGAAATAGAGGCCAGAGTATTAAAAAGTATCTACTAAGAGAAGTGTACACTTTATGCTAAATCTGTCCAAATAGAGACTATTCACTTGAAGTAACCAAGGTTTGAAGGTGCTAAAGATCATGCAGCCTGCAGCCTTTACACTGGTTAGAAAACATGGATAACTCATCTTCTGAAGCAAAAGAAGTAAATAGGTAAGTAGTCTTCTCTGTTATGTAGAAATTGTCATGCTACAATGATTTTGTCTAATAAGTCTCAGCTGCTTACAACACTTGTCCTCATTACAAGGTTGGCAGGCCGACCGCTGGTCCACGAGCCCGATGGGGTGGAGACCACCACGGAGCTCGTAGTCTCCCAACCCAGCCCTATTATAATGGTTCTACTGGGCTGACCGGTGGAAACCTCCATATTAGGAGGTTTCCACCGGTCAGCCCAGTAGAACCAGTGCAGCAGCATTGGTCTCGGCTCCTCATGGAGTTGAGGCCATTCCCTTACACATAGGGTGTTGTGTAGCCATTTTAGTTATAGCTTCATACACGTTATTTTAGCAAACTAGGCATGCCACTGTGCACTCTAACCTAGACATATTTTATTTAGCTTTGTTTGATTATTTTAACAATAGCCACATTTGCGGTCTTATTTTCTTTTCTTTATCTAGCTGTTCTTTGGCTCAGCCAGCGCTGCATTCTTAAACAAGACATTTCTTTAACTCTGTGCTTTTCTCAAGGCTGCAGTAAGATAGGTTGCAAGCAAACGTGGTAACACATTGGGACATATTTATCCTCTGTTTGCACCAGATTTGTGTCATTTTGTTTAACGCAAATTCGGTGCAAACTTAACTCCATATTTATACTTTGGCACTAGACCCGTCCAGCACCAAACTTATGGAGTTTGAGTCATTTTTGGACGTGAAAACCTACCTTGCGCTACTGACATACAAGGTAAGCATTCCCGTGCAAAAAATGACTCTAAGGCATGTGCGCCTTATTTATCCTCTGTCGTCAAAATGATGCACAGAAGGAGGCGGGCCTTAAAACATGGCGCCCAGACGGATTTACGCCATTTTTTTTAACACCTGTGTTAGGGCAGGTGTTAAGGGACCTGTGGGCTCATTTCTATGGTGGGAGACCATGGAAGCAGTCCACAGGTGCCCTTCCCTGCACCCAGGGACACCCCCTGCCACCTTAGCCCACCCCTGGAGGACACTCATGGATGGGGGGACCCATCCATGGTGAGTGCAGATAAGTGCAGGTAAGTTTTTTTTTTTTTTTTTTAAAGTGTTGTGGGGGGCCTAACTTGGACCCCCCTACATGCCACTGTGCCCAATGTTCATGCCCAGGGGACAGAAGTCCCCTAGGCATGACCATTGGGCAGGGGGGCATGACTCCTGTCTCTGCTAAGACAGGAGTTATTTCCATGGGGGTTGTGCATAAACAAATGGTGCAAGTCAGGTTAGAGTCAATATTTTTGAACCTAACCTGACTTGCACCATTCTTTGGCACACAACCCCCAGTCTTCCCTTTGCCTCCGGTGCCCAGTTACCCTAATTTATTTTGACGCTAACCAGGCCGCAGCGCCGGCTTACATCATTCCATAAATAAGGTGCCCAGCTGGTGCGTTGGAATGGCGTTAGCCAGCGGTAAACTTTTTGATGCAAATCTGCCCTGGCGCTCATTCGCTTCACAAAGTATAAATATGGGCCTTTGCCTCTAATGTTCATAGAAACATACACACTCTTAACTGGAGATTCGTTCTTGGAAGATCAGTTGTTTTATTATAAAAACACTACTTTGACCCAAGTACGTGAGAGGGAGATTCCAGCCAGATTACCACAACTGTATGCTTATTGATGAGTGCTTCGCTGCAGCTCCTTATGTAGACTACAGGCCTCTTGCTCATGTAGGCGGAACAGAATTAGAGCTTAACATGCTGTGCTCTAACATAGCCTAGGTAGGAGCTATTTTAACTACGCTAGTGACAATTTGGTAGCGATATTTTTATGCTTCACTCTCATTGTCACTATTTTAATTCTGTCCTGCTTTATCGCCCTAGTTATTGCATTACATGCTTTATTATCTAAGATGCAGTTACTTCAATAAAATCTTATTGAACTCTATTCTGCCTCTGATTGTCCTTGCATATGGGAGACTAATGTAACTGAGAGAAACGGATGAGATTTGAGTGACCACGATTTCCCTGAGGAGTCAATTGTGTCATGCGCTTGGCTGCCCAATCATCCCTACTCATGGGTGGAGATGAGGCACTGCTAGTTACCCGGAGCTGACAGGTGTCACCTGTAGTGGGTTCAGACTCAGTCTCCCACAGTGCAAGTGATGCTTCTGCCAAAATCCAGCAGTTTCATTAGGATAATGAGAGCCTACACGACATGGAGCTTCCAACGTTTGGTCAGGCTCAAATTTTCAGGTTCTCCTGAGTATCTCTGTTTCACTACATACAAAGACACCTCAGTACTATATACGGAGACGTCCGTGGTATTAAGGATTTTCCTCCTCAGCAAAGTAGGGAGTACATAACTAACACTGTAGGTTGTTCAGGCTTGAACCATTAAAAGGATAATCCCCATTTGGTGTGCTTATCTCTGAACAAAATTTACCATTCATCATAGAGAACCCTCAATATGTGACCACCCCTTTATGCATATTTATTGGCACATGGCCTAATGGCCCAGGGGGGAGCAATAACATTTGTTGTCGAGGCTCATCTAGCCTCTATAACAGACATTTTTTATTCTTGGGTCACATTTCCAGCAGTTGATGGGAACACACATACATTTAATCACTATACACCTGCAAACACCCCTCCACAATACAGAATATATGCTTATGTAGAAGTTTCTCTATCTGATCAAGAACATAATAATTGGCTTGATGGCACCCTACTTCGTACAGTTCTACATGTTAGGTTAGGTCCTCTAAGTAATGATGGTCCTATCTGGCCTTTATTGGCCACATATACACCTCACCCTGCTGCAGAGAACTTAGCGGTAGCTGAAGTCCGTTGCTTACATGCTGAGCTTACGGCAATATACAGACAATTAGTACAGTTTGTAATGCAAACATTAAATAAAAACACAGCATGTGCAGCTCCGGCACAACCAAATTTAGTGACGCCAGGCATTAATCCTGTGACTGTACATTCAATCATGGGTAAAGTACCCACCAGATGAAAAGAGATTCCATTTTTGTTAGCTCAAAAAATAAATGCACTGGAAGCAATATTTCACCAAATGGGACCTCAGGATAAGCATAGAAAATTAACTATGTGCTTGCCATTTGGGATGTCTCCCACATTAGACTACTGCAATACTTGGGGCATGGTATTTGACACGCTCTATACTACTGCACACGGTACACTAACACTTGCCAATTTACCGGAAGTGTTAAAACAAATTCAAGATGAATACGGGGCTGTGCTGGCTGGACTTTGGGATGCAACTAATGGGCAATTTTGCCACAGTATGCTCAATTATATTAAGTAACCTTAAAAGGGAAGCAATTGCCCTAGCAATGCACCTGTGGCTCTGGGATATTCCTCCGCAGGATCAAGAACTTGAGCTGCCAAAGATTATCCCGGAGACCTACTATACTATTGGTCGAGACAGTCTGAGGGCCAGACATACAAAACCAGTTTCAAGGTAAACCTAATAAAGATTCTACCAATCAAGCTCCTAAGAGTACTAAGAAATGCTAGGATAAAAAACAACAAACATCTAAAAAAGAAAGGGGAGAATCTCCGCATACGAAGACCCCTCAGAATAGATATAATCTCAGAAATAGAGATAATATTAAAATGCCTGACAGATATCAATATACTGATACACGCCAATCTCGTTCCTTTCAGGACTCACCAGAAAAATGCAGTGAGAGGTGGGCAGTCAGAAAGAAGAACTTACTACGTGAAACCGAGACAGGAATCACAACGCTTTACAGACGTTTCCGTTAAAAAAGAAGAGAAAATTCCCCAACAAAAACCCCAATTTAAAAAGGAAAAAGTGGCAGCAGTTGCAGTTCGTCATGCCACTCAAGAAGAGGGCTCTATTGAAGAACAAGAAGTGGGAATTAGCGCTATTATACAGTGGGGCAGAGGTCACAATAGTTTGACGGAATCTTCAAGAGCATCTGGAGGTGAAAGCAACTGGTAACTTCTTACAAGTTGAAACTGCGGACATGCGTGTCTCCATTCCTGATAGGGTGTACAAAGTAACGTTACAGTTAGAAAGAGACATTGAATGCACAATTGACGCAATCTTTTGGGACCGCGTCATAAACATATATGATATTCTACTGGCAGAAAAGGATTGGCCACCTGAATTTGTCTGTACTTGCCCATGTGGGGAAGATGCTATCAAACCTTCTTTCCCACCCCTTGTTCCAGATGAGCTCGCAGAATCCTACGCCATTGATTGGGCATTGGCGCAGGCACCCACGTTATACCGCAACCATGTAGGGAGGGATAAAGATTCCCCCATTATGTAATTCCAATTAAAAATCAACTTCAACCTCAACCCCAGAATCCAATATAAATGATGCTAAAGCACCCTTGAGGGAAATCCTCACACAACTGGAGTAACAGGGCGTAATAGAACCCTGTGTCTCACCAATGAATAATGCCTTATTCCCAGTAGCTAAACCAGACCATTCACACTGAATAGTCTTAAACTACAGACATTTAAACAGTCATACACTCACATATGCTATACAAAACTCACATAGCACAGCACTCATGAACATCATAGTGCGCAAAAATTACAAAACAAGACTGGATATTTATATGGTTTCTTCTACTAAAATATAGCGCCTGAGAGTAGAGACTTAACAAGTTTTAGCGCACCAGGCTCCCAGAAAAAAGTCTGTAGTTTACCCCAGGGGTCCAAGAACAGTCCAGGACTGTTTGCGGCTAGTGTGACTTCAATATTCCATGACATTGACCCTGAAGCATTGTCCTATGTAGATGATATATCTCTCATGGATGATGAATTACTGCAACATCTAAGATGGCTAGCCCGCATTATTGTGGATTTGCCAAATTCGGACACAAGTTCAATTAGAAAAAAAAAAAAATAGACTTCCTTAGTGTCCTGTTTCTGGAATATGAATTATCAAGTGAAGGAAAGAGCCTAGCACCACAATTCTTATAAAAATGTGCACAACTGTAACCTCCAAATACCATTAAAAAACTCCAATCACTATTGGGTTTCCTAAATTTTGGCAGAACTGACATTCCAGATTACGCTTCACGCATAAAACCTTTATATGACTTAATACGTCCTGACTTTTCCAGTAAATTTTGGACAGTCAAACACACACATTCTCAGAGCTTTGCAAACAGACACTGATGGCTCAGCACAACCTGCAATGGGCACAAAGCATCAATACTCCGCTGCTTGCGCAGTTGATAGACTTGGCATCCTTGGCGTGGTCTCCCCTAACATTTTGCCTCTGTTTGCCTGGTTTTTGATGTGTGCTGGACTCTGTTTTTGCTGTATTTGTTCCTCTGGGCACTTTGCCACTGTTATCCAGTGCTAAGGTGCAAGTGCTCCTATGTAAAATGTATGTATAATTGGATTTCCCTGATTGGCATATTTGATTTACTGGTAAGTCCCTAGTACAGTGCACTAGAGGTGCCCAGGGCCTGTAAATCAAATGCTACTAGTGGGTCTGCAGCTCTGGTTGCGCCACCCACATTAGTATCCTTGTAAACATGGCTCAGACCTGTTACTGCAGTGTCTGTGTGTGTAGATTTTAACTGCCAATTCAACTTGCCAAGTGTACCCACTTGCCAGGCCTAAACCTTCCCTTGTCTTATATGTAAGACACCCCTAAGGTAGGCTCTAGGTAGCCCCATGGGCAGGGTGCAATGTATGTTTAAAGTAGGACATATACTAATGTGTTTTATATGTCCTGACAGAGAAATGCTGGCAAATTTGTTTTCACTGTTGCAAGGCCTATCTCTCATAAAGGTTAACATGGGGGCTGCCTTCAAATATGATTAAAGCATAGATTCCCTTTGGGAGCGGATAGACATGTGGAGTTTGTGGTCTCTGAGCTCACAATTTAAAAATGCATCTTTTAGTAAAGATGGTTTTGAGATTGTGTTTTTTTAAAACGCCACTTTTAGAAAGTGGACATTTTCTTGCTTAAATCATTCTGTGACTCTGCCTGTTTGTGGATTCCCTGTCTGGGTCAGTTTGAGAGTTGGGCTGTTTGCACCTCTCTCTAGACAGTGACACAAAGGGAGCTGGGGTGTAGCCTGCATATCCTGATGAGCCATTTGTGCTATGAGGGAGGGGAGACGTGGTCACTTAACTTGAAAGGGCTGTGCCTGCCCTCACACAATGCAGTCTCCAACCCCCTGGTGTGTGTCTGGGGCCTGGCCTGGGCAATGCAGGATTTCACAAAAAAGAGAGACTTTCCTTTGAAGTAAGCCTACTTCAAAGGCCAAAATGGGCATAAGAAGGGCACCCAAAACCACAGACTTTAGATCACTTTCTGGACATCAAGAGGAATCTCTGCCTGGAGAAGAGCTAAAGAGCTGAAGAGAAGTGCTGCCCTGCCTGTGACTGTGCTTTGTGGAGCTATCATGCAGTTGCTGCTTCTGCCTGTGCAAGGGGACAAAGACTGGACTTTGTTGTGCATTCCTGCATGTGACGAAAGCACATGGACTCTATGCTGAGACTCCTGCCCTGCCAAGTGGTGCCCTATCCAGCTCCTGGGGCCTTGGAAGGTGAAGCTGGAAGACCAAGACTGAAAATCCACTCACAGACCGCTGTGCAGGGAAAATATCGACGCACCTTCCGAGACGCAGCTGAAAAATGACACTCTGCCGGCTTCGCAGCAGAAATCGACACTCCACCGGCATCGTGGCTGGAAGATCGACGCACTCAGCTGGAGAAACAACATGCAACATCCGCTGACGGAGGCTGATAATGTTGCAACCCACATAGCGAGGTTTTGCTGATACCGTGCAGCAGGATTTTTGACTCAAACCTTGCTAGGCATGGAGAAAGGACACAAAGCCTACCCGGACCGAAGTGCTTGCCTGGATCGATGCATCGCTCTCCTGCAGAGAGGAAAAATGACGCAGGCCAACCCGACCGGAGGAGGAGAACGACACACGATCTGGATTTCAGATGAGAAATTGATACACCACTAGCCTTTTCCAACGCACACTCGCCCATGTGTTGTTTTGATGCTATGCTTTTCCTCGCTAACACTGTTCTTACTGTTTTCTCTAGGATTTAAGACTCTTGCTTTTAAAAATAATAACTTAACTTGTGTATGTTGGATTTTTGCCGTTTTGGTCTTGTTTTGTTTAGGTAACTAGTACCTATTTTTCTAAACCTGTGTTCTGTGATTTTGTAGTGTTTTAACTGGGTTACTCTGTGTGTTGGTATAAATACTTTATACCTAGACTCTGAAGTTAAGCCTGCCTGCTTGTGCCAAGCTACCAAGGGGGTGGGCGCAGGTTAACTGAGGGTGATTCTCCTTTAACCTGACTAGAGTGAGGGTCCTTGCTTTGACAATGGGTAACCTGACTGCCAACCAAAGACCCCATTTCTAATAGCAGTCGTAAGCGGCTATATGGAGGGTAATACATTTTGTCCCCAACATACATTCACGCAAACCATAGGGGATTGCACAGCACAACTAGCAGAGCTAAAGCCTCTGGTGATGGCACCAGAACACACGAATCCTGCACAGCTAACAGTGATTGTTTGTGATTCATACTATTGTGTCCAGTCCTTTTGGGATCTTTTTTCTCGGCCTCCAGTTGATGGATCACCTCAAAGCTTTCAATATACAAACTAGACAAAAAAGTAGCACCTTTTTGAAAACTTAGTAGAGGTTTGTCAAAAAGGGCCAGCGCTATTAGCAACACAAAAAGCACACTTCCTATGGAAACTCCGACCTAACTACAATTATCTCTGATAATTCTGAAATTATAGTTAGAGTTACCAGAGATAGGAAATCCTTTGAGTTTCCCAATTAATAACTTTACACCTGTTTAATAAATCTCCACAAAAATTTCCAGACCTATTTTTCTACATTGGAAGAGGATGGAAAGTTTTCTGTGATCGTTCAAGTGAGAGCAAAGATAAAATGGGGTTCACAATCGCATGTGCAAATTAAAATGAAGAAAATTTCCAACAAATGAAATATTTTGCTACCACCTCCAATGAGCCCTCAGGATCAATGCAAAGGTAGATCTCCATGAACATCCTACACGTGTTTCTGGAAAAAATGCCTGCTTTTCCAAATTTAAAATGTATAATTAGCAAGAAAAGACAGGGGGTAATGTAAACTTTCCCCAACCCAAAACTTTTAAACAGTTATTGATTATAACGTTCATGGGGATATATAGCATGAGTGTGCAGAAACAAGAAACATGAGAATGAACCAATGGAGGTCAATTATACACCTCATTCTATTTACTTCACACAAGTTGTGTCATCCCATCTTGAGCTTCAAAGGGTAGCCTCAGGGCTATGAACACACCCTCCCTGACATCTAGTGGCTACCTGCCCTGCCAAACGCAGCTAACATCTATACCTACCCGCCATTTGTTACCCTAGACAGTTTGGAGCAACCCCAGGAAAGGGAGAAGGTTAGACAAAGGGGACACCCCTACAACCACAGAATGGCACTGGGTAGAAGAATAGCACATTCAGAACTTGTCATCAGAACACTCCTGCAGCACCTGTGAAAGATTCGGAAGAGGACTGTGCTGGTGTCTGAAGAAGGAAGACTTGACCTGCTTTCCTTTAACCCAGGCACCCCTGGAAGTTCCTACAAGGTCAGCTGGCTAACCTCCTGTTTGAGCTACAGGAACACAACAAGCTTCTAGAGGCCTTCTCTGCAACAGCCCAGCTGACCAGCACCAATTAGACCTGGAAGAGCCTTGGTGCTGGCCTCTGCTGGATTATGTCCTGATCCCTGGGAGGTGCCCCCCCAGATACTAGATCCTTGGCTGATTTCAATATACTCCTCCTGTGGTCCAGGGGAAAATACAGAAGTTTTGCAGTTGTGACCATGAACAGACTCTTTGTGGTGAGAAACGACCATCCGCAATGGTCACCGAAATGAATCTTCATCGATGACTGCTCTTTACATCACAGCTGTCAGCTTCAATAACACCAGTCCGTGTCGATCACAAATGCAAGCATCCAGAGATGGCTGGCTCTTCGCGCCACAGCCCTGACCATCTGTGATCTTCTAATGGCCCCCACCAGCGTGAAAGTCTACCTGCAGCTACTCGCATGGAGAAGGTAATCTCTTCAGTAGCATGATTCTGGTTTCTGAATCCGACCTGTGCTCCATTGTGGATGGTCTGAAGTTGTTACTTTGCCCCGGTCCATAATAACCAGATGCCTGTAAGTGGTGCTTTGTGCTTTTGACACTATTTGCACCCTCAACTATACACAACAATCATAATTCCTATTCTACTTATGTGATTTTTGTCATTTTGGTGTCTTTTTATCCATTTAATTGTACTCCATTTTCTCTACATTGGTTTGGGATTTTTCTCTTATGTTTTTACTGTATTACTGTTTGAGTGCTACATAAATACTTTACCCACCCTAACAAGAATTATGTTTATTATTTGAGTAAGGCTTCCACCTCTCTCAACTAATAACCTGATTTCTTAGAGGGAGTTTTAGGGTTTCTGCATAAGTGCCTTCATGTTCAGATGCGAAAATTTGTGTGATAAAAGGTGGCACATAGCTGTCTGAACCAAAACATAATTGGTTGTATGAGCCAACTGACAAAAAGAGCACACACGTTGGCTACTTTGTCTCTCCTCAGAGTTTCTTGAGGTATGTAAGAACATAAAGCATAAAGGTGATACAGGTAAAGAGTGTGCTAGATAGGAAGAGTCACCACAGTTTTTACCTCTACTTGGAGAAATTTCTTTATCAGCTTGCTGCTTTCTTTAGCGTAGTAGAAAGTGCATCTTGTTGATCTATGTTCCATTCTTCTGGGTTCCTTTGGCTGTTTTGGTGTGCCAACTAGGCCAATGGCATTAGTACATGCCAGTGAAGATTCAATAGTATAATATGCTTATCCGAAGCCTCTTAGAAAACTGGCAGCTTACAGCTTCGGTTCCTTGAAGTAACACTACAGGGTCTAAACATTTCTGAGTCAGTGGAGATCTTCACAAAACTGTAATCATGCTCCTGTTCCTAAATGTATTTCTGAATGATAGGCAGTTGCCCACTGCCAGACAGTGCAAGTGAATACTTCAAGTTTAGAATTCCAATCACCAGGTTTGAACTGTCATGCCCTCTTGAGAGAGGCTTCTGATGTGCCAGTTCTCTTTTTCTTAGCAAAATACACCAATGCTTAAGCCTTTATATACCAGACATGAAATTCTGGTGCATGCTCTCGTGCAAAACTTACGGCTTCATTACGAGTTTGGTGGTCCCAATGAAGGACCACCAAACGCACGGGGAGGATGCCTCCACCATGGCAGTGGCATCACCCCTGCCCTATTACTATGTTCCCGCTGATTTGACCGGCAGACATATTGCAATAAAGTGTTCCCGCTGGTCAGACCAGTGGGAACAGTGCTACAAGATCACACTCAGCTCATTCAAAGGCCAAACAGCACGCATTGCCTTGCAGACAGTGCACATTCCAAGGGTGCTGGGCAGGGGGCCCCCTGCACTGCTCATGCACCCACTATGGCCCCATGCAATTGTTCTCCACCAGCCTTCTCATGGTCTCCATGAAAAGGCCGGTTGCAGAAAAAGGTTGTAATCAGCCAGGCTGTGCTGCATTCAGTGCCACCATGGCTGACTACAACCAAGACCTCCTCCAGCCTTTTGGAAACAATGTCTCCACCAGTTTCGTAATTGGTCGATCTGACCGCCTAGAGTGCATCGGTCTGACTGTCAACACAAGTGTAGTAGTCTCAGACCTCCACACTCGTAATGAGTCCATTAGTGTATTCTCTTCAAATAGAATTAAAATAAAAGATAGTAGGTAAGGAAGAAGAAACAGGATCCAGGCAGTCCATGTTTTTCCTCTGTGGGCAGCAACCATCATTCAAGTTGCTTTCTCCATTTCATGCTAAAACACAGATGGGGTGTTAGAAATGGGGTCTTTGTTTGGCAGTCAGGTAGCCTCCTGTCTAAGCAAGGTGAGGGTACATGAGAAACACACCCGGTTAACCCCCGCTCACCCCCTTGGAAGCTTGGCACAAGCAAAAAGGCTGAACCCATAGGCAATGTGTAAAGTATTTGTACCAAACACACAGTAATACAGTGAAACACAACAAAATGGTCACCACACAGGTTTAGAAAAATAGTAAGTATCTATCAAAATAAAATGAGACCAAATACGATAAAAATCAACCTTACACAATTAAAAACATGACTTTAGCAATTAAAAACACAAAAATAGTGCCTAGAGGCACAATGCTGCAATCCGATGTTAAAACAGTGCCGTCACAGTGTTGTTTTCCACAATGTGATACCACTTGCACTGTTTACAGAGTCACACGGATGCCCTGGTAAGTACCTGAGCAAAACGTGGGTATCATAGGCTGGTGCACGTAGTCGAGAGTGAGGCATCACAGGATTCAATGCAGCATTGGTTCTGGTGCTGCGTGGCAAAAGAGCAGAGGCGTCACAAAGAAGTGTTGGGTCCTTGCTGCAGAGTGGTGGAGGTAAGGTGGCGTCGGTTGCGAGGAGAGGGTCCCTGGACACCTCCGGCAAATTCGAAGTCCGGCAAAGTCAAGATGCTGCAGGGCAACCTCACGGAGTCGAGATCACGACACAAGGTCACAGGCTCTGCGATAGTCGGGTTTAAAAAACGTCGGGTGTACGATACTCCAACTCCGGAGTTACGTGGACATAAGTGGCTGCAGTGACATCGGGCCTACGTTGACGGTGGCGTCGTCGCAACTCTGCGAGGTCCACAGATCCAGGTGCAGGTGGCATCATGGGTTTTGTGCAGAGGGTTCCTTAGCAAATTCACTGAGTCATCCGGTGTTGTTTCACAGGATTTCACCAGAAATTTACTTCAAGGAACTGGACTGGCACCCTCTGGCAAGCTAGAATCCACAAGATGCAGACTCAGAAACTGGTTGGTGAAGCCTTTGCTGTCTCTAAGGCTTAAAAAAGAGTAGGCAAGGTCAGTGCAAGCCCTTGTTGATACTTCTCAAGCAGGTAAGCATAACAAAGGTCTTTGTCCTCTTTCACAGGAAGAAGCCACAACTGCAGCAAAGCCCAACAAAGTACAGTCACAGTCAGGGGCAGCACTTCTCCTCAGCTCCTCAGCCCTTCTCCTGGCAGAGGTTCTTCTTGAATCCTTGAAGCAGGGGTGTGGAATTTATTAAAATATCTACTTGTCCAGGGGACAGGTTGCTTCTCAATCTACTTGTCCTGTAAAAAGATCTACTTGTCCCTTTGGTGCCATGTAGTGTGGCGACAAATTATGGCAGCAATCTCATTATGTAAGAGCTCTGATAATAGCCTCTCTGATTATGCCGGGGCTACACAATCCCTACTGTAGCAATTTCCTTATTTTGCCACCTTTCTGCAGATCTGCATACTGGGGCTGGAGGAAGCAGTAAGCAATAGTTCCAGGGCTGGAATGCCTTTGAGTCTGGAAACCTACTAACCTGCATGTTTTAAAGATTTTCACCAGCTTCTCTCGTATTTACCCATGCTAAAATACAGTTCACAAATATTTTATAGGGGTACGACATATACCATGGGTGCACTTTTGTGACTTTCTTTAAGAATTTGGGGCCACATGTAGGTAGGTTCAGATTTGCGACCCGCAAATTGCGAGTCAGAGTGATTCGCAAGGGCTTCGCAAATGCCCACCTAATGAATAATCATGAGGTGGGTCGCAATTTGCGACCCCCTTGCGAATAGTGGCCCACACAGGGATGGTGGCCTGCTGGAGACAGCAGACCACCATGTCTGTGACTGCTTTTCAATAAAGCAGTTCTTTTTTTTTTTTGTAATGCAGCCCGTTTTCCTTAAAGGAAAACGAGATGCATTACAAAAACGAAAAATGAAACTTTTTCGCTTCATTTTTTCAGAGCAGGCAGTGGTCCACAGGACCACTGCCTGCTTTGAAAAAATGTTTACAGTGACATTCACAATGGGGAAGGGGTCCCATGGGGACCCCTTCCCTTTTGCGAAAGTGTTAGCACCCATTTGAAATGGGTGCAAACTGCGATTGGTTTGCGCCCACGTTCGCGGTCACAAAACAATCCTACATTGCACTGCGAGTCGCAATTAGGAAGGGAACACCCCTTCCTAATTGCGAGTCGCAAACCCGTTTTGCGATTCGGTAACCAGGTTACTGAATCGCAAAACTGGGTTTGTGCATCGCAATGTGCTTTGTGCACGTCGCATACAGCGAAAGTCGCTGTTTGCGACATGCAAAAAGCTACCTACATGTGGGTCTTGGTCCCTAATTAGGTCTGGTGTTAACAAAGACATTTTGTCTTTATTAAACTTCTATTTCTCTCTCTTTCGGCTGGCTTTACTGTGAGTGATCGCATTCTGCTCTTCCACAGGGAGCATATTGGCACACAAAGTAGTTTTGTTCAGTGTCAGGAACTACAGTGGCAATCAGAGACGTAACGAAACTGGAGGGTGCCCCTTTGCAAAGAACATGGAGGAGCCCCCTCTCCAGACTCACTCAGGGCAGGTGCTGTGCTGAAGGGGCCCCCTGGAGGGCGGCTGCGGGGCCTTTGTTATGCCACTGGTGGCAACGTGTGCTTTTAGAGTTCAAAAACTTTTTTTTTTTTTTTTGCCAGTGTTTGTTACAATGTTGAGGGCCTAGTAGCTCCCACAACAATAAAGTGTTACAAAAGCCATGTCAAAACAAGACACGCATTGATGAAACTAAAAGACTTATAAAAATATGTCAGATCAGTTGGCTTTGTCAGTGTTTGTTTATTTTCATATTTGTGTTGAAAATGGTTACACTGATTTTCCATTAGAAATATTTTTGAGAAATACTAGCATGCATCAACACATTTTACTAAATGACACTTCATTTGCATCTAATCAGAGAGCATTCTGGGAGCATTATACTTAGCCTCATAGCCTAAACTTTTCAAACATGTGTATACACGTTTTTCTTTTTTTGTACTGGAACCAACGTCAGTAGTGAAGTGTGACCTTAATACATTTATTTACAGCACTCACCCTAATAATGAAGGCTTTCAAATAATGAACCATAAATACAAGTCCGAACAGCATTATCTTTTGGAAACACATTACCTCAACTGCAGAGAGTTCCACTCTCTGTAAACAAGCAGCCAAAGGGTTTGTGCTGCAGAGGGTTGGGCCTACTTGTCCCAAGGACAAAGTAAACATAAAAACTTGTTGCCCTTGACCCCAAACAAGATGTCCCGGGCGATAGGAATTCCACATCCCTGTTGAAGTGATCTAAAGTCTGTACTTTGGGTCCAGTACTTATAACCCTTTCTGCCTTTGAAGTTGCCCAACTTCAAAGAAAAGTCTCTGTTGTTTACAGCATCCTGCCTTTCGTAGGCCTGGCTCCAGACACACCGGGTGTTTAGACCCTGCTTTGTGCGAGGACAGGCAGGGCCCTTTCAGGTGTAAGTGGCCACTCCTCCCTCCAGCCTAGCCCAGATGGTTCATCAGGATATCCAGTTTACACCCCAGCACCCTTTGTGTCACTGTCTAGTAGAGATGCACAAACAGCCCAACTGTCAGTCTGACCCAGACAAGGAACCCACAAATAGGCAGCATCACAGAATTGTTTCAGCAGGAAAATACCCACTTTCTAAAAGTGGCATTTTCAAAGAAAAAAATCTAAAAACCACCTTCACTAAAATGTGAACTTTTAAATTGTGAGTTCAGATACCCCAAACTCCATATTTCTATAGGCTCCAAAGGGAAACTGCTCTTTAAGGATATTTAAAGGCAGCCCTCATGTTAACCTATACGACGGATGTGCCTTGCAACAGTGAAAACTGAAGTTAGGGGAGACTACACCAAGGATGCCAGGCCTAACATGGGGTCATCTAAGTGAACACTGGGGCAGGTGCAGCAAACATCTTCCACCCACACCCATACCAATTTTCACAGTAATTTCCTTTAATCACATAATAGTCCCAAATAGTCTTGTTCACTAAAAATAAAAGAAAATAAGAATTGAACTTCTTTGCCATGTATCACTGGAATTAATTTTTATTGCAGTGCCAGCAGACAGCACACCTTATTGCAGCTAGACCACTACAGAAGCTTCAATTTGCTGCCTTCATCCAGGATCAGGACTAAGGAGAGCAGGGGCCCATTCCCTTGAGACGTGAAAGTTGGAAATCATATTGAGGGTTTCCCCATCATTAGGACATGCTATTCGCATCCTTAAGGAACACAAGGTTTGCATTTTGGTGGTGGCTATGGATTAGAACCTTAATCTGTGCCAAAAAAGGAACATACATGGTGACCTCCAGGAGAAAGGTAAACGTTTTAGTACTGGAACAATTGCACTTATAATCAGCCTCACCTCTCCCACACTTTCTCATCTGTGTAGATGCAACATGGAACTCATGCTTGCTCCTGAATTTTTCAGTCTTGGATCTTGGTCATCAAGTTCTTGCATACTTTTTCCATTCTCACATTCGTCACTTTTAGTCTTCTCCCTGTTACAGATATAGCACTTTGATGGAAGGTTTTATAACATGTAATTACACAACTATTGTAAAACGTGTAAAGGTAAAGGTCCAGAGTTACTAAAGATATTCATGCAAAATCAACACAGCAAGTAAAGTTATGGGGGGGGACGTAGTATCTACTACGATGTGGCACTGTTCTGCTCTCTTTATGTATGTAAGCACACTTTGGCTGACACGAGCCAATGCAGATACTCTTGCACCATAGTACAACAATGCCTGCGCTGTGAAAAGCATAATTTTGTACAAAAAGGGTCCTTTCTGGTACAAAAACTGTGTTTTAGGGCACTTCTGAATGTGTACGTGTTAGAAATGGGGGATTTGGTTGGCAGTCCGGTTCCCCACTGTCCAAGCGAGGACCCTCACTCTAGTCAAGGTGAAGGAGAATCACACTCAGTTAACACCCACTCACCCCTTTGGTAGATTGGCACGAGCAGGTAGGGTTAACTTCAGAGACCAGGTGTAAAGTATTTGTACCAAGACACACAGTGATATAGAAAAAACACCACAAAATTACTCAACACTGGTTTAGGAAAAGTGCCAATACTTATCTAAACATAACAAGACCAAAATGACAAAAATCTGACATACACAAGTCAAGTTATGAATTGTTCAAGATTAAACTCAAAAATAGCGCGTAGAAACACAAAATGCCTCAATAAGTTGACAACATGGTGTCATGACTGAGTCGTTCCCAACAATCCGATGCCAATGGTGCCGGGTGCGGAGTCACACAGACCTCCAAGTACAGTACCTTAGCAAACCGCAGGATCAAGTCGGTGCGCAAAGTCGGGGATCGCGATATCGCTGGATACAAGGCGGCGTTGGTTCCTGTGCTGTGGAGCGAAGGAGCAGAGGCATCACAAAGAGGTGTTGGGTCCTTGCTGCAGAGCAGTGGAGGTGAGGCGGCACCGCTGCGAATCGTTGAATCTGCTCATTTCAGGCGGTGTCGGTCACAACATGATGCAGCAACTTCCACAGAGTTGCGGTCTTCTGTGGGGCTGAAGTGGTGTTAGGTCTACGAGGGTGGTCCTCTCCAGCGAGGACCACAGAGTTGGTTGCAGGCAGCATCACAGGATTCAGCAGCGGCAACGGTTTTCTTGGATTTTCACCAGCTTCTCCTCTCAAGGGCCCAGGGACTGGATAGGGCACCACTTGTCAAGGCAGGAGTCTCAGCAGATAGTCCAGGTGCTGGTAGGGGAAGTCTTTTATAGCCCTGGGACTTCAGAACAGAGGGTGAGCTCAGTCCAAGCCCTTGGAGATTCTTCTCAAGCAGGAATGCACAAGATAGTCCAGTCTTTGTACCCTTTCACCGACAGAAGCAGAAAATGCAGGATAGCCCAACAATGCACGTTCACAGACAGGGGCTGCACCTCTCCTCAGCTCTTCAGCTCTTCTTCTTGGCAGAGTTTCCTCTTGATTTCAGAAGTGATCTAATTTTCAGGGGTTTTGGGTGCTCTTCTTATACCCCTTTCTGCCTTTGAAGTAGGCCTACTTCAAAGGAAAGTCTCTCCTGTTTGTGAAATCTTGCCTTGCCCAGGCCAGGCCCCAGACACACACCAGGGGGTTGGAGACTGCATTGTGTGAGGGTAGGCACAGCCATTTCAGGTGTGAGTTACCACTCCTCCTCTCCCTCCCAGCACAGATGGCTCATCGGGATATGCAGGCTACACCCCAGCTCCCTTGTGTCACTTGTCTCGAGAAAGGTGTAAACAGCCCAACTGACAAACTGACCCAGACAGGAAATCATTAAACAGGCAGAGTCACAGAATGGTTTAAGCAAAAAAATGCCTACTTTCTAAAAGTGGCATTTTCAAACACATAACCTAAAAACCAACTTCACTGAAATATGCATTTTTAAATTGTGAGCTCAGAGACCCTAACCTCCACATTTCTATCTGCTCCCTAAGGGAATCAGCCCTTTAATAATATTTAAAGGAAGCCCACATGTTAACCTATGAGAGGGACAGGCCTTGCAACAGTGAAAACCGAATTTGGCAGTATCTCACTGTTAGGACATGTAAAATACATAAGTACATGTCCCATCTTTAACATACACTGTACCCTGCCCATGGGGCTACCTAGGACCTACCTTAGGGGTGCCTTACATGTATAAAAAGAGAAGGTTTAGGCCTGGCAAGTAGGTACACTTGCCAAGTCGAATTGGCAGTTTAAAACAGCGCACACAGACACTGCAGTGACCGGTCTGAGCCATGTTTACAGGGCTACTTATGTGGGTAGCCAATCAGTGCTGCAGGCCCACTAGTAGCATTTGATTTACAGGCCCTGGGCACCTCTAGTGCACTGTACTAGGGACTTACTAGTATATCAAATATGCCAGTCATTGAAAGTCAGTTCCACATATATTTTACATAGGAGCACTTGCACTTTAGGACTGGAAAGCAGTGATATAGTACCCAAAGTAACAAAAACAGCCAAAACAGAGTCCAGCACATATCAACAACCTGGGAAACAGAGGCAAAAAGTTAGGGGAGACCATGCCAAGGATGCCAAGGATAACAGTATCTGTACTGTAGATATGCAAAATACATACCGAAAGAGCCTAAAGGAAAAGCAGGATTTTGGCTAAAATCTCTGTCTACAAATTTCTACACATAGGGATTTGCATCAAACCCCATGGGTGATTGCATGGAAATGCCAATGCACAAGTCACGGTTCCCACCCTTGATGCAAGATGCCACCGGGCATCACATTACACAGCTTTGACTTACTTTTGGTTACAATATAATGCAAATTGCAATTTGAGTTGGAGTGTAAATACTACCAATGCACTTTGCATAGGGTTTGCATTAAAAAACGTAATGCAGACCCAAAAATTCTGTAAATACGGGCTAAAATGTGACAAGTGACATGGTCCTTAGTGAACATTTCTCTACAAAGTGAACTAATTTAATGTATAGATAGTGTTACCCAAGAAACTCCTTGTCAATCATTCACTTAACAGATGAGAAAGTAAATGAACATTATCATATTTAGTCTTGCCATTGTAACAGTGAAAGTGAACAGGCCGTCTTCAACAATTGCCTACTTTCATCTATTGATTAACTTGATGAAACCATGCCAACAGCAGTCTTTTACCTCAGCAGCCTTAATCTTTATCTTAAAAAATCAATTATCATTTACAGCAAACATTGCTCCTTGTTTTATGCAGACCTGCTCATTCAAACTTGAATGAGGAGAAATAAAAAAGAGATGGCTAACTGGAATTGCTGTACAGCTTTTTGTTCTTCTAAGCATAAACTTGTCACAGGAAAAACAAACTTTAATTGCTCGGCCATAACCTTTTTATTTGCAAAGTTTTGCAATAAAAGCAAACTGAGATCAAATAAACAGCACAAAACATTAAGTCAATACTTTGAAACATCAGAAAATATATCTTTGACTGCATGGGTGTATAATAGGTTGACCTTACAGAGAATGAAGTACTAAACATAAAAGTAAACGTTATGACTGCAGTGAATTAAAAATATTTTATGTGTCAAGTATGATTTTTAGCACAGCGTGACTTCTTGGCACTAGAGAATCTACTTATAGAAGATCGTTATGATTGCATAAATAATTCATTGTTGCCCCAGGTTTTGGGGACTTTTGTAATGTGAATAAATGCTCAGTTAACTTCAGATCTGGCTGGGGAAATTTAGAGAACGTTAGCATTCGCTGCCAGCGTCATTCATGTTCAGAGAAAGGACAAAATGCAAATAAACGTGCATATAGCTTCGAGACAGAGCTGTTCCGTGCTTCTAGTGAAATATACATTCTTAGCTTAAAATTGTAATGTTTGACAGAATGTACATTATCGTCATGTAATGTGTAAACCAACACGTCTAGGTTTTTTTGGGGTATTGGTGATTTGTGTCTTGCTCCTTATTCATTGTTATAATTGCAATGCAAAATTAATCTATTAAAATGCATAACTAGAAAAATTAAAACGCTTATAGCAAGCACGGACAGAGTCAACATTGCTCAGATTTAAGGTTAATAATATGTTTCCTTTAATCCATATGGATTGAATACATTTGGTTTTCACTACATAATCTTGGACAAAAAAATATGACAGGCTAAGACGGAAGTACTGATCTTTAAAAACAGCAGCAACACATGGAATGACTTCTGGTGGACATCAGACCTAGGACCCGCACTCACTCCCCCTGACCACGCCAGAAAGCTCAGAATCATCATTGACAACAAACTCAGCATGAAATCACAGATCAAAGCTGTCTCCTCCACCTGCTTCCTCACTTTGTGCATGCTACATAAAATCTTCGCGCGGCTACCCCTACATTCGAGAGGCACCGTGACACAGGCCTGCATCACCAGTCGAGTGGACTACGGCAATGCCCTGTATGTAGGATTCACCGTAGACCTCCTACAGAGACTTTAGACAATACAGAATGCTGCAGCCAGACTCATACGCAGGATTTCCGAAGAACCCACATCACACTCCACCTCAGGCAACTCCACTGGCTCCCTGTACAGAAGAGAGGCTAGTTCAAGCTGCTGACCCGTGCACACAAGGCTCAACACAACCAAGGACCCGCGTACATTAACCAGTGCCTGAACTTTCAACCACCATTGAGAAGACTATGCTCTGCCTTCCTTTCACTTGCACATACTCACTCATCTACCAAAGGAAAAGTGGAGGACTCACCTTCTCTCACATCACAGCAAAAACCTGGAACAGCCTCCCCACGCACCTCCGGATCATTATCTCACTTCCATAATTTCAAATGGCCCTGAACACCTGGCTGTTCGAACAAGCCTCAGTGACCTGCAAGCTCCTGGATACCAAATTTCATGATTAACAGTGTTTTATAAATCCTGATTGATTGATTGAGTTATCATACTGCCTTGTCTTGCCAGCACTTCTTGATTGTCCAAACAGGTGGCTGGACACCCATTTTAAAATTACCATAAAATTGTCGTACCTTAGGTTCGAATAGTGCAGGTAAATACATTTAAATTGTAGCAGGCCCTGCAAATGGACCACAGTCACTTAGGCCCATATTTAGCAACATGTCACACAACCAGCAAGCCACCTTGCTGGGCTGTGTTGCATAAAAAGGAGGAGGCAGGAATGAGAAGTATTTTACCATTATATGTCTCATTCCTGCTCTCTGCCAATGCAAGCACAGGTACTGCTGCCTGGTGCGAACATAGGCACCCTTGAACCATGGTTCAAGGGTTCCTGCATTATTGGCAGGATTGTTTTTATGCAGAAAGGGGTACCTTCTGGCACAAAAACAATCCTCAGAGGCATTTTTCTCTTAGTGGTGCATGCAACACACTTAGAAAGAAGAAATAACAAGAAGAATTAAAGAGTTTTTTTTCCTCGTTGCACCTCTGGTGGGGAGCCGTGCAATTCTGATGCATTCCAGGTCTACCAGTTTTGGTAAATCTTGGAATGTTTCAGAATACATGGGTGGATGTGTGGGAATACCTCTCTACCACAGAGTAACACAAGGCAGTGATATGAGCTGACTTGCATTACTCTAGATTTATCAAGCCACACAGGGCCACACAAAGTGGCCTTGCATGGCTTGATAAATCTCATTTAGGTTTTGCGTCCTGTTGTGTGGAGCAAAGGTTACACAGAACGGTGATAAATATGGGCCTTGATCTGATTACACTGACCAAAACATTTTCAAAACTTTTTTGTCTTATTATAACTCTCAGGGGCATAGTTATACTCTATTTGCGCCAGATTTGTGTCATTTTTTTAAATGCAAATCCAGTGGAAACTTAACTCCATATTTATATTTTGACGCTAGACCCATCCAGACTCAAAAATATGGAGTTAGAATCATTTTAAGGATTTGTGAAACCGCCTTTCGTCAATGAGATGCAAGGTAGGCGTTCCCATCCAAAAAATGACTCAAACACCTTAGTGCCATATTTATCCAACAGGGCAAAAATGATGCACAGGTGGGAGGCCAACCTGAAAAATGAAGTCAAATTCGATTTGCATCAAAATTTAATGCCTGGGTCAGGGCAAAGCGTTGAAATGAGGCAAACACACCAATACTTAAGGAACACACACACAAGCAACATCACAGACCAACAGGACAACATGGAGGTGCTACTGATGCAGCCTGCAAGACGACGCCGAGCACAGGACCAACAGCAGCAGCTACCACCACTGCAACGCGGCCCACAAAGGCAATGCAGAAGGCAGGAGAGGGTCTTCAGGAACAGGACAACCCTCCATGGTCTCAGGGAACAGGACATCATCCGAACAACCATAGAGCAGCTGCTGCACCAAATTGAGCCACAACTAACAGCTAGTCTGCAGACACCACACAATATACCAGCGGTGACCAAGCTGCTAGCTGTCCTGCATATGTTGGCAAGTGGCTCCTTCCTGACAACGGGTGCCCTGGTTGCTGGGGTATCACAGCCCTCATTCTCGGCCTTCCTGCCCAAGGTCTTAGATGCCAAAATCTCCCTCACACCCAGCCAAATCAGCTTCCCCAACACCCAGCAGAAGCAGCAGGATATAAAACAGGGCTTCTACTAAATCCATGGCTTCCCACATGTGCTCGGTGCAATTGACTGCACACATGTCTGGATCGTACCACCTGCAGCAACAGAGCACCTACTCTGGAACAGAAAGCACACCAATTCAATCAATGTGCAGGCATAGTTGACCACCAGGGATTGTTCACTAACATCTTGGCCAAGTATCCTGGGAGTGACCATGATTAATTCATATTCTGCCACAGCACGATCAATCAGCACTTCCAGGGCGGACGATATGGCAATGGCCTTCTGGTTGGTAAGTCCATAAACCTAGTAATATACATACAGCACAACAACCCTGTAGGACACACAAAACATACATCACTACATTGACACGTGGGCAGGATGACACTGAGGTGTGACACTGGTAGTTATGTTGTACACCCTGACACAATGGGATGCACACCTATGGACAAATGACAGCTGACACAAACATCAGCTGCCACTCTAGAGCAACAAGGGACCAATGTCAAAGCCCACAGTGACAATGGCATAGCCTGCAGTGGTACAACTTGGAAGATGAACCATTTACAATTACAATAGGCCACATAGTCAATCCGACACCCTCCCAAGCAGTATGTAGCGTGGAAGGGGCGTGTAATGTGTGCTGCAGCAGGTCTAACACCATGAGACACTTAGCATGATGATGCTGACTCAAATGTAGGTGACACGGAAAAACTGAGGTAGTCCCAACATCATACATCACTCCTCGGGTGCCGTTGCAGGTAGCAATAAGTAAGTGGACTGTGCTATGAACACATATGGATGTGGCACTAATGCAAACTACACACTGCTGCACACACTGAGAGAGCCAATTGTCCAACAAAATAGCATATGTAGAGGGGGATGGCCCTTCCTGCACAGATACATCCACCTCCACAAGCAGGTATCCAGGTTACCTGAAGCAAGTTTGGTAGAGTAGGTGCATGGTTGCACATGAGCCACTGGCAGAGGGAACAACAAAGGTTTGCCTAGAACCAAGTCACACATGGGACAATTGTGCTTTGTCAATACTGAACACATGAGGGCTTCCAACTTATGGCTATATGTTGTGCATTGTCACCTAGCCAAATCAAAGGGACTCACTGTTGCATTTTATCTGCAATGAAATATGTCTAATTGGATGGGATGTCCAGGCCATGTAGTGCAACCATAGTATCACCACATCGGAATCTATTGTGTGTGTGTGGAAGTATCATGTCCTCTCCAGTGAAAGCACACTAAAACATGATGGGTACTACACAACGCATGGTACATACATACTGACCAACAGTTTGGAAACCAATTCATAGATCCCAGGTCAACGAGCCAAAAACAAGTTGTCAATTCAAATAACCCCCTGCAGAAAATACCTCACAGAAACCAGGATCTCACACAATTCCATAAACACATATGAGTCACAGTTGACACAAGATATCAACTGCCATGCTACATGACATTCCTGTTGCAAGCACTAACAAAATACTCACTCCTATTATCTTTTGCAGTTGATCAGGGTTATGAGATCCAGCCCTGGATCATGACCTCATTCTCCAACTCAAGCACAGCAGCAGAGCATGCCTATAATGAGGCACATCGGAGGACACGCACCATTGTAGAAAGGACCTTTATCATCCTGAAGTCCAGATTCAGGTGTTTGGACATCACAGGAGCCAGCCTCCTATATGCTTCACACATTGTGGGCAAAATCATACTTACCTGTGCTATCCTGCACAACATTTCTTTGAGAAGGACATCCCTCTATATGAGCCAGAGGAGGAGGAGGAGGAGGAAGAGGTGAAGGAGGAAGAGGATGATGCCAGGGAAGATGAGAGGGAACAGAAAAACACAGCTGGAGGAATACGCTGCAGACATCTAATTGTACAAAACGTTTTCAACCAGTGGTCACTCTACACTCATTGTTAAGATATGTAAATAAACACCTTACTTGATCACACAATCCTGCTCTGGTTTCTTCTTTCACTATCACATGTTCCTTGGGAATGTGAGTATTAACTCAAGGAACATGTTACAAAGACAAATCTGACTACTTCTGATGCAACATCACATGTGATGCATATGATTGTACAGCAAACATCACAGACATATAAAAAAATATTCATCTTTTGAATTTCACATATGAAGGACAAAATCAATGGACCGCAGCATACGACTCACATCCACGTTGCCAACATGGTCTACTGTAGCACATCACACACAACTATGACATCTCCAATCATAAGGTAAATAAGCGCCCATACATGAGGCAGTAGATGGAAATATCAGTGGAAACAGAAATGTATGAACAGACCCCTGAAATTAGTAAGTGTGACATTTTCAATCTCTGCAAGGAGCTTGTGTGACAAGGGGGCATCATTTGTGAAAATGGATAGCATGAGTGTCCCAGGTATGTCAAGCAATGTTCACAACACATGTCCTGCACAGTCCATCCCTGGAAATAAGTCCTGCCACTGCCAAGTGTTACGTCTCTGCCCTCCCATCTCTAGGGGATGCTGTAAACTGACCATCTGTACAGTGGGAATCATCATTAACACTCACCCAGAGTTCCTTTCTGACTCTTATTTGCTTCCCTTTTCCATATGGCATGTGCTAGAAGAACTACATTAGTTTGCATTGACTTCAGGCCCCCTAATGCACTGCCTGGTAATCGGTAAGACCTGTGATCTTCTGTCCATTGCCCCTTATGGGAAAAGTCAGGTTGCCCCTTTATACTGGATTCTCTCCTCCAGGATTTGTGAGAGACTGAAGCTGCACACCTTTGACCTCTCTTGTACAGCCCAGCCATGTGACTCTGCCCTGTCCTTGCTGCTACCTGGAGCTGCTTATAAGCTGCCATTCCCTGAAGCTCCTCGCCGTGCATTGGAGTACGATTCCTTTGTGTTCCAGACTCCTTGTTGGATTGTGTTACAATCCTGATTCAGCCTGAACCTGCTCTCAGTTTACACAGTACTGTTCCTGCTTGTTCCAGTCAGAGTCTGCTCCCTGTTCATGTTTGTTTCTGCCAGAGCCTGCTTTCTGTTTCCCCGGCCTGTTCCAGCCTTTGCGTCAGCCTGAGCCTGTTCCCTGTGCCTGGCTTTGCCTCCTAGTTGGTTCCCTCACTTTCTGTTCCTCTTGGGTTATCGTGTCTGGTAAGTGTCCTATCAGTCCTCACCTGTGTAGAAGTGTTTACCTTTGTACGTGGGTTGGTACCTGGTTTCCAGGAGGCAAATCCAGCCCCAATCCTTTGTCTAGTGTTGTATGTAGTCTTTAGTGCCTAACAGTTACAGTGTGCTATGGCTGTATTCCAGGAATTGCCACTGTGTCTCCAGCCAGACCCACATGGGCTAGTCTTGTGTATGTAAGTACAATCCTTGGTTGTGCCCTAGGGGTCCAGACACAGAATCACTTCTGCTGCCTCCTTTCTATGGGGCTTGCATGGTGAGATTAATCTGCACAGAGGCACTGACGTTCCTTGTTGCTGTGGAAAGTTCTGAGCCCTACGCTGTTTTCGACCTTAGTGAGAAGCGTGTTTGTCCATTGCTAACCTGTTCCATATTTGTTTACTCTAAGGTTGCTCTGCCTTCACATTTGTGTTTTCTCTGCCTTACCATATCTGGCCTTTCCCCTTGTATGCCTTTAGCTGCTCTTCTGCTTTGGTACACTACCTCCTTGTGATATCATCTGTGAACTCAAGGGATGCCCCTATCAGAGTCCTGACTAGACCCGCCTGAAACCATAGACCATGGAGCCCAATCCTGACACAGGGTACACATGCCCACACACTTGAACTGGCCACTTCTGTGGAATGCACATCTAAAAATATGTAAACACATGCAGCCAGGGCAGCAGGTCTACCACAGCAACATAAGTAACATAGGTAATTGTTCTGTGTCAAACTGACGTGTACCAAACATTTTAAGGGTGGAATTAAGGCACAGTGTCTCAAACACAGTACATGCCAAACATGTACACATGTCCAACATTTGTGTAGTTCACACACAAGTCACCATGAAGTCGTAACCAACAATTAATGACATATAGAGGTGACATATCCGACATAGCACTCATCATTCATCCTCAATCATCCCTGAGTTCTTTTTGACGTGTGAAATGTAAATGTCCCCCAAGTCAAACAACTACCCACATCACAAGTCAACACATATTACAAACACATATCATGACAGTTGTAGATCACTGATTGTCATCAGATGTTGATACCCATATGGAACACATTCATACATTAGCATTACGTCCAATGCATTGCATGCCGTTCCTTCAGAAACACACATATTGTTGTTACAGATCATTCACACCCAAAACACACAGTTGCATGCTCTATCACATGTGGCCAACCACTATACCACACACTGCAGGCCATACCATCCTATCGTCATGTTGATACAGGGTGTATGCATGTTAAATATTTGAAAATCACACAATCACAGTTTGAGTCAAACATTTTGACACAGATGTGTCGAAAAATCACACGAACGCTAACTAACCATACATGGGCACTTAGAGTGAATTCCACCTACGCACCACACGCATGCAGATATCCATTGAAATTTAAGTCTACAGGTAATGTGTGGTATTTTGCCGCACAAGTAGGTTATGCGTTGAAAATATTCTCACAAATATCGCATGCGTCAAAAAAATACACACATGACGGAAAACATACTACAAAGGTGACATGAAGTGATGTAATAGGAAATCTTGTTTACAGGCATGTCACAGTGGGTGTACTTTCACTTTCACTTTACAGTCTGTGCTTTTTCTTGACTGTGTGGCTGTGTCTTGGTGTTGCTGGAGTCTTGAGTGCGTTTCTTGTATCTTGTGGTGTCTCTCTTGTGTCTGTTTGTTTATTGTACCTGTGTATGTGCTTTTTTGTAGTTTAGTGTCTTTCAGATTTTATTGGTACTGTCGGGTGTCTGTCTGGAGGTTAGATTAGTTGGGTTAATTGGGGTTCTTGGGTTTGGGCTCTAAGTTTCCTTTTTTTTATTTATTTTCCTTCTTTTTTACAATTTTTCAGTTTTGATTTGTTGTGCAAGGACATGTCGGGAAGGGTGAGGCTGACCTGCATGAGGGAGGAGGAGCTTGGGGGCTTTGTGTGGCTGGTGTGCCAGTTCCATCCCTTGATGCTGGAGATCAGTGGGCGTGTGATACAGGTGTATCACATAGAGGCAAGGAGGCTGCGGTTGGGCAAGGTGCTCTACCACCTCTAAAGAGTCTACCATACGAGCAGGAATAAGCACCAGCTGAAGATTCGCTGGGCTGACCTGGTGGCCAGATTGCAGAATCTGCTGGACCACCTGGGTGTGGTGATCGGTGGCCCTGTTGGTGAGTATCACATTGACAAATGTGTACAGTACAATGCTTCTGAGTGACAGTGGCAGATGTCTTGACGTGCTGCATGCAATCTTTGTGGCCATGTTAAATGCAAACAGAACAAAGTGTTGGCGTCCCAGTACTGAGATGAAGTCCACATGTACATGTTAACAATGCAGTCATGAGGTTTGTTGACTCAGGTATGACTATCACTTAGGGCCACATGTACCAAGCTATTTTTAATTGTCATAAATGGCCTAGTTTTCAGAATTTGTATGTTTACGTCAAGAGAAAATGTTTATTCCAATGCACATACCCAATTTTGCCATGCTGCAATAACATTGCAGAATCACAAAACATGGTTTGCTATTGGAATTTAGGAAGGGGCGTTCCCCTCCTATTTGCAAGTCGCAGTCCACTGATTCATTGTTTGGTGACCGTGAATGCTGTCACAAAACAATTGCAGTTACCACCAGTTTCAAGTTGGTGCTAACCCATTCGCATGAATGCATGCCAAAAAATTGTTTTAGTGCAGGTAGTGGTCCCACGGACCACTGTCTTCTTTAAAGAAATATTCAAGTTAGAATATTTGTTTTTGACATGCTTTCTGTTTACCATTAATGAAATAAGGCTGCATTTAAAAAAATAAAATACATCTTTATTTGAAAGCAGTCAGAGACATGGTGGTCTGCTGAGACCAGCAGGCCAGCATCCCTGTGAGTGCTGCCATTCCCAAGGGGTTTGGAACATGAGACCTATCTCATTAAAATTCATGAGGTAGGTAATTTGCTAGCCCATTTGTGATTTGCAAACAGTGCCATTGACAGTGTTGTACATCAGATTATCCTACTCGCAAATTGTGAGTTGCTAAGTCTCGCAATGTGCGACTCACAAAACCTGTTCTTCATACATGTGGCCCTTAGTCACACCTTTCAGGTACACTGGCAACACCTGTGCCCATGCATTCTGTCAATGATGATCAGGTAAGACACTGTCAGCATAGCACATTTCACTGTATCAGGACAGAAAACTGTCCAATCCATGTTTGGCACTACATTGTCAGCATTACACAATCGATCAATCAAATAATTTCTTAAGTGCACTATTCACCCGTTAGGGTATCAAGGCGCTGTGGGGGGGGGGGTGTTTGCCAGTCACTGCTTAAAAAGCCATGTCTTGAGGTGCTTTCTGAAGGTTGGGAGGTCCTGGATCTTGCATAGGTTGGTGGGGAGGGAGTTCCAGGTCTTGACGGCGAGGTGTGAGAAGGATCTGCAGCCAGAGGTGGTGCGTTGGATGCGGGGGACTGAAGCGAGAGCGAGGTCGGCAGAGCAGAGCTGTCTAATAGATATGTGGAAGTTTACTCATTCGTTGAGGTAGGCCGGACCAGTGTCATGGAGGACTTTGTGAGCATGGACGAGGACTTTGAAAATCATTCTTTTGCTGATGGGCAGCCAGTGTAGGGATCTGAGGTGGGTGGAAATGTGTTCTTGGCGAGGGAGGTTGAGGATGAGACGTGCGGATACGTTTAGAATTTGCTGGTGTTTTCTTTGAAGCTTGGCTGTGGTCCCTGCGTAGAGAGCGTTGTCGTAGTCCAGTCTGCTGCTGATGAGGGCGCGGGTGACAATTCTTCTTGCTTCTAAAGGGATTCATTTGAAAATCTTGTGTAGCATGCAAAGGGTGTTGAAGTAGGAGGATGATATGGTGTTGATTTGCTGGGCCATGGAGAGAGATGAGTCTAGAAAGATGCCAAGGTTGCGTGCGTGGGCAGTGGGTCTAGGGGGTGGTCCGAGGGTGGTGGGCCACCAGGAGGCGTTCCATGCCATCTTGTTGGGCAGAAGATGATGATTTCTGTTTTGTTTGAGTTAAGTTTGAGGTGGCTTGCTGTCATCCATTTGGCGATGTCGAGGAGTCCGGCGTGCAGGTTTAGCTTAGCAGTGGCAGAGTTTCTGGTGAGGGAGATGATGAGCTGGGAGTAGTCTGCGTAAGAGATGATGGTGATTCCGTGGGGGCGGAGGATGTTGGCGAGAGGGGCCATGTAGATGTTGAAGAGGGTGGGGCTGAGGGAGGATCCTTGGGGGACCCCGCAGATGACCTTCCGTGTCTGCTTTGGGTTGTTTGAGGAGCGCGTTGACTTCGGCGTGCTTCCAAACATCTGGGAAGGTTGTGGTGTCGAAGGAACTGTTGATGACGCCGCGGAGCTGGGGAGCGATGATTTGGCTGGCCTTGTTGAAAATGTGGTGGGGGCAGGGGTCTGTAGGGGAGCCTGAGTGGATGGAGTTCATGGTTTTGCCGATTTATTCATCGTTGGCGGGGGTCCAGGTGTGTAGTTGGTTGGTGTGGGAGGGTGTTGTGTTGTGGGTTGTGTCAGTGGTGGTGATGGTGGGTGCTGATGCTATGAAGCTGTTGTGTATGTCTGCGATTTTGAGGTGAAAGTAGTTGGAGAGGGAGTTGCAGAGGTTTTGGGAGTGTGGAGGGTCGATGGTGCTTGATTTGGCTTTGGTGAGTTCTTTGACAATGGCAAAGAGTTCCTTGCTGTTGTGTGTGTTGTTGCCTATGCGTTCTTTGTAGAAGGACCGTTTGGTGGTCTGGATGAGTTGGTGGTGTTTGCGCATGGCTGTTTTAAGGGTGGAGAAATTGCTCATTGAGGGTTCTTGGCGCCAGGCTTTCTCAATTTTATGGCATTCTCATTTGGAAGCTTGGAGTTCTGTGGTGAACCAGGGGCGGTCTTGACGGTGCGGGTGTTGTTGTTTCTTTTCAATGGGGCGAGCGAGTCTACGCAGGTTGTTAGCCATTGTGTGAGGTTGTGGGCGGCAGTGTTGGGGTTGTTGGTGATGGGAGGTGGAGCTTGTGTGAGGTTGGCGATCAGGTGTTCTTTGGAGATCTTGTTCCACTTGCGGTAGGGTGTAGTGTGTTGTTGTTGGTGGGTGGGGGGTTTCATGAAGGAGAAGTGGACGCAGTGGTGGTCAGTCCATTGGAGTTCGGTGGTGTGAGTGAAGTGATGTGGCTGCTGGAGGTGAAGATGGCATCAAGCGTGTGTCCCACTGAGTGAGTGGGTGAGGTGACCAGTTGCTTGAGGCCAGGGTTTGTGAGGTTGTCCAGCAGGGCTGTGGAGTTGCAGTCATGGGTGCTTTCCAAGTGAAAGTTGAGGTCACCAAGGAGTATGTAGTCTGTGGAGGTGAGGGCGTGGGAGCTGATGGTATCTGCGATGGCGTCGCAGAATCGGGAGCGGGGTCCTGGTGTCTGTAGATGAGGGTTCCTCTAAGGGTGGTGTTGGCGTTGATAAGTGTTAGAAAGTGTAGGTGTTCTACATTGTCTAGGGTATCGTTGGTGTTGGGGGAGATTTTAATGGTGTTTTTGTGTATTATGGGGATACCTCCTCCTGGTTTGTTTATGCGGTCTCTACGGGTGATTTTGTAACCTTCTGGGATGGCTATGGATATGTCGGGTTCTGATGAGGGGTTCATCCATGTTTCCGTGAGGAAGGCGATGTCAGGAGAGTATGTTGTGAGCAGGTCCCAAAGCTCAATGGCGTGCTTGTGGACGGAGCGGTGTTAAGGAGGATGCATGATCCCTGCCATTATGTTGGCAAAGGGGGCATACATGGCTTAGGGGGCACTGCCAACGGGGCATTTGTTACCTACATACAACCACTGTGTACCACTGAATGCATGATAATTGCAGACTGAAAATTGAGCCACATGTCCATTACAAAGTAACTCAGTGTCCCTTGATGCACAAGCCAAAATACCTGATTCACTTGTATTACAGTGCTCCAGTGAAGTGCCATTGTAATTGTCACCAAAATACAAATCAGGACATGGAGTACCATCTGAAATGGATTAGCCGCAAATGGTTGTAGTCGGGTTTAGCACCACATGATCGTTAGGCCCAGTGCATGTGTGCAGATGTGTGGCTATTACTCACTGGAGTGTCAGTGTCAATTTAAGTTTGCAGTGGTATGTCTGTTGGACTTTCTATATTTAGGATCACCAGCTCACTCATGTAAAATGTTACACACTGTGATATGTTGTCCACGTGTTTGTACAGTGATCTGACATTGAGCATATATTTGCTTTCCATGTATTAAAGGTGGACCTGCCTCCTATACCATCGGGGAAGTGGCTCGATTTCAGGACCAGACATATCCAGTAAGTGTGATAATGTATGTCCTGTGTTGTGATTGCAGCTGTTGTGTGAGTGACTCTTGTGTGTTGCACTCATTGCAAGATATGATGAGCTGGTACGTGATCTCTTATATTAGTTGACTGGATGTTCACATAGTGTCCGTGCAAGGGTTAGAAATTCACTCGCAGAAAGTCAGATTTTGGGAGTCTAGTGCTGTGCAATAGGCAGCAGCATGTGAACAAGGTGATTACTAGCCACATGTAAGCCCACATGTAACTTGGAAGTGCTCCAGGGTCAATATATTGGCACTGGGTCAGACCCTCATTCTCACAACACAGTGATGCATCAGTTTTCCACACATAATTGTGCATCCCTGTATTGTAATGTACATGTATGACTGTATGGGTAACTGTCCCCCAGCATCTAGCCCCATAAGTTGTGCTCCATGTACGTGACACTTATGTGGTATGCAATAGGCGTGCATGCAGGTCAAGGCCTGACTTGTGCTGGCATCAATGTGGGTGTTTTGTGAATTGTGTTGGCAGACAGATGTTGATGGTTGTCCACAACTGGACGCATGAATGTAGCTGTGAATGACCTATCAATACCTTATTCCAAGGTGGCAGCCCTCCTCACATGTGTTCCACTCACTAAATCTATGTACAAGTGGACATGTCTTTGTGGTTGTCCTCGACAGTTGTGATGATGTATTGCATGCCATCCATCCTGAAGCACAGGGGTAGGAGAACAACATATATGTAGGTAGATGTGATGGTCACAGTGTAGATGACAGTCATCTCATTCAAGCATGCATGTGTCCCAAACAACACTGACCCCTTATGATTAGCAACTGCATACCATCCTGCCAATTACATCTACAAGTCACTGGTCTCACTGGTCTTGTGTGCTTTGAAGTTGACTCAGATGATAAAGATTAGTCGGCCTGGCCAATGTGAAGTAGTTGCTTCCTTTGCATTGTGACACATTGCACTACATCAATGCACAGATCACTTTATTTGGTCCAACTCTTGTTGTGCTTTGCTGTGGTGTAAAAGACATGATCGGTAGGCAGCGTTGCCATTACATTCATCAGGGACATTGTATTATCTGGACTGCAATTTGGACTGCATGTGCAAATTGAGGCAGAGTGTTAAATTATCATCTGTACATGCATGACACAGTGATGACACTGATGGTTGACTGCCTCATTTTTACAGCTGACAACATGGATGTAGCAGAAATCAGGGCTTTCCAGAAGCGGGCAGAGCGATACCGACACATCTTGGATGTGGAGTCTGGGTACCGAAGGATGGCAAGATGCTATCAAAGAGAGCGAGCCACAGGGGAATGGCAAGCTTCAGCCAAGGGGGACCGGCATTGGCCACAAAGGCGGTAGCCACCACCACAACTGCACACAGTACCACAGTGGCCACTGTCACATCTGCCCCACCTGACTACCACACCTGCTGCAATGGACATGGCCGCAATTGCTGAGCTCCAGAGAGACATGAAGAAGGTGTTAAAAAAACTTGACACCATTCAGAAGGATGTGGACAAAAATACACGGAGGCTGACAGCAGTTAAAAAGACACTTAGGAGGGCAAACCTGTGAACTCTTGCCTCATCTCACCCTCAATTCAGTCCCCTCCCTCCTCATTCCTCGTCCTGTTTTGTGGTGGGTTTAAGGGGTTTAGTGATAGGTGAGAGTAGGGTAGTTGTTTAGATAGGATAAGTAGGCTTGGGGTGGTTTTTCATATTATTACATGTTAGTTTGTAGGTGGGGGTTAATGATGGGGCTTTTGTGTATTTAAAAAAATAAATATATATATATATATATATATATATAAACACTCAAGAACGCCAGACAACCGAGGCTACTTTGACTGTGGCAGTCCGAGCGTGGATCCAGCTCTCCACAAATATTGCAGCAGTTCCTCCAGAATTTATATAGAAGAATGCTCGGACAGCAAATTGAAGTCCAAAAATATTTTTATACAAATGCCTCCTCACACAAGAGGAACTGCTGCAATATATATATATATATTTGTTTAGTATTAGGTAGTATATGTTTAAGTTAGTATATGTTGTCCTGCATGTGTCTCGTCATATAAGGGGAGGGGGTGGCAAATGTTTAGAATGTGGTAAGTAAGCTTAGCATTGGGTAGTTAGGGCCAGTTGTGGGTAATGTATAGTTAGGATGGATTAGGTTAGTATAGGTGTGTTACATAGTTTTAAGTTATGTTTTGTACAAAGATATTAAAAATGTAGGTACTCACTTACTGCATGTGTCATATGCTTGAGGCTCAGGGTCTTTGCATGAGCGTACAGTGCCAATTGTTTGTTGGCATGTGAATTCCGTCGTGCATCCACATCCCTCTCTTGACATGTTAATTCCCACTTCCAACTGAGCTGTCACATTGGCAGCTACAACAAATCTAAATCTCAATGCATCTGCCATCCATTCTGCCCACCACTCAACGTGACTATGGTTCCCATGTATTGGACAGGTAGGTGTGCTATTTAAGCTGTAATTGTTTTGATCCTGTGTCGTGATGTTGGGCACTGTGGGACGTCTGCCTGCATCCTGAAGTTCATGTGAACACTGCTAAACTGAGTAGTGCCAATTTCAGATGAGGTCAAGGGGCATATTTATACTCCGTTTGCGCCGAATTTGCGTCGTTTTTTTCGACGCAAATTCGACGCAAAACTAACTCCATATTTATACTTTGGCGTTAGACGCGTCTAGCGCCAAAGTTCATGGAGTTAGCGTTAATGAGATGCAAGGTAGGCGTTCCCGTCTTAAAAAATGACTCCCAGGCATGTGCGTGGTATTTATACTCCCGGGCAAAAATGACGCCCGGGAGTGGGCGGGGCAAAAAAAACCGCATTTGCGCCTCTTTTTAACGCCTGGGTCAGGGCAGGCGTTAAGGGACCTGTGGGCTCAGAATGAGCCCAGAGGTGCCCTCCCCTGCCCCCAGGGACACCCCCTGCCACCCTTGCCCACCCCAGGAGGACACCCAAGGATGGAGGGACCCATCCCAGGGAAGAAAAGGTAAGTTGTGGTAAGTATTTTTTTTTTTAAAAAATTGTGGCATAGGGGGGCCTTATTTGTGCCCCCCTACATGCCACTATGCCCAATGACCATGCCCAGGGGACATAAGTCCCCTGGGCATGGCCATAGGGCAAGGGGGCATGACTCCTGTCTTTGCTAAGACAGGAGTCATGTTAATGGCGTCTGGGCGCCCCAAAAAAATGGCGCAAATCGGGTTAAGACGATTTTTTTGCCTCAGCCTGACTTGCCCCATTTTTGGACGCCCAAACGCCATTTTTCCCTACGCCGGAGCTGCCTGGTGTACGTGTTTTTTTTTCACGCAAACCAGGCAGGGCCGGTCGGCTAACGCCGGCTAACGCCATTCAATAAATACGGCGCCCGCATGGCGCTTCAGAATGGCGTTAGCCGGCGCTAATTTTTTTGGCGCAAAACTGGGTTAGCGCAGTTTTGCGTCAAAAAGTATAAATATGGCCCCAAGTATACAAATTTCATGCCAATGTGTTTTACTTGTACTCCCAGCTTACATTATTGGCCGAACACTCTTACACAGGCATTCCTTCAGTATGTTGTGGGTGAGGCATGTATGTTTTAAAGCAAATGTCACATACATAGTGACTTGCTTGTAGGGGATGTGGCCAGCATTGACTTTCATCTTGTAGATACCTTAGCCCTGATTTATACTTTTTTTGCACCACATTTGCAGCATTTTTTTACACAATAGCGGCGCAAACTCACAAAATACAATTACAATTTGTACGTTTGTGCCGCTTTTGTGTAAAAAATGAAGCAAATGTGGCACGAAAAAAGTATAAATCAGGGCCCTTGTGTGTGTATATTTCTGCCCACATTAATTGTGCACTATGATATTGACACTCTGTGACCATAGACATGTTACATGCATTACAAATCTCCAGCAAATTAGATGTGTCACATTACACAGAGACAAAGTGGGTGTGTAGGTGCTGTTTATTTTAAAGTGCTGTAGTGCAATATTTACATAGTCCAGGTCTGTGACCCCCATCAGTGTAAAGCATTCTATTGTGACGCAACACAAGTGCAAGGTTGAGGGACATGTCATTGGACATGCTGAGATGAAGTGTTGTTCAGGGCAGAGGAACATGAATTGCAATTGCAACCCATAGTGTAAAGGTTAACAATGTGTCAGTGAAGAGTGCATGTCACCAACTGTAGCAACACTGGCATGTTGTCAAGCACAGGACAAAGGAAAGTCAGTGACCATGTAGCATGGGCTGGTGCTACCGATTACTTCTACGGGTTAAGATGATCTGTTCTACATCTTCATCCTCTGATGTGTGTGTCATCTCCTCTGCCTTTGATGGTGGTGCTGGTGAGTTTGAGGGGGAAACACACACTTCAGTGGTTGGAGAAGTGGACACCAAATTCCCGGCAGCTGCCATCTGTGGAACTACATATGGCATCAGTGCAGCAAGGAGGAGCTGCTGATTATTGAGTATGGCAGCAACATCCCTCTGGTAGACAGCCATGTTTGCCCTGAGGGAGGCCAGTTCCTGGTGCATGGAGTTCAGCTTGTTGTCACGCATGCAGCAGCAAGATTGGGTGGGTAGGCGTTGAGGCAATTCCCTCACAGCAGTGGTTAGGTCCCTCACATACTGTTGGACTCCATGCAGTAGGAATTGTGTGACTTGTTTGGCTGCTGTCTGTTCTGCGGATGTCATCATGCACATGTGCATCCTCTCAAGGCCGGCTGCCATGGTTTGCATCCCCACCCGCACCTTCTTTGCTAGCTCCCACTGTACCCCTACTAGTGTCCTCCTCTGTCATCAGAGTCCTCAGCTGTGTTTGAGCTGGCAGTTCGTACTATCTGGGTGGTGGGTGGGTCCTCTGGGATGGCTGCTAATAGTCCTCCTTGATACTTGAGGTGGTGTCTGGAGGGTTCCCAGAACATCTTGGTGGGTTTCTTGGCTGATAGTTGTCAGCTGGTCATGCAGGTCATCAGGATAGTCCAGGACAGGCAGATCCACAGGAGAGCCATCGTCCTCTGCAATAAGATATTGTACAATTAGTGTGTCTGTGTTGTGCCAGTTGTAATGTGACATCACTGACTTCCTATTGGTGGTACATTGTCATCTTGGTTCCCATGCATTGTTCCTGTCATTAATGTTTGAAGTGTCTCAGCTCCATGCCCCACCTGCATGTCACATGTAGTGTGTGCAGTTTGGGCAATTTTCTGCGTCACATCTTCTAGGTGTGGGTTCTGTCCAAATTGTGGCTTTCCACCTTCTTGTCCTCTTCAACCCTCCCTCTGTTTCCATTTGCATGGTGAGGCCTTGCAATGATTGTTCGTGTGCTGATGCCACAGCACTACACATAACACCCAGTCCCAGTCTATCATTTTTCACATACACCTATGCAGTGCTGAGACCTAGCACCAGACCATGCATGTAATTTCCATGAGACAATGCAGGTGTTACCATTGGTAGTTTCTCATGTTGATGTTTGCGTATGTGTGCTACATTGCATTGCATTGATGGACCTGACAGCGTTTCATTTCCTCTTGTAACTGTGCAGGTGTGTTTGCCTTCCTACAGACATATGTCCTCCCCTTCAATGCAGTTGTCTTAGCACTATGATACCTGAGATGTTTCATGGTGGCATTGCAGCTATTGTGACACAGACACAGGGGTAAACCCAGGGATGGGCAGCATGGGTATGGGATTACTGCTATGTACATCATTATGTATGTGACAGTGCCTGATGGTTATTGAGTCTATGGACATGAGCAGTTGACAGGAGTTACACTTGGATAGGGATTGATGTGGATCGATCACGTAGTCATACAGAACCCTCATTTTGAGTGTGTTTGTTCCATAGGCACCTAACTGCCATTTACTAATTGACCATTACACACAGCACAGGTAGTTGTGGCAAATGTTGTCAGTGGCAAATGCCGCTTGAGCCAATGGTGTAGGACTGGGCATTTTCCTCTAGTTTACAGTCTGACAATACCAGTTGTCCTGTGACACCAGACCAGTTTTACGCTCTACCCTACCTTCCTGATCTGCTTCAGCATTTCCACCAGCCTTGGCATGGCAATGTACCCCCATGCAAAGGTTGTTGGTGTTGTGCTGTGCCCCTGGATGCACCTGCACAGCCCATGCACCTGGCATGGGCAGTGCAGGGAGTCCCGTGCTGTGCCCCTTTGCCCTTTCTACTGCCTGATTTGCAGTAGGTATGTGCCTCCCCCTTCTTGCACTTCACATTTAAGCATTTTGGTCCCCCACGCAACTTACGCATATGTGTTGTTTCCTGGTAGTCTGCGCTGTCCTGTCCTGCGATACCAGTGAGGATTTCCTCCGGGATGATGGCTGCAACCATCTCGTCCATCCTGTCCAAGTCCTCTTGCGGTGCCGGACTCCCACCTCTGGTCTGCAGTGCTGCCTTCCTGTTCCTTGCCATTTTTTCCTCTGTCCTCCTCTTGCAGTCAAGCCAGCGTTTCTTGCACTCAGTGACAGTTCTCCTGACCTCTGCTACACTGTTAATCTTGTCCACAATGGGTTACCAAATTGCCTCTTTCCTGCCAATTGGCAATTTGGAGGTGATTAAGAGTTGATGCTGGTGCTCCGTCACCTCTCTCACCAGTATTTAATGCTCCTCTGCACTGAAGCCACACTTCCTGCTCTTCTTGTCTCTCCCCTGGGTCTTGTCTGTGTCCTCTTGGCTGGTTCCTGTTTGTCTGGGGTCTCCCTGAGGTCTCTCCTGGCTTCTGGTATCCATTTAGGAGCTCCTTTGCACTGTTTGCTCCATTTGCGTCACTTTTTGATGTTATTGCGGGGAAAAATGGCGCCTATCTGTTTTGCGACGTGTTTCCATGTCGTAAACCAGATTAGAGTCATTTTTCCTGCATTAACATCATTTTGCCTTTCTACGAGGTGCAATGACTCTAACCTATTCTTAGTGCCACTCATTATCAAAGTATAAATATGACGCACGTCTGGTGTTAAGAAATGGCACCAGCCAGTGCTATACTTTTTGATGCAAAACTGCATTAGCGCAGTTTTGCATCAAAAATTAAAAATCTGGCCCCAAATCTCAATTTTAAACACAGATAGGACTGCATGGCATGTGACTCAAACTTTGTGAGGCCTAGATTAAAGAAAAATTCCAACGATTGCTTCCAATACCTATTTAAATTCCTAACCAGTGTAATCATATTGCAGGTATCTTTGCATTATAAATTCTACTGAAGGCAAGAACATTTCGTTTCCTCATTATTTAAAAAAGTTAATCCCCATCTTCATAGAAAAAGGACACACTAAAATGTGTCTAATAAAAATAATGCAAGTCAGGTTACTGGACACTACCTCTCTAAGGTATATGTATTCCTTGAAATTTTCCAATTTTACAACATTCAGTCAATGACTTTTGAGTGACACCCCCTCTTACGTACTAAAGATAGTGGTCTTGGCACTCCAGAAAATAATGATCAATCCCTAGAGGTATGAAGTGTTTACTGAAATTAACATGAGGACAGTAGTTTCAGGCAGTAGTATACAATTCTGTCTTAAACCTTTACGATGGTGTCCTCTTCATAAATTCATTATTTGGACCTATCAATAGCCTGATCAGTTTGTTTCATATGGAAGGTGACTAGTATGTGCAGGAGATCACCAGAGATCAGGTTTACTGATGTGGCTAAATTGGTCGATGTGTTCCCTTAGCTGCTGCGGATTATCTCTCCCCCCAGTGCAGAACGCCTTCTGAATTTGTTTTCCAAATAAGTTATCAGTGTCATTTGTGTGTCCTATTTTTTCCAACATCCTCGAGTCTCCAAAGGTAGCAAGGGTGTGAGGATTCTCTTTTAGGGCACCAATAAATTATCCAAAATATAACTAAGTGAATAGATTTTGTGAAATAGCACTGTAGAAGAAAACATAGTTTTGTTTCCATTAATGACAACAACAAAAGGCTGGCTTGATTGGGTCACCACCTTCCTAGCATTCATAAATAAGCAGAGATACATAAAAAAATGTTTTAATCATTTTATGCATTTTTTTAATGAGGTAGTATATTTATCTAATTTTTGTTCTATCAACCTACTTGCAGAATGTGGTTGAAACAGGTGTAAAACCTAGGGAATCCAGCTATACATTTTCAAAAAGTGGTCAAAATTCAGAATTCAGCACCGGGGTCATCTCGTAGATTTCAAGTGCTTTCCAACAAAAATAATTGATGACATAAAAAAAAAGCAATAATGAAAATAAGTACAAAAATGATCAGTCACTTGCAACATTTTAATCTGCAATTTTTTGTCATAGTGGCTGATTTACAAAAGCAATATACCATTATGTCTGTTTAATCTTTCTGGTTCCAAGCATTAATAAGGTTTATAGGTTTTTAAAAAACTCAATACCAGCATCCCTGAGATTCTAAAGGTACCAAGGGTTTGAGTAGTCTTTCATAGGGCACCAAGAAAATAGCAAAAAGGCAGCTAAATTCATGTTTGTTTGGGAAGAATGAAAAAAGTGCTGTGCAAGAAAGTACTGTTTTTTCTAAAAATGGCAAAAACAAAAAGTTTGCTGTGCTGGGGCCACCATCTTCCAAGTTTTCAGGAAAAAGCAGAGCTATAGTAAAAACATTTTGACCAGTTTTTTGCATTTTCTAATAGGTAATACATGTTTTCTAATATTTGTGCTTTCAAGCTACTTGGATTTTGTGGTGAAGCCAGGTGTGAAGCCCTTGGGTGATCCTAAAAGGCTCTATGTTTTTGAGAAGTGGACAAAGCTCAGAATTCAGCATGGAGACATTGCTTGGATAATAAATGTTATCAGAACGAAACTAAGAGCCTGATTAAGACTTTGGTGGTTGGACCTCCAGACCGCCATAGTGGCAGCCTCCAAAAGACAGCCATGTTGGCTGTCATACAGACTGCCGTACTAATAGTTACACATGCAGAAATGCCAAAACCTAGCAAAAAACAACACTGCCAGCATGTAGGAGGCCAGGAAAGAGGCAGTCCAATCACCAGCACCTGCAGCTCAATAACCAACCATCTAACTTATTGCAAGTGCAAATTTGCAGTGGCAGTCATGCTGCAGCGGTTCTTCAATGGTTCCTCTGAACCACGGAGATTTGCGGCCACCACAGTAATAAATAACACCACATTGGATGGATTTGAACACACCACAGCTGACACAGATTCACAACCCTGACACACCTACAACCCACACTATAAAACACACCCTTTCACACACCACAATCCTTTGCAACTCTCACACAAAATGCACCATCCAGAGCACCCAAAAAAGGAAAATTTCTATTTAATTGTCCCCCTCCATCTCTCACTGAGCAAATATCACATATCCTAAACAAACCCACATCACACCCATTTGCATCCTTCCACTCCATTTACTACCTGTCACCATCTAAATTCCAAGCACCCATCTTTAACATTTATTATTCCATTTCACTACTATGTCACCCCAGAGAAATCCCTGTTTCATGATCGAGATGCATTAAGAGTCATGGTGGATGAAATCATTAGAGTAGACCGACACCTGTTTTGAGCCCAGGTCCAGCACATTACTATGGATAGGAAAATGGAAATGTGGCAAGGGACAGTCGACTGAGTGAATTTTGTAGGCCCCACCCCACGCACAAAGGACAACAGCGGAAGAGGTGGAACTGCCTCAGAGAGGAGGTCCATTCCATGCCATCCTGGCACCAGCTGCATGTCCAGAAGACTGGCGGTGGGCCTCTACCTCCTCCCTTACAACTCACATCATGGGAAGAGAAAGTCTTGGCCATCCTGCATCCTGAGGTCTTGACGGGAATATCTGGGGAGTGGAGTCGGATAAGTCACAACAATAAAAATGGCACCAAAATGTATTTGCATGCATGCTCACCTTTTTCCACCCCCATTGTCACCCTACTCAACAGTCCAATGTCCACCTGTACACAGACCCCTGTCTGGCCTCTAGCATGTGAACTAGACTCACCTGGGGGAACTACTTCTCTGCTTAGTGGGTGTAGTACACAGATCCACAGCACTACAAATCCTAGCAGGCACAATTCCAACATCACTAAAACCAGAACAGTGTAGCCTACTCAAGTGTTATATTTAGTACAAACTCCACATTGGAGTGTGCTCATCTGAGATGATGGCACTTGTGTGGTCTGTGTGTAGGACAGGCCGTGACTACAATGCTAAGGCCAGGAAGCACAGTAAACCCAATGCCAAACATCAGCCCACTGTGGATCTTTTCAAGTATCCCTGAAGGTGAACTTGCTATGGAACTGTATTCACCTGAGAGGATGACCTATGTATATTGTGTGTGCACCTTGAAGTAACATGGCCATATATCCAAGGAGGGCCTGTACCTGTAACTCAAAAAATCAGGCCAGTGTTGAAAATGTGCATCTGCCTGTGAACTCACAGATTAAATTTATCCACCTTGGAGGGACCAAGACACAGATCATGGTATACTCTGTGATGTGGCTAACTACCCAGATCCATCTTGGCCAGCTATGCCAAGATGGCTAAAATATGGACAGGAAGGACAGATCAAACAGTGTGTCAGACAACATGAAATACAGATCAAAGGCACCAAAACGCATCATCTGACTGGTATTGGCAGCACACATGGTCCCAAAGCACTGAGCACATGATCAGAACTATCACATATATAACAAGGTTCTGGATCTGCCTGCATGACAGTCAACTAGGACTTAAGCTGACCTAAACCACATCCTACCCAGCTACTGTCTTCACTGCACTTCTGGCAAGATATAGGTATATGGACCACGACCACAGACAAGACCAGACTCTTATCACATCATCACCTATACACCACCCACGCACCCCACATCACACACCCCAACACATCACCCCACACACCCTCATCCACTTTACTCATACTACACCCATGGCACAACAACGACAACCCAGATTCTCTGAGGAGGAGCTGAGGGTCATGGTGGAGAAAATCATCCGGGTAGAGCCACAGCTATTTGGATCACAGGTGCAGCAGACATCCATTACTAGGAAGATGGAACTATGGTGGAGAATCGAGGACAGGGTCAATGCTGTGGGACAGCACCCAAGAATAAGGGATGACATCAGGAAGAGGTGGAACAACCTACGGGGGAAGGTGCATTCCACAGCAGCAAGATACCAACTAGCTGTACAGAGGTCTGGCGGTGGACCCCCACCTCCTCCCCCGCAACTAACAACATCCTGAGGACCTGGCAGGAGTAGGACTAGACTTTGGTAAGTCAAATCTCTATTACAATCACCCCCCCACCTGCATGCCATCACAAACCCACATTCCTACCCTCACTCTCATCACTTTACCACCTCCCACATACCCCACCATCACAACCCACTCATCTCAATACCAAGCCCTACATGTAACACCAATGCATGTACACCCCTCACAGACCTGCATGGACACCTATCAGCACCTCATGCACACTGGAGACAATCACCTAGCCCAGCAAATAGCTACTCACTCAAAGGCAAATCTGCCAGGGTAACAACAACAATAGAGGGCAACACAACCATGTACAAGATGTCACATGAAGAAACAATAACACTGCATTTACATCTCCACAGGTCCCCCAGCCAATGTCACCGGAGAAGAGGTGCCAGCAACATCCAGTCCCCCCGCCCAGAAGAGGCCCACAGTGATGACAGCAGCTCTGCTGGCCTGGATCTGGGTGGCCAACCTGGCCCATCAGAGATCTTCGGACAGTCGGTTACCCAGGCACACTCTCACACCACCACAGAGCCTCCCCCTCAGGAAACAACAGCACAGCACCCACCCAGCAGGCCCATACCTCTGTCCCCAAGACACGTCAATCAGCAGTCTGTCCGCCTCTACAGGGACCCCAGGACACCCCATAAACACAGGACGATCAGGGACCTGGGGTCAGTGGCGGTGGGCACACGGTTCACTGGCCAGAGGCACAGGTCAACAGGGGAGCTGGGAGGACTGCTGTGCGACAGGGGGAGGACAGGCCCAGGGAATCGACTCTGCAGGAGGCACTCACCGTGATCCTGGGAGCATAAAACCATTCCCAGGAGACAATGGGCCAGATACTATACAAGTTGCAGGAGAACATGCGGCTGCCGGAAGGACAGTACCTGGGGATCAGGGAGGACTTGAAGTCCATTAACACACCCTGGTCTCCATTGCAGGGGTGCTGGCAGACATGACCAACATGATGAGGGAGGCAGTGGTACCCCACCGGGCCTCTGTCACTAGCCAAACCGATGAACAGCCCTCCACCTCCGCTGCCGGTAGTGGACAGGAGGCCACGCCACAGGACCAACAGGCCACCAGCACCCCTCCCCCCGCAGAAGGAGAACCACACTGCAAACATTCTGGGCGACCCAGGCAGAAGCTAGAGTCTATTGCCAAGACCCCCAACAGGAAATAAGACTCTCTTGATTGTCACCCTTGTGTCCCACTCTGTCACCCTGTTCCCCTTGAACTGCCATTGCGCCCCTTCCTATGCCCCCTTGGACAATGCACCTGTGATACAAATAGACTGGACTCCAACTAGACTTTTCTCCATCATCCCCCCCAGCCCATTGCACATCCCCTTTTACCTCTTAGCACCTAAATAAACACCCTTTGAAAAAATACAAGTATGTATTTGTTTAACAAGGTTTAAACCTTGAAAATCAACTGTACAGAGATGTATACATAGGAATGACCTGTAATTGGCTGCAGTCAACACACCAAGAGCAATAGTGGGGCACAAATATCTGCAAATAGAGATGCCAAAGGGTACAGTGAGTGGCCATAGAAGTGGGAAAATCAGCCTGCCTGTGACAATGTCAAACACAAAACTGTCAATTTAATGTGAATTTACACTGTCTTACCTGTGTGTCATTGGAAGTATTGACAAATTATTGCACTTCTATTGTCCTCATCCTCATCCTCTGCCTCCTCATCTTCACTGTCCAAAGGGTCCACTGCTGCCACACAGCCATCTCCAGCCTCCGCCTCCTTCAGAAAAGGCACCCGATGACGTAAGGCAATGTTGTGCAACATACAGCATGCCACGATGATCTGGCAGACCTTCTTTGATGAGTAGTACAGGGATCCATCTTTTAGGTGGAGGCAACAGAACCTGGCCTTTAGGTCCTCTATATAATTCATCTTGTTCGCCCATGTGCCTCATTGTAACTTTCCTCTGCCCTTGTCCTGGGATTCCTTACAGGGGTCAGTAGCCATGTGAGGTTGGGGTAACCAGAGTCACCTGCAAATATCGAGTGACAACACTTACCCTTAGGACCCACACCTTACCCATATACCAAAACCCACTGGGTGAGAACCAGGGCTCACGTATTAGCCACACCCTGTGCCTCTGGAGTTGAGGCATCACATTTGGGATGCTGCTATTCCTCAGGATAAAGGCATCATGCACAGACCCAGGATATTTTGCATTGACGTGGGAGATGTACTGGTCTGCCAGGCACACCATCTTCACAAACATCGAGTGAAAGCTCTTTTGATTTCTGAACACCTGTTCATTTCGTCCGGGGGGGGGGACAAATGCAATATATGTACATGTAATTGCCCCAATAATGCTGGGGATATGTTCCATTACATAGAAACCAGCATTCACTGTGGCCAAATCCTCCACCTGGGGGAAAACGATGTAGCTGCGCATGTGTTTAATCAGGGCAGACAACACTCTGGTCAGCACTATTGAGAACATTGGCTGAGACATTCCTGCTGCCAAGCCCACTGTCACTTGGAAGGAGCCAGTTGCGAAGAAATGGAGCACTGATAGCATTTGCACAAGACGGGGAATCCCTGTGGGGTGACTGATACCAGAGATTAGGTCAGGCTCCAATTGGGCACACAGCTCTGTGATTGTTACCCTGTCCAATCCATAGGTGAGGATAATGTTCCTGTCCTCCATTGTTGCCAAGTCCACCAGGGGTCTGTACACTGGGGGATGTCTCCATCTCCTATTCTTCCGCAGCGGTTGCAAACTAGGGGGCAAAATGGTGAGCAGCTGGTCAGCATCTCTTTTTTCCAAACAGTACATTTCAATGCATGTCGTGATTGTAACAGTATTTTTTTGGAGAGGTCCAAATGGTGCATATGTGTACTGTGACGCAGTTAGGAGCCATGGCCTGCACCCTCCCTTGAAATGGCGTCCGCCTGTCATGTTTGGAGGGTCAGGTGTAAATGAGATAATTCTGCTGATGTTGTTCGCCGTTGTGGAAGGCGGTCAAAAACCACTGTGCAACTCCTCATTGGTTAACATTGGGCCCTATGGGGTACGCCGGCGGTGACGGTATGCAAAACCGTGCACGTCACTGCCATTTTCTATCTGTTCACTCACTTGTTACCTGACCTTCAACAGGAGAGGACTTACACTGCAAGTGCTGCTGAGACATGTGTGTGGAACTGACCATGACTCGTGTCACTGGGGAAATGGCCCTTGCCTTCACCTCAGCGGAGTTGGAGCGCCTAGTGGATGGGGTCCTACCCCAGTATCGAATGCTGTATGGGCCTCCATACCAACAGGTGGATATACCGTGAGTACGAAGCATGTGGTGTGAATGCATGGAGTGCTGTGTGTGAAGGCCTCATGTAGGTTGATTGGTGGATGGATCTGTGCTAATGGGGATGGGAAGGGGCATGGTGGGCTAGGAGTGTAACAGGCAGGATGGTCGGACTAATATTTTTCCCTGTGTCCAATTCCCTGCAGGTCAGTGGCCTTCAGAAAAAGGGTCTATGGCGTGCCATCGCCAAGGACGTGCGGCACCCTGGGCGTCTATGGCAGGCGGAGCACCCACTGTCGCAAACGGAGGGATTAAGATGCTGGGCACGGAAGACAGCAGAGGCCCAGCTGGGATGGCCCTCCAATGAGGAAGGGGTGCTTGTTGAACCCTAACCCCTCTGATGGCCCGCATATTGGTGGTGGCCGATCTGGAGCTGGATGGGTGCTTGGTGAATCACAGCAGCCACAAGGGGGTGAAAAAAGTACCCCAATATACAACTTATGCATGGTGGGGTGGTATCCGGGTAGGGGAAGTGCGCCTGCGGTTGCCGCAAGGCCAGGCCACACATTGCAGAGTAGGTCCCATGTTGGGCAGGGTTCTGATGTAAATTACCTCCAACCAAGCTTGTAGGCCTCCACTACTGGGCAGGAGTCTGTGGGTCTCAGGTATGCAGCAAGTGGCATTAGGTGTCCTTATCCATGGGATGGTGACTAGTATTAAGACTGGTAGTGCATTGCACAGTGCCAAGGGCTGTTCCCTGTGTGTGTGTGTTGTGTACACCACCATTGACCAAGTGTATCCTTGTGTCTCTCGCCCCCCTTTAGTTTTGTCACCCTTTCCTTATGTGCACTAGCATCATCTGACGGAGGAGCTGAGGCACCAGTGACAAAGGGAGCTGCATCCCACAGGGCCCAGGAGGCCGAATCCACCAACAGTGAGGGCACCAGTGGGATGGAGGGCGAGGGGAGCACCATGGTGGAGACAGGAGGGGACCGTTCGGACACGGATTCCTCCTCCGATGGAAGCTCCCTGGTGGTGGCAGACATCTCTGTGACCACCCCAGCTACAGGTACAGCCGTCACCCCTGTAACAGCAGCACCCTTCCAGCAGCCCCTCAGAATGCTTCCTGTGCCTGCTCAACCAGGAGGGTGGGCATCTCCTTCGCCCCAGGCACCTTAGGCCCTGCCCCAGTTAGCCCTGCTGCCCTGAGTGAGGAGGCTATTGACCTCCTGCGATCCATCTCTGTTGGGCAGTCAACCATTGTAAATGCCATCCAGGAGCTGGCAGCCCAAATGCAACAGACAAATGCATTCCTGGAGGGCATTCACACTGGTATGGCGGCCCAACATAGATCAATCCAGGCTCTGGCCTCCTCTCTGATGGCAGCCATTGTGCCTGTTTCTAGCCTCTCCCCTCCAACTTCCTCTATCCAATCCCATTCCCCTCAACCCCAACCTATCCCAAGCACACAGTCAGACGAGCAGGCACCCAGGACGACAGACAAGAGTGGACATGGCAAACATAAGCACCACACTTCGTCCCACAGGCAATCCAATGTGGCCCCCTCCTCATCCACCTGGCTCCCAGTTGCATCTACACTCACACCTGCACTCACTACATCATCTTCTACTACCCCCATCACCAGCACACCTACCAGCACATGGCCCTCACTGGCAGTCATCCTCCCACTTCCAGGCACACACCCCTGTATCCTCTCCCACTGTGTCTGTGCCCCCTCCTCCCAAAGTACAAAAACTCAAGCACTCAGACATTCAACAGCCATCCACCTCACAACAGCATACAGCCCATGAACCTGCACCCAAACACAGCAGACAGACACCTCCTACAACCACTCCCTCTACCTCCACTCCCAAACTATCTCCCTCTTCCTGCCCCAATGTCCCTAAGAAGCTTTTCCTCTCCAACTTTTACCTCTTCCCTATCCCTCCCCCGTCCCTCATGTCAGGCCAGGGTGGTCAAAACCCAGCCAAGTACCTCAGCCACCCAGTCCAGGGGCACAGTAGTGTCCACAATTACACCAGGTGGGAGAGGATCTTGGGCACCAGGCAGCCACACTGATAGGGTGCCTGCACCAAGTGCTGCAAAGAAGGGCCAGGAGGCTCCTCCAGCTGCTGCAAAGAAGGGCAAGGAGGCACCCCCAGCTGGTAAAAGGAAGGGCAAGGAGACGCCCCCAGCTACTGCCAAGGGGAGCCAGGAGCCTTCCCAAGCTGCTGGTAGGAAGGGCAAGGGGCCTGCACCAGCAGGCAAAAGGGACAAGAGCCCTGGTGCTGGGACTCATTCGGAGCACCCACCACCAACCATGGTGGTTCATCCCTCAGAGGCTGCAGGGGAAGGGCTGGAGCCTTCTCCTACCTCTGCCAGCACCACCACCAGCAACACTGCCAGCAGCAGCAGCCCCAGTGGGTAGCCGTCCAAGGCTGCAGGGGAAGGGCTGGAGCCTCCCCCCACCTCTGCCAGCACCTCCACAAGCACCCCTGCCAGCAGCAGCAGCTCGACTGGGCAGCCGTCCGAGGCTGCAGGGGAAGGGCTGGAGCAGCATCCCCTCACCACTGACAGCACCTCCACCAGCACCACTGCCAGTAGCAGCAGCAGTCTGGGTGGGCAGCCGTCTGAGGCTGCAGGGGAAGGGGTGGAGCCTCCCCCCACCACTGCCAGCACCACCACCAGCACCACTGCCAGCAGCAGCCACAGTGGGCAGCTGTCCGAGGCAGCAGGGGAAGGGCTGGAGCCTCCCCCCAGCACTGTCAGCACCAACAACAGCACCGGCACTACTGAGCAGCTGTCATCGCCTGCGGACGGCATTTAGTCCTGCATCCATGGGCTGTTGTGCGGCCTGGGCCCTGCAAATCCTGTGGGTCTGACACCCAGGTGAGAGACCGTGACCTTGCACTTCCCAAGATCTGCATCACAGGGCATGATGCCCCCTCCAGAACTAGTGGAGAAGCCATTCACTCACCCCATCCTTCCCAGGATGAAGCACACTAGGCACAATGCCCCCTCCAGAACCAGTAGAAGAAGCCATCCTCTCACCCCATCCTTTCTAGGATGAAGCACACTGGGCACAATGCCCCATCCAGAACCAGTGGAGAAGCCATCCACTCACCCCATCCTTCCCAAGATAAAGCACACTGGGCATAATGCCCCCTCCAGAACCAGTGGAGAAGCCATCCACTCACTGCATCCTTCCCAGAATGAAGCACACTGGGCACAATGCCCCCTCCAGAACCAGTGGAGAAGCCATCCGCTAGAGAGACTGTGGCCTTGCACTCCCCAGGACAAGTCAGTGGATAAGTCACCCACTTGAGAGACTGTGGCCTTGCACTCCCCAGGACCAAGCCCTGGGCAAGTCACCCACTTGAGAGACTGTGGCCTTGCACTACTCAGGACAGAGTAATGGGCATGTTGGCCCCTCCAGGACCAGTGGTGTTGTACCATTATCCGGCTGAGGTGCCTCCCCCATTCCCCGTCCCCCTGAGGTGCCTGTCTATTTGCGACCTGATGCCCCTGCAGTGTTCTCTCTGAGTTGTTGCAGGAGTAAGTTTGGGCCTTGGACTTTGTGATGTGGCCCAGTGGCCCACGGACATTGAGAACCAGGCAGTGTCCCTTGCATTGAAAATATGTATATACTTTTTGATTTGGATGCACAAATTTCACATATATTTATCTTATTGCAGTCTTTTTACACTATAGTAGTTGTCCTTTCATTATTCCTGAGGGATACGGGGTATATTTGTTATGTTAGTGCATCTGGTTGTGTGTGTGTGGTGTTGGGGTGGGGGTGTTGCGTGTGTGTGTCACTCTCTTTTTCCTCCCTCCCTCCCCTGTGTGCTAGGTGGCAGTACTCACTGTGGTCGTCTTCGCCTGCATTGGTGTCCGTAGTGGAGCAGAAGGTAGAAGAGCATGGGGAGGACATGCAACTCAGGCTTCATGGCGGCGTGGTTCTTCCTTGAGTGTCCAGAGATGTGTTGTTTTGCTTCTGTGCAGTGTTTCCGCCAGGCTTTTGATGTCGTTGGTACCGCCCCGGAAAAGGTGGCTGATCGGTGGGTCATATTACTGTGGGCAATACATTGTCTTCTGCCTGGTTGTTGATGGCTACTGCCGTGGTACCTGTTGGTTTCACCCTGGCAGTAGGTGTGTTAATGTGGCTGTCTGTCTGAGAAGTTTCTGCTGTGGTCATAATCTCATATTTATTACTGCCGGCCTGTTGGAGGTATTACCGCCACTTTATCACAGACCGCCAGGGTTGTAATGAGGGCCTATATGTGTTTGGGTTCATGGATTCACCCACAGATAGCTATCATGTTCGACATGTCCAAGATGTGGGTAGTGACGTTGCTTTTCCTGGGCAACAGTTTGGAGTCCTTATATTTGTGACTCTGACTTCTGTATCTCTATAACATTCAAGGGACCAATGTATACTACTGACACACTAAGATGCTGTCATTATCATGGGTGTCAGACATTAGTGTTGACTATCCTGGGGCTTACAGAATCTTTGTTATGTATATCCTTGAGACATTACTCCCTGACATATTGAACCTGACATGAATGGTGATCCTTTCATTGACAAATGTTAGGCCTCTCTGTGTGACACAGATAGAACCTCCTTGACTCTATTGTGGCAGGTTTCACTTGTAGACCTGTACATTGTTGACATGTGTCCATTAGGAAATTGGTATTTCCATTTCATATACTCTAGCATATAGACCTTTTATATCAGAGACAGCTTGTCATCATTAGCTTCATCCCAAATGGTTGGTACATCATGAAAGTGAAAAATGGATTTGTGCACAGGCATGTGTTATTAATCTGAGTGTACCTTACTATAGGATTCCTTTGTTGGCTAGAAGTTAACTGGAGTCAGCTGCATGTGGCACAGCATTGGGGATGGAGAGGTCAGCTAGTTGTAGTATGGTTGTGGGGTTTGCCAGACTTCATCTATGCAATTGTACTAGTCTGACATCCTCATTTACTTGTGGACAACTTAGGAGAATCCACATGGCATGCAAGCATATGTCATGCCCCATGTATGAGCCATTTAGGTGTAAGCTTTTGCTCAGGCCTCCTTGACCTGATGGTATTCTTTGTCACTCAGAGTTGTGGTTGAAGTGTTATCAGGTACTGTGACCCTATTTATCTTTCTTTTTGCAGCATCAGCACAGGCAAGTGAAAGAGACGGGGCACAGCCGAGTGGTGAAGCATCTGGCCACAGGAGCTAGGGTCAAGATACCACTGACACAGAGGGACCAAATGACCTGGAGGATGAGGGGAGTGCTATGCGGAGACAGAACATTCTTCATCATCATTGGATTGTTCCTCCAGTAGCCACTTCCTAGTGGTGGTGGACCCTTCGGGGACCCACCAGTACCATCCTTGTCCACCTCCCTGTTCCATCACCACCCTCCCTGTTGCTCCCCACCCAGTTGGCTGCGCTCGCTCACCCAAGATGGTGGGTGTCTCCTTTCCCACTGGCACCTCTGCCCCAGCCCATGTTAGCACTGCTGCCCTCAGTGAGGAGTCTAATGACCTCCTAAGGAGTATCTCTGTGGGTCAGTCCTCCATCGTGAATGTCATCCAGGTATTAGAAGGTCAACTCCAACAGACCAATGCATTCTTGAAAGCCATTCATGGTGCAATGGCTGCCCTGCAGGGATCTTTTCAGGCTCTGGCCTCCACACTGACAGCAGCCAGTCACCCTCCACCTTCCGTCCCCCCTCCACCTGTCTCTTCCCAGTTCAAATTCCCCTTTCCCCTACCTACCGAAAGCATACAAACTGATCCTTAGACATCCACCTCAACAGACAATGGTAGCACACACAAACACAAGCACCACAAGGCACACCACTGGCATGCACACAAACAACATCCCCATTTAGACAAAGCAACAGTCACTACTTTCCCTGACATCCCCACCCAGCATCGCACACACATCATCAAGCCTACCTACAAACACCACCACAACAGCCACAGATACAGCCATCACATCCATCCTACCCACAGACACTACCCCAGCAGACCCACAGACATCCACTCCAAACACCACCCACAGACACCACAGCTCCTGACACACCTCTATCCAGCACATCTACCAGACCTGCAGTCACCACCTCAACAGACAGAAATGCACCCAATCAGCATACCATCCACCAGCACCTCCACCCCCAAGCCTAAGACACATAACTACCCTCACTCACCCACCCAACAGACACCCACCACACACAAGCATACCTTCCATAAGCACGCATCCAAGACACCCACAACTACAAGTCAGACAACCACTCCATCAGCCTCCAATTCCCAACCCCCTTCTGATGACCATCCCTGTGCATTCAAAGCATTTTTCCATTGTGACATTGGCCTTACCCCTGCCCTCTTCCTCTACCACACCCAAAAGGTCCCCATCCATCCCCAATGTCATCCCTTCTACCTCCAAGGCCTCCCGTGCCACCCTTCCAAAGGCCCATACCCCTTCCCCGAAGCAGAAGCCCCCCCAAAAAAGGAGACCCATCCTAAGGCTGAACCCAAACACCCCACCCCAAATCTGATTCCCACACCCCTGGATAATCCCCAAGGTGCCTGACTGCCCCTTGATGCCCCTTGCTGTGGAGAGTACTGGCAGTCAGGAGTCAAGTAGAGGTACAACACCATGCCATGGTATGGACCTTGATTGGACTGGCCAATGGCCTTTGTACATATTTTTAGCCATTGTTGTTGGCATTAAAGCCAAATAGTTGATTTTTCAGAGTATACCTTTGTCCTGCAATTCCTTTCCTAGGGTGATGTTGTTCATGAGTGACTTTGGTTGTGTGCCTCCAGTTGTGTGTTTGTGCTTGCTTGCTGCTGCATGTGCTGTTGTCTGCAGTGCGTGAGTTTGTGTGCAGTGCTGTTGTCTCCCAAGGGAATGGTACATGTTGTGTGTGAGGTCTGTGTGTATATATGCAATGTTGGTTTCATGGCATTGTGCATTTTGTATGGCTAGTATTTCTTTTTGTGTTTTCTAATGTGGGAGGGTATGGTATTGAAGTTGTCCTGCCGGTATGGCTATTGTATACATGTCATGTGTATTTATGAGTTTTGTTCTTGCAGACGTGGAGTGTTTCAAGTTGTGCTAGGTTGCTTAGCATTTGGGTGTGCTGTGCCTGTCTCTATTTGTGTGTGTGTCCCTTGCAGCTAGTTCATCAAGAGGTATGTCCCATGCTGTTGGAGTTGCATGTGCTTTGTTGACTTGCCCTTCCCCATTGTGTAGCTGTGCATGACAAATGGTTTTGGTATTGTTTGTCGCTGAGATCCATGTTCGTGTGCACATTTTGTTGGAGGGGACTGTTCAACCTGACATGTGTCCCAGTGCAGCCTCCTTCCAGGTATCGTTGGTTTGGTGCACTTTGTGTATTTTGACTATTTGTCTCAGTCTATTGTATATGCCATTGTGCTTCCCTTGTGGTGTGAGGTGTGTGATATGCATGTCCAATGTAGGGTTGTTTCTTGGTGGTGCTATATGTATTCCATGCAGCATCGATCGATATGTTTGTTGTATGGGTGGACAGTCCCTGACCAGTGTTGTATGTGAGTGTGTGATTTATATTTGGATATGTGCTGTAGGTGGATTGTTGTTGCTGTGTGTGACTATGTTGTGTAGCCTTCAGTGTCCCAGTGCCTGAGATGTGTTGCAGTGTGTATTTGTGTATTGTTGCAGTGCAGTGTGAGTGTGCTGGCAAAAGTGTGGGTATTGTGAGTGTGTAGGCGTCTGTGCTATTGTATGTCAGTGAGTATGTACAGTTTGAGATGTGTGCCTGCTGGACTTGGTGTTTCCCCCTTATGATGTGTGTAGCAGCGCTACACGCTGTTTTTAAGGATGATTAAATAGGTAGGTGTGTGTATTTACAGTTGCTGTCACCCACGGTGGCAATGATTTTGTGGTCTTTTGGCGAGCATGAGCAGCGTAATGACATTTGTGAAGGGCTCCATGGTGGCTCCGAGTGTGTGTAGCTGTCTGCAGGTAAGTGTCTCCCATTATACTTTCCATTTCCATTTCCATCAATTTGTCCCTGGTGGGCATATCTCCACAGTTACATCGGCAGTGTGCAACCTCGTAATGACTCTGGAGCCAACACAGGCTCCGCCGGTCTGTTTGTACTTCTACGAGACTTTGGTGGTCTGTGCGGGCTGGTGGTGCTGGAGGACGACTGGCGGTCTTCTGTTTCTACGACTGCCATACTCATAATACAGTGGCCTACTCCACCAGACCTTTTGGTGGTTGGACCACCGCTGCCAACATGGCAGTCACAGGACCGCCAAACTCATAATGAGGCCCTATTTATTGAAAATAACAATGCTTCTACATGACCTTGGAGGCCTGTGTGGGCTGTTTGTGCTGGTGGCCCACTGGCGGTCTTCTGTTTCTACTACCGCCACACTCGTAATACGGTGGCCTACTCCACCAGACCTTTTGGTGGTCGGACTACCGCCACCAACATGGCGGTCACGGGACCGCCAAACTCGTAATGAGGCCCTAATTGTTGAAAATAACAAATAATGAAAATAAGTTACAAAAAGCAATCAGTTGCAACGTTTTCAACTGTAATGTTTGTCACAATGGATGATTTACAAAAGCAATTTACCATTAGGTACCTCAAACCTTTCTGGCTGCAAGGATATATAATATTTGTAAGTTTAAAGAAAAATGTGATGCCCAGAGCCAACTGCTAAACTACAGCTTATCGTTCTTTTTCATTGTGTGCCGACCATGCAGCAATTCATTTGGTAAATTGTAATGAATGGAAAATGGTTATGAAGGAAGCCTGTGTATTTCTGAAATATGCACAAGATATTGAGTTTAGAAGCAGTGGTTATTTATCCACTTTCCAGCGTTAACTCTCCAGTAGAAATGGGTGCTTTGCAGTGGCAAAGTTATGCCTATGGCACCAATTAAAGAGAAAGCAGACTGTCATTAGCATGGTCTGCTTTCACTTTTGTTTTGCTGTGATGTCAGCATGCCATGTGTGCCTGTGTTGCATTAAAACAGAAAATAATCAAACTTGAGACAAAAAGGAAGCTGTTCCCTCATGTCCTGACTTTGATTTTGAAAATGAACTTGCTTCTGATTTTTAAAACAAAAGCATTTTCTTTTTCAGTTCAATGGATGGCCCGTTGACATTCTTGGTACTCCAGATGTAGTGTGGAAGAAGTTGACGAGTCATCCCCAGCCCTGAAGAGGGTAAGAACAACTTTTGTGAAAAGTTTGGCTGAAGCACCTAACAGGGCAATGGCCATTAGCTAAAGGATTATGCGCACAAGGGTTTTATAAAAATTAGATGATCAACCTTCTGTGCTATGAAGCAAGTACATTTGTCTAAAAATCTCAGAATGTAGTGACAAAATCTGGATCTTGCCTGTGTATAGTCACATACCTCACACTAGAGTCTTTGGAAGAGCTGGTAGAATCAAAAATGTCTTCTTCAAGATACATTACGTCAATATCTATATAAATTGGATGCAGAAATCTATACTATTCTTGAGGGAAGTATAATTTTATTTAAAGGTCAGACAATAGCTGACCTATTCCCATTTAGTTATTAGAAGCGATTTTTTGTAATTAAGAATCTTCAATTAATTGCCAGCTTATCATGTGTTATATTTCTCTCAAATCAATTGGTTTAGCTTTGTGTGTTTACTCAGTACAATGGCCTATTTAAAGTTTGGTGGTAAGGTGAAATTATTACAAGTAACAGGGGATTGAGTTAAACATTCACTGGGCATAGTTAAAGCAGTAAATAATTTCAGTGGATCTATTTCAAGGTTAGACAGACCATTACTTGCAGATTGATGACAATCACTAACCTCAATATTTAGGTTGCATACCATTTAATGGTGCTTTGCTCACATATATTGTAAAGTACATAGATCACTTTTAAATGAAATAACAAATATTCAGCATTACTGGCTTGAATTTACTACCATCCTACACTAAGGCCCCAATTACATGTGGTAGAGGTCAGACCGCCGAGACTGTGGTGTTCGACTGACATCCTACAAGATTGGCAGTCGGTGTTGCCAAAAGACTACCATCTCTGCCAGGATCTCTGATCCCGACGGGATGATGGCATTCGTAGTTGTAATCAGCCACGACTGCACTGAAGTCAACGCCACCATGCTGATTACAACCATGTTCTCTGCCAGACATTTTTTATGGCGGTTCAACCGCGGTTGTCGAGGACTGTGCCGCGGCTCCTCTCCCTAGCACCATTGGAATGCACACTGTCTGCTGTGCAGAATGTGTGCATTCTGAGGGTGCTAGGGGGGGCCCTGTGCAACAGCATTGGCTCAGCTACATGTGGAGCTGAGTCCAATGCCACCACATGTTTTCCACAGGGCTGACAGGTGAAAACCTTGGTTTTCACTGCTCAGCCCAGTGGAAAACTTGTAATGGGGCCAGCCGGGAGACCACCAGCTCTACGGCAGTCTCCTCATCTCGGGCCTGGCAGTCAGGTTTTCCGACCACCAAACTCGCAAGTAGGCCCTAAAACACTAAGGGCCTCAATACAAACTGGTGGTCTTAAGAACGCCAGACTTATGGTAGTGGTCGGACTGCCGCATTCCTGGCGGCCCGACTGCTAGATTACAACCTTGGCTGTCAGACCACCAGGAGACCGCTGCCACCACCAGAAGTATGGTTCCCAATGGAGTGGCAGCCGTTGGATTCATGGTCGGCCACTGCGGCCGTGCTGATCATGTGTCATCTCTCCGCCAGCCTTTTCATGGCAGGGGCCCCCCTGCTAGCATTCTCAGAATGCACACTGTTTGCACTGCAGACAGTGACAATTCCAAGGGTGCTGGTGTGCAATGGCATTGGCCTCGACTCCTTTAAGGGAGCCAAGGCTAATGTTGTGGCACTGTTTCTGCCGGTCTGACTGGCGTTAACATTGTAATACTAAGCTTCCCCCAGTCAGTTCAGTGGAAACATTGTAATATGACTGGAGCAACCTCCTCCCTGCGGCTACTGTGGTCAGCTCAGTTCAACCACCATAGAGGTAATCAGACCCTAAGTTCAGTGACAAATGTAACTTCCAAATACATTGTAAATAAATAATCATTTGTTAAAGTTGGCCGTTCAGTGGAACTTGGTGGCTTCTTAACAATGTCACCATAGAATATGCCATTTAGAAATTCAGAATTTGGATTGATAGTACAACATAGAAATGTTTACCCTTGTTGGTCGAATTTAGTGTTAGTTAATAAAGACAAATCTGATTCCTAGCCCTCACTTCATACAGGGAGGAATGTATATATCGAATTACAAAAGACTAAGGGCCTCATTACGAGTTTGGTGGGCAGAAAAGGCCCCCGCCAATCTCTTCCAGTCTCTTTCCCACTGGCCCTATTATGAGTTTCCCACTGGCCCAGCAGGAAACAGCCCACAACACTGACGGCATTCGAGCCGGCGGCAATGTTGCGATGCATAGGATGCAACAGCACCCATTGCACTTTTCACTGTCTGGTAAGCAGGCAGTGAAAAATGGGATGGGGCTATCCATGGGGGGCCCTGCTCTGCCCATGCCAAGTGCCAAGACCCCTTGCACCTCATCTCCACCATATTTTACATGGCTGGCCAATAGCCATGTAAAAGCTGGCAAAAAGAGGGGTTGTAATCTCCAGGGTGGCGCTGCATGCAACACTGCCCTGGTGGATTAGGACCACCAGCACCACCAGTCCCTCCAGTGGAGGGAAACTGGTGATGCCAGTGGTCCAACTGTGGCCGAACTGCCATGGTCATAATGTGGCGGTCTGATCACCACCAAAGTGGTCCTACCACCGCTTTAGTGGCAGTCAGACCACCACCATGAGTCTGACGGTCCCAGGACTGCCAGACTTATAATGAGGGCCTAATTGATTTAAGTTAGTTAGCTTAAAAGGAAAAATATGAATCCATCAGATCTTTATGAGGACAGTTTAATCTACTGACCGACAACTTATTCCCGCCTTAAACAGAATGACTAGGCCCCACTTAGAGTCTGATTACAAGTTTGGCCACCAGACCCTTCGTTAGGTGACCGCCCGGGTCCTGGTGGTCTCCCCACCGACCCAATCACGAGTTTTCCACTGGGCTGACTGTTGGAAACAAAGTTTTCTGCCGGTCAGCCCAGTGGAAAAATTGTGGAGGCATTGGACTCAACTCCACATGGAGCCGAGGACAATGCTGTCGTACCTGGGCCCTCCCAGAACCTTTGGAATGCACGCTGTCTAGTGCTGGGGAGGAGACAGTGCAGGGGCCCCCTGCACTTGTTCTACATCAGTCTTTTCATGGTTGTCGGAGAACATAATTGTAATCAGCACAGCGACGCTGACTTCAGCGCCGCCGTGGTTGATTACACCACAACTGCTGTCATCCCCTTGCGGTCAGACATCCTGGTGGAGACAGCGGTCTTTTAGCAGCATCAACCACCAATATAATATGGTGTTTGGTCCACCAGAGTCTCAGCAGTCTGGCCTCCACTGCAAGTCTGGTGGCCTTCAAACCACCAGGCTCATAATCCGACTCTAAGTGTGTTCTGTAGGGGCACTTGTGATCTCAAACAAGTACACTATATAATTAACAAGATCTAATTATTCGGTCAATCGCCTCTCTAAGAAACACAATATACCATAGTCCTTACATGTCCCATTGTGGCCTAATACAAAAAAGCATAATAATCCAGCTACATTCCAACTGATCAATACTATATTAGCGTAGGGATCCTAAGTTTGATTGTACATTGATCTTGTAGGTTGAATGGCAGAAGCTATTCATTATCAAAAGTTTATAAAGTTGTTTTCTAAATGGTGGCCTTTTTGTGTCACCATTTAATTGTGCAGCCTGATGAGCATCATTAAAGATATCACCACGCTGCCTACATAAACATAATTGTTTTGCAAGACCTTTGCAACAAGCTGTCAAAATTCTTCTGGAACATAATCATCTCCTTACACAACAACTTCAACCTTCAATTGAATACATTACCATCACAACTCAACTTCCCATCACAGCCAGTGCACAAACCCTGACCTTTTATCCTGCCAAAACCACCATCAAAACCACTGCTACCATGAAGACCATTTGGTCCTTGCCCCACTACGCCTTCTCCAAAGTACTCTGACTAATCTGTGAAGCACTAACACCCATCCTCAATGCCTCTATCAACTGAGCCACATTCCTGGACACCTGAAAACATGGCATAATCATGTCCCTGTTCAATAAACCATTTGCTGACCCAGCCTCGCTTTCCAGCTACAGGCCCACCTCCCTCTTACCATACCCGGCAAAGGTCTTAGAGAAACTAACCAACTGATGCCTCACTGAACACCTCAGCAATGACCAGCTTGATGCCATATTGTCCACATTCAGGCCCAACTACAGTACAGAAATAGCACTCATTGCTGTCACAGATGAGTCTGCATGACCCTGAATAGAGGAGACACAGCTGCCTTCATTCTCCTGATCCCCTCTGCAACATTTATCAAAGTCTCGTACCCATCCTGATCAGGTGCCTGCATGAGCTTGGCACCCCAAAACCCACTGCTCCTTTTTAATGAATAGAATACAGGCTGTCAGTCAGTCCCCTAACCCCTTGAAAGCTGGCAAACCTACCTGCAGAGTGCCTGAAGGTTCATCAATCAGCCCTACACTCTTCATTGCATATGTAATCCCCTTGGCCAAGATCATATGCGCAAACAATATCAACATCCTCTCCTACTTACATGATTCAAAACCCATATTCTCCCCCTCAGACAAAACCCTCAGAACAAGAAACATGTTCACCACCTGCATGACCAAAGCCACTAACTGGATGAAAGTCAACTGTTTTCACCAAGATTACCTCACCATTGGACTAGTGGCTGGCAAACTCAGAGCCACAACCAACCCAGAACAATAGTGAGGAACCTCCAAATAATCATCAGCAGCAAACTGAACATGACTGCAAAAGGAAATGTCGCCACTGCATCATGTTTCTGCAACCTGAAGATGCTGAGGAAGATCTTCAAATGTCTCCAAAACAACACTAGAAAAACTGTCACTGATGCTCTAGTCACAAGCAAGATGGACTATGGGTACAATCTCTACACTGTGATCACCAAGCAACTCTCTAGAAGATTACAAACCATCCAGATCTCAGCAGCCACAATCATCTTTAGCCTCTCACACCGAAATCATATCACAGCACACCTCATTAACCTACACTGGCTCCTGATATAGAAATGCACTCAAGGTACTACAAAGCTCAGGCTTCACCTATATTAGCGATAGCATCTCATTCCACCAGCCACCCAGATACCTCCATTCCACAGGACTCATATTCGGTCATATCCTACACATATACAGAACCAGATCAAGAGGATAACCATTCTTTTATATCACCCCCAAAGGATGGAACAACCTTCCACTCTACATCAGAGTTTCCTCCACGTCTGTTCTTGAATTCCACAAAAAGCTGAAGACCTGGGGCCTGGTTCGCAAAGTTTTTTTGTAATGCACAAAACAATTTTATGAGTAGTATCTTTATGACAGCCTGCATTTTACATGTGGAGTCTCCACCACGAGTGCGGAGACTCCTCAGTCGTAAAGGTACTAATTGTAAAACTTCTTTGTTAATTGTAAAAACCTGTACATTTACACACAAGTGTAAGTTTACCTTTGTGAATCAGGACCCTGGCTTTTAAATTAACCAACCCACCATAGGCAGGGATAGGCACACACACCTACTCAGCAACAGGAAACCCTCATGGGTGATATTGTGCTTTACAACTACACATAATATAAACTGTTTTAGTAATCTTATTTCTAGAATCACAATTTTTCATAGTATCTGAAAGTACATAGGGCCTCATTACGACCCTGGTGGCTAGTGGTACACCAGCGGTAATAACCGGCAACAGGCTGGCGGTGTACTGCCAGTGTACTGTGGCCATGGAGCGTTAGCCACCTTCATACTGCCGGCCCCTGCAACTGACCGCCAGGCTTCTGCCAGTCGGGCATAATCCCCATGCACTTGGCATGGGCAATGCAGGGACCCCCAGGCACAGCCCCATCGTGCATTTCACTGCCCAAAATCCGGGCAGTGAAATGAGCGACGGATGCTGATGCACCCGCTGCACATCAACATTGCAGCTGGCTCGATTATGAGCCGGCGGCAATGTTGATGTGACTTTTTCGCTGGCCAAGTGGAAAGGTCATAGTAGGGAACCACAAATACCACCAACACTGGTGGTATAGTGGCGCCCACAGCTTCGGCGGTCTTTTTGTAAGACCGCCAAAGTTGTAATTAGGGCCATAATTATTAATAGTTTGTTTATCAGCATGAATCAGTTTGAAAGAAATTTGATTGAATCACCATATTAGTGGCAGAACAAAGAGGAGTCGTATTAATATTGATAAAAACAGAATGTCCCGGGTCGCGAGATCCCTGGTTACTGAGGCCGACCCTAGCCGGATCAACCAGTGTCCCACGGGCACTATAGAGCGCAGCAAGCCGCTGGAGTTCAGCCCGAACCCGGATATGTGGGTTTCCACAATCTTAAAAGAAGAACTTCCGACATGCGCGGTGTCCGAAAGGAAGAGTGAAGACAGAGCCGAGAAGGAGACGGGAGGAGAACGGCAAACACCAGAGGACACAAGAGAAGACGTCAGAGACCAAGACCGGGCAACGCTGACCACACAACAGCATTCAGGAGCACTTTCCCGCCACATCCCTGGAGGGACATGGCTATCGCAGGTACGTTTCTGCATCCCAGTCCATTGTAATACACTACTCAGCAGGGAGGAGAGAGCGGGTGGTGTGGGGGCAAGTATTGGGAAGAGCTGATTATGAGCAACTCGACATCATTGACATAAGATCGGAGCATTAGAGTTCTTTTCTTTTGTTTTGCTTGTTTAATTGTTATTTCTGACTGCTTTACTAATTCTCACTTACGAGGACTGTGAGGTTAAGAGCCCTACTGAGTCATTTAAATAGATTCACTTGAAAGATATCAAGGAACACTTCACGAATTGGTTAAAATTTGGGCACATATAAAGGGGTTACCTTGTACCACTACCCACCATGCTACACTACCCCTTCTAACCCTTCCCCAGAAGTCCCAGGACACCCCACTTACCTTCCCTTTCTTTTCTTTTCCTTTCTTCCTCTCCCAACTTCCATCCCGCTGACTTTTCCGGTCCTATTCGAACAACAGCGAACCATGTCATTGAGGAAAGAACCCCTAAAAGGAAGACAGAACAATGAATTAGAAACATAGGAGAGAATAACAAGAGAAGACAAGAAAACCAAAGGAAGGAACTGAGAACAGAGAAAAGAAGGACTATACAGAGCTCATGAGAAACAAAGGGACTAAAATACTTGAGACAATAAAACAACAATATCACTAAAACCAAATTCCGTCTCTTACAGAGTTTATTATACTGTTATTTCCATAACGCTATAACGTCACCTCCTACACAGAAGTAACACTGATCCTCATGGAATTAAAAGCATCAACCTGCCTCAAGCAGCATATTATCACTGATTGTGATATATCATAAGTAGTATTCTGCTTTCTCATAGATCTTACTAATTGCATGTCTTTTGAATTAACACAGGGGTATTCCTAAATTAAAAATATATATAATGAGCACCCCTGATTGAGGGAGGCGAGTATGTGATGGGAAGAAAAGTATTTACGAAAATAAGTGTAGTAGATACGCAGGCCACTAGAGGTTGAAAGTCTTTTATTCCAGTAATATGTCCTTGAACAGAAACAGCAACTCCCAGCTTCCTCTTCACTCCCCAGTCTCCAGTCTTCTCCCTCAACCTTCTGAATGGCAATGTCGAATGCACACTTCACTCACATTCCATCCTCTCCTTACAAGCACATCTCTACACATCTTCCCCCTTACATATCCCGATAAACAATAAAAAACACATAAATCCAAAACTATAAACTATTTACAATATGCAAATTCCCCAATAAAGCCAAAGACTACCACATCACACAGACTGTTCCATCTCCTTAACCTTGCACACATTTCTCACACTCCATTCTCTCCCATCATCCAACTTGACCACTGAATTTGACACTTTTACTACTTTCTGCGGTTTGGAAAACCTGCTCTCACCTTTCTTTACTATACCAAACTTTTTCACTGCCATCCAGCTGCACACCATTACCTGTGACCAGACGTCGTGGTACACCCGCCTCCAAAAATTCCTTTCTGAGAAACTCTATGACATTGCTGTTGTGATCTGCTCAATAGTCTTAATCACAAACCATTTACTATGATAATCCACTAGGACTATGAGAAAACGATTCCTCCTACCAAGTTTATCTACCGGACCTATAAAGTCTAGAGCTAACTTCTCCCATGGTCCAGCGGGAAATTGTACACACCCGAAAGGTGGTTGTCTGACAATTTTAGCCTTGTCACTATTTCCACACGCCACACACCCACTCACAATCCACTTCAGATTTTAATCCATCCCAGGCCACCAATAAAACTGCTGCAATCTCCTCTTAGTCAGACTTCTCCCTAAATGACCTTCATATACAATCCTAACTGGTTCAGTTCCATTGGGATCAAGTACAATATTCAAATCCTTTTGATGCCCCCACCCTAAAAGATTTGATCCTTCACTAGTTATGCACACCTTCCCAAATACACCATTACTCTTGAACGAAATACCCACCCATCTCATTCCCAATATGTTGATCTTTTTCCCCCGTACCCAACTGCTTTCACATCAGCACATTGTAAATCTTCAATTCTTCCTTTCAAAACTTCTTCGTATATTTCTTTGGATATTAGAGTAAATAAACTACCGGAATCTATCAATGCCTTTACAATCACAGACTCCAGCGTTATATCTCAATGAAGTTTCTCCAGTTTACCTGGGCTTTCTTTCTTCAAGCTCTTACGATGCACATCTTACTGACCTGCTTCCTCAGTATCAGTAATGGTTAGTACAATTTCTTCATGCTCATCTTGTACATCATTCACAGATTTGACACTATTAGTTAGCATTTTTCTCTTTGACCTACATCCTTTGGCCATATGACCTCTTCTTCCACATGCCCTACATGTTAAGGTTCGTGCAGCACACATATGACTCGAAGCTATGTGTACAGGACACTCACAACAATATCATATAATAGTTAAATTCTTCTTCTCCATGGCCTTTGCTCCCGTACTCCCAACAAACTTCTCTTGTTTCCTCGCTTTGAATTCTTTCACCTTGAGTGTGGTTTTTTTATTTAAATCCTTCATGTAACCTTTAGTTCCAATCTCCTTCATCCATGACTCAGTATGCTCCATACTCCTTGTACGGATTCCTCTAGTGAAGGATTGCTAGATAATAACTTCTCTTTCACCTTCTTATTGTTAGTGCAGCTCACAATTTGGTCACATATTAAAGAGTCATTTAGAACATAGAAATTACATGTTACTGCTAATCCTCTTAAGGCTGCAACATAAGTCATTTCATCCTCATCACAACTCTGAACTCGAGAAAAAAACGTATTTTGTTCAAACACAATACTTATTTGTGGTGTCAAATGTTTCTCCAGCATCTGTAAGGACATCTCATATACGTTCATAGGCTGTTATTCACCCATACCAAGGAATATTTCAGGCAGATCATCATATATCCTTCTTCCCTCCCTAAATGATGCAATAAAATTGCCTGTTTTCTGACAGGACTATATTTGTCCCCACCTATAGCTAACAAGTACGTAGCAAAAATGTTTTTTCCACCTCTTCCACGTGATCATTGGCTCACCAGGTAAAGGAAAGAAACACAGTGGTGCTGAAATGTTCTGTTCAGCCATACCTGCAATAAAAGTATAAAATAACAAACTACCATAAAATACTAAAATAACAATCTAAATTTATAATCTAAAATAACCAGCTAAAACAACAATCTAAAATAACTATCTAAAATAATAATTCTTTATAGTTAATTGTAGTTCTCACTAATGTACAATACACTATGCAGTAGTCTTCTTTCTGTTTTGCCTCTAGGGAGTGTTCACCTTGGTTCTTCTTCCATTTTAACTAGCCTGAAAGCATTGAAGATCGGGGTGAGAGGTTACGAGAAACAAGAAAGCAGTTTCATACAGGAAGGATTGCTCAGCCGAGACGTTTGTATCCAGCACACCAGGTATGTATATATTTTTTTTTAATGAATGTGCTGTGTGCCGCAATGTGACGTTTCTTTTCTTTTTTTCCTCTTTTTTTTCCTTCCTTCAATCATGTGCAGCAGATCGCAGCACGAGTACAGCCGAATTTCCTAAGTTGCGTGCAGCTGATCGCAGCACAAATAGAATGCACGTGCTGAACACACACCGAAGCTGATCGCGGCTCGAGTACAATGCGCGCAGACAAACGGATGGTTCTTCCTCTGCTTACTTTTGAAGATGTGGTGCGCGCACTGAATACAGTGCCGTTAGACTGCCACAAGCTTTTAATATCTGATATCAATGTAATTTATAAAAAGTCTCACAAGCAGTGGCACGCTACCAACAGTAATCCAAGTGCAAGCACTTCCAAAACTTGCCAATACTTATATTGAAGAAACAAAAAACGAAAGAGAAAGAGGGAAAAACAATCCTCCGTATTAAACTTAATATTAGTGTCCATTCAATCCAGCCATAGATATATATCAGCTAACTCACCGTTACCAGTATTCTTTGTTTTCCTTCTTCTTTCACTTCACTCCTTCCTTTTTGTTAAACTTTTTTTTCCTTTTTCTCGATCCAGGGGTTGGGAGTTATTAAAATCTTCTCTGCCACCTGCGCAGAGTCCCTTGGCACCAATTATGTAGTAAATGCGCAGACCAGTAAAGGTTGAAAGTCTTTTATTCCAGTAATATGTCCTTGTACAGCAACAGTAACTTCCAGCTTCCTCTTCACTTCCCAGTCTCCAATCTTCTCCCTCAACCTTCCAAATGCCAATCTAGAATGCACACTTCACTCACATTCCATCCTCTCCTTACAAGCACATCAATACAATAAGGCATTAGAACTTTCATAAAGAAACATTTTACTTAATTGAATGAAGAGTTGTGTTGGGTGAGTGAATGTCGCAAATATCAACATAATAATATTGTGTGACATGAACATTGTGTCTAAAATATTGGGACTACCAAAACTTCAAGATATTGAAGGAAAGAAAACTATTTTTTCTATCTAAAGTCATTTAAAAAAATGTCTTTGTATTTAAGAATATTAGTATATTTGTTATTCATTAAGTTATAGTTTATAATTTTAAATGTGTCACTGATTATTTTTTATTTTAATTATTAATTTGTTATTTGGGTTTGTATTGGAAGAGGGTAGGAAGTTACTTAAATCATAATTTATTTATTTTTCATGTGATTTACTTTATTAATAATTAAATATGTACCTTATTATTAATTATGGAAAATAATAAATGTATGTTACATAAATTAAATGTATGTTTCTAATTTATATTTTTGAAGCAGGCTGTTGGGTTTGCAGATGAACAGGGGTAGGAAGATAAATACATCATAACTAGTTTGACATTATCAAAAGTATTTTTTTACTGAAATGTAGTGTTTAATTTATTAACTATGTTTTAAATTGTTTCATTTTTAATTAATTTTAATTTTTTTGGTTTAATTTGCAAATTTGAATGTATATTTTAACTATCTGCTATTGTTAGTTATTTATATTTTAGTAGTGGTTGGTTGTATTTGCCGGGGAATTGGATGAGGTCTGAAAATAAATATCATTTTAATTAATTGTTAATATTATTTTTAGGTTATAATTTTTTATGTATATTTAATTGCTTAAGTTTAAATTAATTATTCTGTTTTACTTATTCATTCCTAAAGTGCTGCATGTTTTAATAATATTATTTGTAAAATGGTTTTATTCATATTTTCATTTTATTTATTTTATTTAGGCAGCATTTTTATTTAACTGGTTTTTGGGATGATTGTTTTTTGGGGGGTTTTAGGGAGAGCAGTGGATTTAAGTGTGATCATTTTTTTTTTTTTTAATATTTTGTATTTGTCATATATGTTTTAATTTAATGTATTTATTATATAGAATATGATCTAAATATATATTGTCGTTAGATATCTAAATGTTTTCTATAAAATAATTCTGAATTAGAATGGTGTATATATAAAACTTACAAAGACTGAAGTGGGAACAATAAAAGTACTTCCTTTAAAATACAGCACTTTTCCTACTGTTGAATATATTTGAATGGGAATAGGTAATAGCAAATATATAGAACTATAGATGGGTAACAGTGAATTAAGGGAATTTTTTCACCCAGTGGTTCTGAATGACATTAAATAGATAAGGCGAGTGAAACTTGGACTGTCCCTGATGTCACTCAGAGTCCAGAGGTAAAATACATCCCCGTAATTCACTTTTTACCCATCTTTAGTTTTATGTTAATTATGCCCCTCTCAAGTTATATCCCCCTGCCTTCAACTACAGCAAAAAGGTTAATAGGAGAGCTAGACATAACATTCCCTCTCCTACCTTACACAAATGTGAAAAATAAGTACCTAACCTGTCATCATTAACCAAAGCCCACCACCCTTCCTGTTTTCCTTCCCCCTCCTGCAGCTGTGCTTTCTGCTTTCATTCAAAGCAGACAAGCAGAACTGAGCTGACAGGCTCTAAGATGGACCTGTCAGTCTTGCCCGGAAGCCTACATGATGTAGCAACAGATGATGATTACTTTTGTTATCAACATTTCCTGAGTCATAGCAGTGAGTTATGACATTCAAAAACTGAGGTAAATGAAAGAGGTTCTCCATGAGAGCCATACATAAAATAAATATAACTCCTCTGGAATACCAACGCTTTCCCTACTGTTGCTCAGAGAAAAGTGGGAATAGTGTGAATCCCTTTGAAGTCCAGTGCTTTCTCTACTGTTGAATAGATTGGAGTGATAATAGTAATGTTTATGAATAAAAAACAAGTGTTTTGGACAACCTTTTGAGAATATAAGGTGATTTAGTAATGTATTACAATTAGGTTTCGAAAAATATATTTTAGAGGTTTAATAATTAAATCAGAATCTGTTGCATTTTAGGCTGTCTAAATGCCACATAAATATAAAGCTCTTTTCACTGTGAAATATTTGAAACGTGTTATAAGTCTTTCAAATTGAATCTTTAGATTTGAAGAATTCTTGAGCTCTTGTTTCTGTTTGCATTTCAGGCCCTTGTCGAATTGTAACATACTTAATTGAGGGGACACATTATTTTCTTCCCGTTGTGATTTGATTGAGTTTTCCATATTCTCAATTTTAATTTTTATTCGTATTTAATTCTATTTTTTCTTTATTAATAATTTCATAATTTGCAGCCCTGAGGAAGCTCCTTTTCTATGAGCTAAACATATTGGGTGCCTGGGTTTATCTTATAAGGAAAATTTGAACAACAATAGAGGAATTATTTTTCATCACAAATTTGCCTCAAGACTTCTGAAGCTGTGATTTTGGACTTAATGGATTCATTGTGGGACGTTGCCTCTCTATTTTAATATTGCAATAGTAAATTTAACAATTTAATATCTTCAAAGTCCAACAGTTTCCCTAAAAGTTGTTAGAGTGGATCTGTATTATATTTTATAATGCTTTTTAATGTTATTTGTTTTCATTGTTAAATATATGGTTTGAAATGTTTATTTTTAGAACAAACTGTTTTATAATAAATAATATTTAATATAATATATTTAATATTTATACAAGATATATTTTTAATTTATTTGTACATGTTACTAACATTTTTGTGAATGTTTAAAGAGTTAAAACATTTTTTGTTTTGCAAAAAAAAATGTATGTCTTATTTGTATATTTAGTATAAAGCATTAAATAAAAACAATTCTGTGTTTTTTTAAATATTTAAACAAGGTGACACATTTTCGTCAGTTGGCAATATACGTTTTGTAATGCACACCTTATTTTAATGTTTCTGTTAAAAAATGTAATTGTTTATTGTTGGTTTAGTTTTAAAATATATACAATTGTGAGAAATTGGTGAAACTGGTCACTGTTGTTTACAATTATGGCTGGCAAGGAATAAAATGCCAGGGAGAGGGTAGAGGATGAGCTATTCAATACACAAAAATCTCTGGGGCACAGGGACAGTTGCCCCAAGGACTGATAATGGGTCGAAGAGCCTGCAACAATATTTAACAATGCTAGAAAAATCAACCATACAAGAACTGTCTAATTGGTGGCGGAGTAAGTCACTGAAAAGATACATAGAATTGAGGAGGATTCTGAGAGGACTATGAATTATTATTACACCATCCCTGAATTAAAGGATATCATTATCTAAGATGGGAACCCTTGATATGTGACCAAATTCAAAAAAGGAAATGCAAGAAAGAATAGCAAAATATGAGGAAGAAATTAAAATTAAAAAAGCAAGGAAATTTGAAAGAGATTGTACACACTATTAAAAAGGTCAAATGTATTCATTTGCAAGATGTTTTGATGGCTTAAGGAAACAAAGGTATGGTGAGCAAAATTTGGGGTGACAAGAGGCCCCTCTGAGTGATGTGAGTTCTGATCTGAGGTCAGACTGCCATTAAAGAAGAAAAAGCAAAGAAAGAGGGTCAGAAGGAATACAGCAGCCATCTATCTTAGCCAAGGGAGGCGACAATACAGAGGGGGTCATCTATAGGGATAATGAGGTGCAGCAACACATGATGGATGACAATGATACAGTAAGTAACCTTATGGAAAAGACATTAACTAAGGCAGAAACTGAGTTATTTACTTTGAGGGCTTTCTTTATGTCAAGAGTCAAATTCTGACTATGTGCAACCGAGAATTGATGTGTATCTATTAATGAGAAAATTGAGATTCTTAAAATTATTTAAGGAACAGAAAAAAAAGAGTACCAGGTAGAAAGGGACACAAATAACTTAGGAAAGTCCACATGACAAATTACTAGTAGAAAATGTGATGTAATGCGAGAACTGTTTGCTCTAAAACAGGAATGCATGGGAAGTACAGAGCGTGAGATGTTTGATTTGGAGGAGCAAACAGGTCTAAATATATCCATAGGGGATCAAATTTGAAACCCAAATATTATCATGTATTCCACACTCAGTCAGGGATTACATGACATTATTTTCAGAAGCTCTTTTCAATTATTTAAAATCTCTCTAAATAAGGGTCAATTTTTATGAAGGAACTATCAAGAAGAGAGTTGCAATAAGCAAACTCATTGAGAAGCTATCCAATGGCAAAGATTGTATAATAAAGATTGTTGTTAGGAGTGGTAATTTTGTTTTATGACCAAAGAGCTTGTCATATAAGTAATATGTCATGTTACAGAAGAATTGATATCCGTGAATTTGGGAGAACGAAAGCAGAATCTCATGCTAAATTGAAAGAATGATATGAGACTGCATTGTTGACATAAGATGAATAGAATTTTTTAAGAACTGATTTTCCAAGATTACCAATCTTTTACCTCATATCCAAGAGATAGAAGAATCCCATGAAACCACCAGGGAGACCGATCAGATCAGCCCAGGGTAGCTTGTTTGTAGAAAGCCTGCATTTTGCTTGAAGGATTCTACAGATTTTCTAAAGTGAATTTTTGGTATTAAGTGGAAAGACAATATGTTCATGATATCACTTGATGTTGGTGCCTCACTGTATACCAGTATAATTCATACAGACAGGTAGGGAACAGTCAAATACTTCTTAAGAGGGAAACTTGGCAGGTTTTTCAACCACAATGAGATGTTATTGAAAATAATTGAATAGTGTTTAACTGAAATGTGGTCGCAAAGAGGGGCACAGGGTAGGATTCATTATCATGTATCGTACCGAGCAACAAACAGTTAGACAAATTATGACAGACATTGGCATACACTCAGGAGTGAACTTGTAATAAGTAGGGAATTATGTAGAAAACTATAATCACATAGAGGAGAGCAAGATCATTTAGGGACAGATTAGTGAAGAGTGATATTAGAAGTGCCTCTGATTTCTGGCTCAAACCAATCAATGGTTTCAAGAAAGGGTAATATGTGTACAGGTGTAAAATTGGAGAGAATGCTACATCTGTCAAAAACTCAATTTGGTAAAGAGATCAAAATTAGAAAGAGTGTGACATATAGGACTGAGTTTGCTGTTTAAATGTTAAAGGGGGTCATCACAACATTGGCGGTAAAAGACGCTTACCACTGTGCAGAAGACCGCCAACACACCGCCGCGGCTGCGGAATTCCGCCACGGTCATTATGACGCACAGCTCAGAATCCGCCAAAATCCAGACACCCACACAAGTCCGCCACACCAAAGGTCAGTGATAAACTGGCGATAACAAAACCTCCACCGTTACGCCAACAGGAATACGCCCACACTATCACGACCCATGAATCCATGCGGCGGTCTTTCAACCGCGGTATTCCAATGGCGGTACACACCGCAGCGCTCAAAATATACACACCTTTAGAAAACACATCCACATTGGACAATTCGAAATACATACACGTGATACACATACACACACCACTCCCACACATCCAATACAATATAAAACACACACCCACATCACCCACAAAACCTTATGTCAACAATTGCAAAAGAAGGCCAGAGAGAGACACCACCAGAAAGAACAATAGCAGCCACAGGCACCCTACACCATCACTCACACAACATCCAAGCACCTCACACAACACTCCTCTAAATATCACCCCACACATCACAACACACACCACCCCACACATCACCCACACCACCCCATGGCCCCACAAAGACACCCCAGGTTCTCTGAGGAGGAGCTCAGGGTCATGGTGGAGGAAATCATCTGGATAGAGCCACAGCTATTCGGATCACAGGTGCAGCACACCACCATAGCTAGGAAGATGGAGCTCTGGCGAAGAATCGTGGACAGGGTCAACGCAGTGGGACAGCACCCAAGAACACGGGATGACATCAGGAAGAGGTGGAACAACCTACGGGGGAAGGTGCGTTCCGTGGTCTCAAGACACCACCTTGCGGTTCAGATGACTGGCGGCGGACCCCCACCTCCTCCCCCAGAACTCACTACATTGGAGGAGCAGGTCTTGGCTATACTGCATCCTGAGGGCCTCGCAGGAGTAGCTGGAGGAATGGACTCTGGTAAGTCAAATCTTTCACTACTTCATCCCCCACCCACCTGCATGCTATCACATACCCCCACCCTCGCCCTCACCCCCATCACTCCAACTCCTCACGTATGTCCCAATATCACAAACCAACATCCCAAACCCAAGCCCTGCATGTAACACCGAAGCATGGACACCCATCACCAAAGCATGTCCACTGCACATACCCATACACCCCCCTAAACCATTATCACACAAGGTCCTACACAGGAATGCAAGCACTGGGGTACAGGGTCACCCACCCATTGCACACCATGGCACACACAGATGCAATGATCATGTCTTTACACCCCTGTAGGACCCCTACCCAAAGTTACCGGAGAGGAGGGTCCAGACATGTCCACTCCACCCACAGAAGAGGCCCACAGTGATGACAGAAACTCTGTCCAACTGGATCAAGATGACCAGCCCGGCCCATCTGGGACCTCGGGACAGTCGGTTCCCCTCACACTGGCACAGGCCACTACAGAGCTACCCCCTTCTGGAAACACCAGTACAGCACCCACCCAGCGGGCCCATCCCTTTGTCCCCAGGACACGCCAATCAGCAGTGTGTCCACCACTACAGGGAACCCAGGCTAACCCACCACCCCAACAACACCAGGGACCTGGGGGCAGTGGCAGTGGGCACACGGTTCAGGGGACAGAGGCCCAGGAACACAGGGGAACTGGGAGGGCTGGTGTGCGACTGGGGGAGGACAGGCCCAGGGAACCCACTCTCCACGAGGCCCTCTCCAACATCATGGGAGCCTACCACCATTCCCAGGAGACGATGGCAACGGTACTGGCCAAGTTTCAGGAGACCCAGCGGCTGCAGGAGGAGCAGTATCTGGGCTTCAGGGAGGAACTAAAATTCATCAATTCCACCCTGGGCACCATTGTAGGGGTGCGGAAGGAACTCGTCAACACCAGGAGGGACACTGTGGCATAACAAGGGGCCCCTGACACTAGCCTGGACGATGAACTGCCCACCATCTCCGCCGGCGCTAGTAGACAGGAGGCACCACCACAGGAACATGACACCAGTATCCCACCCCCTGCAGATGGAGAACCACCCCGCAAGCGGTCCCTGAGATCCAGGACAAAGACAGAGAACAATGCAAAGACCCCCGCCAAGAAATGAGACCACCCTGAATGTCATCCCTTTGTCCCACTTTGTCAACTGCCCATACTTAAACTGCCCCAGCTCCACTGCCTATGCCCCTTTGGACAATGTACCTGTGAGACTAATAGACTGGACTCTGCCATGGACATTCCTCCACCATCACCCCTGACCATTTTACAACCCCCTCCACTATTTAGCACTTAAATAAACACCCTTAAATCACAAAACAATCTAGAGTCAGTCTGTGTTTTCACAATTGTGTATTTGCAATAACTGAGGGAAATAGCAATGTCCATTGTATTGTCAACATACCTATGTCACACAGCTCTAGTCCATGAGGTAACATAGCAGAGGTCACACAGTGGGACCCACATCTGTGAAATCGTAAGGGAAAGTGACAACTCAGTGACCATACACTGTGTGAAAATGACAGACAGATGAGAAGTATTAGAATTAAATCAGGTGTAGCAGGCAGTGTTGTCTTCTTACCTGTGTCTCACTGGAAGTATTGGTGGATCACTGTGTTCCTGTTGTCTATGTCCTCTTCTTCTGCTTCCTTGTCTTCACTGTCCATAGCCTCCACAGCTGCCACAACACCTCCATCTGGACCATCCTCCTGCAGAAAAGGCACCTGTCATCGCAAAGCCAAGTTGTGAAGCATACAGCAGGCCACGATGATATGGCATACCTTCTTTGGTGAGTAGAATAAGGAACCACCTGTCATATGGAGGCACCGGAACCTGGCCTTCAGGAGGCCAAAGGTCCTCTCTATAATCCTCCTAGTTCACCCATGGGCCTCATTGTAGCGTTCCTCTGCCCTTGTCCTGGGATTCCTCACAGGGGTCAGTAGCCATGACAGGTTGGGGTAACCAGAATCACCTGCAAATGGTGAGGGGCAACTGTTAGACACACACTAACTCATATGGACATCCCCAGACCCAGACACCTAGTCACACTGTATAGGGTCCATGTCCTCACCTAAAAGCCACACACGGTGCCTCTGGAGTTGCCCCATCACATAAGGGATGCTGCTATTCCTCAGAATGTAAGCGTCATGCACTGAGCCCGGAAATTTGGCATTCACATGGGAGATGTACTGGTCGGCCAAACACACCATCTGCACATTCATTGAATGGTAACTCTTCAGTTTCTGTCCACCTGTTCACTCCTGCGTGGGGGGACCAAGGCCACATGTGTCCCATCAATGGCACCTATGATGTTGAGGATATGTCCCAGGGCATAGAAGTCACCTTTCACTGTAGGCAAATCGTCCACCTGAGGGAAAACGATGTAGCTCCTCATGTGTTTCAGCAGGGCAGACAACACTCTGGACAACACGGTTGAAATCATCGGCTGGGACATCCCTGATGCTATGGCCACTGTTGTTTGAAAAGACCCAGTTGCTAGGAAATGGAGTACTGACAGCACCTGCACTAGTGGGGGGATTCCTGTGGGATGGCGTATAGCTGACATCAGGTCTGGCTCCAACTGGGCACACTGTTCCAGGATTGTGGTACGATCAAGTCTGTAGGTGATAATCACATGTCTCTCCTCCATTGTCCACAGAGCCATCTCCTCATCTGCCCCAGCGGACGTTGCCTATGGAGGAGAACAGCGAGCAGAGAGTCAACCAACTCTAAGGTACGTAAACACAACTTAATCGGAAAATGTTTGCAAATCGACATATGGCTGTATTAGTGTTTAAGCAAGGCCTAGATATGTGTGACGCAGTCCAAAACAATGCCATGTGGGCCCCTGAAATGGCGGCTGCCTGACCTGTAAAGTGGGACAAGGGGATATGAGGTAACTGTGCTAGCGTTGTACACCGTCGCGGTAGGCGGTCGAAGACCGCGGCACAATCCTGCATTGGTTAACATTGGACCCTATGGGTCCCACGAGCCAATGACGATGTACGCTGGCGGTGACGGTACGCACCTCTGCGGACGTGACCGCCATTTTCTCTCTGTTCAATCACTTGATACCTGATCTTCGACAGGAGAGGACCTACACTGTAAGTGCTGCTGTGACCTCAGTCTGGAAGAGACAATGGCTCGTGTGTCTGGGGAAAGGGCCCCTGCCTTCAGCACGGAGGAGTTGGAGAAACTAGCAGATGGGGTCTTCCCCCAGTACATGCTACTCTACGGTCCTCCAGACAAACAGGTGAGTACACTGTGAGCATGCTGTATGTTCAATGGCTGTTTGGAGTGGTGTGGATGAAAGATAGGGGGGGGGGAATGAGGCGTGCATGAAACAACGGTGAGTGCATGTGCGTCATGGCAAGGGCCGGGATGCGGGCCAATGACTGTGACGGTGCGGAGGGTTATATCTTCTCCTTTTCCCCTGTACTATTCCTGTAGGTCAGCGTCCACCAGAAGAAGGATATTTGGCGTGCCATCGCCAAGAAAGTCCGGACCCTGGGGGTCTACCACAGACAGAGCACCCACTGGCGGAAAAGATGGGAGAACATTTGCCGCTGGAGCAAGAAGATGGCGGAGGCCCAGCTGGGGATGGCCTCCCAATGTGGGAGGGGTGCCCGTTGCACAATGACCCCCCTGATGTTCCGGATCCTGGCGGTGGCGTACCCGGAGTCGGATGGGCGATTGAGGGCATCACAGCAGCCACAAGGGGGTGAGTACACTCTCAATCAGCTTATTCAGTGCGCATTGTAGGTGTCTGAGTGGGGGAGGTGGGCTGTGGGTTCCCCTAGGCCCGGGCGAGTTTAGTAGGCAAGGTCCCTTCTGAAGGCAGGCCCTGTGGCACCCTACCCCACCTGTGTACAGAGCCAACTACACGTAGTCAGGCTCTTGTGACATCCATTTGTGAAGCAATCGGGCATAGCCTTGTAACCCATGTCCCTGTGATTAATGAGGGAACTCCAAGTGCACAGCGTAGTGCAGGGCGCTTTTGTGTCTATAGTGTCCACCAACAGTAGCGGTATTGCATGCACTCAACATGTCATTCTTCCCCCCCCTTTTTGTGGTCTCCCTGTTCTTGTGTGCATTAGCATCATCAGGCGGAGGAGCAGTGGCACCGGAGCAGGAGGGAGCTGCATCCCACATGGCCCTGGAGGGCGACACAACGGAGTCTGAATTCACCAGTGGGACGGAGGGTGAGGGGAGCTCCACGGCGGGGACAGGAGCTGAGACCGGTGATGCGGACTCCTCCACTGATGGGAGCTCCCTTGCGGTGGTGGGCCCATCTGTGCCCCCGCATCTACAGATACAACCACCACCCCCCTACCAGCACCGCCCTCCGAGCAGCCCCTCAGCATTTGCCCCGTGGCCCCTCACCCAGGAGGGTGGGCATCTACTTCACTCCAAGCACCTCATCCTCTGCCCCTGTTACCCCTGCTGCCCTCAGTGAGGAGGCCATTGACCTCCTCAGGTCCCTCACTGTCGGGCAGTCTACCATTTTGAATGCCATCCAGGGTGTAGAGAGGCAGTTGCAACAAACCAATGCATACCTGGAGGGCATTCATTCTGGTCAGGCAGCCCAACAGCGAGATTTTCAGACTCTGGCCTCTGCACTGATGGCAGCCATTGTCCCTGTCTCTAGCCTCCCCCCTCCAACTTCCTCAACCCAAACCCAAACCCCTGTACCTCAGCCTATCCGAAGCACACCATCAGACCAGCAGGCACACAGGTAAACACACAAGGGAAGCTCAGGCAAACATAAGCACCACACATCCCACAGGCACTCACACAAGCATCATACACATGCGGACATGCCAACATCCACTGCCTCCACTGTGTCCCCCTCCTCCTCATCCCCCTCCTCCCTCCCTGTCTCGTCTCCACTCACACCTGCATGCACTACATCTTCAGCCACTACCTCCATCACCAGCACACCCACCACCACACCTCGCTCACGTGCACTCACCACCCCCACTACCATTCACACATCCCCTGTGTCCTCTCCCAGTGTGTCTGTGAGCACACCTCCCAAGGTACACAAACGCAGCCACACACCCACCCAAAAGCCATCCACCTCATGACAGCCTCCAGCCCATGCACCTTCACCCAAAGTCAGCAAACGTACCCCTCCTACAACCACTACCTCTTCCTCCACGGCCAAACCCCCTACATCTACTTGTCCCAGTGTGCCCCAAAATCTTTTCCTGTCCAACCTTGACCTCTTTCCCTCACCTCCCCAACCCCTTCAGTCTCCTAGGGCCCTCCTCTCCAGGTCCCAACCCTGCACCTCAGCCACAACATCTGTGGGAACAGTGGGGCCAGTAGTAACTGGCTTCTGGAGTGCGCCAGGCAGCAGGGCAGCCAGTGTGGAAAGGAGCCAGAGCACGGACAGTCCCCCACCTCAAAAGCATAAAAAGTTGTCCAGTACCCGGCGGGAGAGAGGAAACAAATGTGCCACCAAAGCAGCTCCCAGGGGTACAGTTGGGAGTGTGGAGACAGCTGCGCCACCATCCAAGGTGGGGAAGGGGCAACGTAAAACCGGAAAGTCTGGGATAGCCTGCATGGCGGACAAGACCGCAACAAGCACCGCTGCCAAGGACACCGCCGCCACCAGCACCGCTGCCAAGGACACCGCCGCCACTAGCACCGCTGAACAGGACATCGCCACCATCAGCACCGCTGCCAAGGACTCTGCCGCCACCAGCACCGCTGAACAGGACACTGACGCCACCAGCACCGCTGAACAGGACACCGCCGCCACCACCACTGCTGCCAAGGACAGCGCTGCCAACAGCACGCTGAACAGGACACCGCCGCAACAAGCACCGCAGGCCAGTGAGCACCAAAGATTCCGAAGCTACTGAGGCCGCCACATGCAGGATGAAGCATTCTGGGCACAAAGCCCCCTCCAGAACCGGTGGAGAAAGGCATCCAATACCTCAGTCCTTGGCAGGACGAAGCACTCTGGGCACAAAGCCCCCTCCAGAACCAGTAGAGAGAGGCATCCACTACCTCAGTCCTTGGCAGGATGAAGCACTCTGGGCACAAAGCCCCCTCCAGAACCAGTAGAGAAAGGCATCCACTACCTCAGTCCTTGGCAGGATGAAGTACTCTGGGCACAAAGCCCCCTCCAGAACCAGTGGAGAGATCCATCCACTTCCTCAGTCCTTGGCAGGAGGAAGCACTCTGGGCACAAAGCCCCCTCCAGAACCAGTGGAGAAAGGCATTCACTACCTCAGTCCTTGGCAGGATGAAGCACTCTAGGCACAAAGCCCCCTCCAGAACCAGTGGAGACCGTTATCCACTTGAGAGAATGTGGCTTTGCACTCCCCAGGATAAAGCAGTGGGCAAAACACCCACTGGAGAGACTTGAGAGACTGTGGCTTTGCCCTCCCCTGGATAAAGCAGTGGGCAAACCACCCACTGTAGAGACTTGAGAGACAGGGGCCCTGCACTCCCCAGGATGCAGCAGTGGGCAACCCACCCACTGTAGAGACTTGAGAGACTGTGGCTTTGCACTCCCCAGGATAAAGCAGTGGGCGACTCACCCACTGTAGAGACTTGAGAGACTGTGGCTTTGCACTCCCCAGCATAAAGCAGTGGGCAACCCACCCACTGTAGACACTTGAGAGACTGTGCCTTTGCACTCCCCAGGATAAAGCAGTGAGCAACCCACCCACTGTAGAGACTTGAGAGACTGCGGCGTTGAACTCCCCAGGATAAAGCAGTGGGCAAACCACCCACTGGAGAGACTTGAGAGACTGTGTTTTTGCACTCCCCAGGATACATCAATGGGCATGGAGCCCCCTCGTGGATCTGGTGTCGTGCACTCATCCGGCTGAGGTGCCCCCCCTTCCATCCACCTGAGGTGCCTGTTTTATTTCTATCTGATGCCCCAGCAGTGTTCTCTTCGTCTTGTTCAGGTATTGAGTGTGGGCCTCTCCCTTGCATTTTAGGCCCAGTGGTCCACGGACTATGATGATGGAATCCCTTGGACTTGTATTCTTGGTGTATATATTTGTTTATAGTGTGAATATCTTTATATATGTACATATTTTTGATTCATGTATTTGAATATATTACAATCATTCGACTCATTTCCTTTTGTCCTTGCATTCTTCCAGGAGGGGGTTGGGGGGTGTAACTGTAATGTATCATGATGTATTAGTGTGTGTGTTGTTGTTGGTGAGGGTGGAGGTGGGGGTGTTGCGTGTGTGTGTCACTCTCTTTTCCCTCCCCCCTCCCCTGTGTCGTAGGTGCAGTACTCACCATGGTCTTCGCCGACGTCTTTGTTGTTCCTGGTAGAGAAGCAGGAAGATAAAGGCTGGCAGTATCTGGAGCTCGGGTTCCATGGCGTCCTGATTCCTCGTGGGGTGTGTAGAGGTGAGCGTTTACCCTTCCAAGTCCTGTTTCCGCCGTGTTTTTGTTCACAGTGAATTCGCCCCAGAAAAGGTGGTGGATTAGACTGTTGTAATTCTGTGGGCGGTACATTGTCCTCCGCCTGTCTGTTGGCGGTTACCGCCGTGGTGTTTGTTTGTACCGCCTTAGCGTTCGGAGTGTTAAAGAAAGTGTCTGTCTATTTTGGCAGTTTCCGCCGCGGTCATGATTCCAATTGTTTTTCCGTCGGCCTGTTGGTGGTTTTGCCGCCGTTTTAACACTGACCGCCAGGGTTGTAATGACCACCAAAATGTTCTTGTGGTAAAAAAAAAAAACGTGAACAGCACAAAATTACAGGTAAAAAAGATAATACTACAACACCTCAGGGCTATAAAGAACATGGATAAGAATGACCCAGTAGTGGTGACATTGATCAGATGAAATATACTGTGATAGATAGTGTACCAAAAAGCTCCAGAGAAGGTGACAGGGAAAGGGATTTACGGAAACTAGAAGCAAGATATATACTAAAACTGTATTTTTTAGAACCAAGAGGTTTGAATATGGGGAGGAATTGCATGCTTACGTCTACATGTCCTCTAATGAGCTGGTGTGGAGTGTGGTTTTGATAGATGGAATGTGTTAGTGAGTATAATACTGTAATTTAGCAATTTTGTATCTTATTTTGTTTTACTTAATTTAAGTTTTTAGGGCTTCATCAAGAGTGATATACAGGGCTTCATCAAGAGTGATATACAACAGGCAGTTGGGGAAAGCAAGAGTGCTTACCACTCAGGCTGAATCAATATGGAGCAGAGTATAAGCAAAACAGCATTATTATGCATAAAATGTGATAAACAGTTGAGAGTGTATGTTGTTTATGTAAGTAGATCATCATATGCACATCTTGAGTAGGATGTTGTGTTATATAAGCTTTTTATTTTCAAATCAAATTAGAGTGTTTGCCCAATTGGGCAGAATCATTGAAATTTGCATATGGTCAAAAATACAGGATGAGACACAAAGCAAAAGGGACTGGACATTGAGGAAAAATTGTGCTGAGTACTAATCCACACATGCTGCTTTTTTTATTTTGAGTACTATTGAAAGATTTTCTTTGCAAGTTTAAAAATGGCTTCTGTATATGCTGTAGGAACTATTTTAATTTGAAGTCCTTTGTTTATTTTTTTGCTTATTTTTTGTCACTCCAATGTGTATAAAAAGAAATCAAATATGGCACCCAAACATCGTGATCAGGGCAATTTGGGGGTGAAACTCATTAATGTGTTAAGCCTAACAAAACAGATGGTCTTGAGACCCCAAGCCACGCAGTGGCGTTCGACCCGCCATACTCCAGATGGTTTGACCACCAAAATACAATCCTGGCAGACCAACCTTCGCCACTGCCAAGAACATGGTTCCCGGCAACATGGTGGCGGTTAGAGTCATGGTTAGCCACAGGGATGCTGAGTTCAGCGCCACCGTGCTGATCACAAGTACAGGTTCCGCCAGCCTTTTCATGGCGGGGACCCCACCATGAACAGGCTGGTGGTAATCCAGTACTTAGGGTACTGGGTGCCCCTGCACTGCCCACAACCATGTCATGGGCAATGCAGGGGCTTCAAAGCCCAGCACCCTCGGAGTGTGCACTCTCTGATACGGCAGACTGTGCGCATTCCAAGGATGCTGGGGGCACCCTCTGTGGAACAAGAGTGGCCTCGCCTCCCTGAGGAGTCAGAGCCAATGCTGCAGCAGGGTTTTCACTGGGCTGACTGGCGAAAAACTCTGATTTCAGAGGTTCTGCCAGTCAGCCCAGTAGAAACCTTATAATCGTCCCCGGGGAGATCGGCAGCTCCAGGGCAGTCTTATCTCCATGGGACTGGTGGGCCAATAGTCAGCCCACCACCCTCGTAATGAGGACTTATGATCATGCTTGGAATGCCACTCCTCTAGTGTCCGGGAAAGGATTAGCTCCAGGGCAGTCTTATCTCCATGGGACTGGTGGGCCAATAGTCAGCTCACCAGCCTCGTAATGAGGACTTATGATCATGCTATGCTTGGAATGCCACTCCTCTAGTGTCCGGGAAAGGATTGTCTATATATATATATTAATATATAATATATATATATATATATTCACTGAAAAACACAAAGTTTACAGTGACGTTATAGTTAGGGAATAGAATTGAAAAAAATAGTTAGGCTCACAATTTAAATGTATAAAACTAAAGAAATGCACCTGTTATAGTTAGTTATCGCAAATAACTATAACTCATGCCATAAGGTAACTATAAATCCTGCCCATGCCATGCACAGTTTTTTCATCAAAACGTTTACTGCAAATATTGCAATGACATTATCAGTGATGTTATCAAAGATGTCATGCGTGCCATAATTTGTGTGGTAATTTGCAGTGCATGGCGAGTGCGCGAGTTGTAGTAACTTTGGGGAATGAGTTATAGTTATTTGGGTACATGCGTGTGGGGGGTATGTTTGTGTTTTGATGGTGTCTGTTGCTTGGGTGAGTGTGCGTGTTTGTGTGTCTGGGGCCTGGGAGGTGGAGGTGCTGGGGGATGGCGTGTCAGATGTATGTGTATCTTTCGAGGTGATGTCTGAAGGTATGCTGGATGTGGTGGATGTCTGGGTGTTGTGTGAAGGTATGGCAGATGTGACGGGTGTGTCACTGACTGCTGTAATGGTACCTGTGGGTATACTTGATGTTGTGTGTGTTACTGTGGGGGTGATAGAGGTACCTGGGGAAGTGGTAAGTGGTGTTGTGTCTGTGGGTGTCTGTTGTTTGCTTGAATGGCGGTGTGTTTTGTGGTGCTTGTATCTGTGTGTGCTGCTCTTGTGTGTTGAGGTGGGTACATGTGGATTAGTCTGTATGCTTTGGGTAGGTAGGGGAATGGGAGATTTGGATTGTAAAAAAGGGAGGTGGAGGGGAAGAGGGGGGGTGACTGGCTGCCATCAGTGTGGAGGCCAGAGTTTGAAAATATCTCTGTAGGCCAGACTTTGCACCATGAAGGCCTTCCAGGAATGCTGCAGTTGGGTTGCCAATCCCTGGATAGGATTCACAATTGCTGTCTTACCCACAGAGCTACTTCTCAGAAGTTCAACAGCCTCCTCACTGGGGGCAGCAGGGGTAACAGAGGCTGGGGTGGAGGTGCTCGTGGCAAAGGAGACCCCCACCCTCTTGGGTGAGCGGGCATGGCCCACTGGGTGGGGAGCAACAGGGAAAGTGGTGATAGAATGAGAGGTGAGAGTCAAAAATGGTACAGGTGTATGCCCCATTGGGTCTGCCACTATGCAGTGTCCATTGGAGGAAGATTCTGATGAGATAATGATGTTCCGGTTTCCCCCGTGGCACTCCCCTCACACTCTGAGCCACTAGGTCCCTCTGTGACTGTGGTGTCTTGACCCGAGGTCGGGGGCCACTTGTGTCCCCACTCAGCTATGGCCTGTCTCCTTTGCTTGCCAGTGCTGATGCTGCAAATACAAAGAGAAATAGGGTCATCACATGTCCTTGATCACTCTCTTACAATGGCTCTGAATAACAGACATTATCAAGATGTGAAGTAGGCCCCAGAAACAAACTCCACCTAGGTGGCCTATATATGTGCGATACCTTATATATGTATGCCATCTGAACTGTCCACAGTTACCCACAGGAAAATCAGGATCTCAGACAGCTACAATTGCATAGCTGAAGTTGTGCAATCATAGTAACCATTGAACTAGTGGAGACCTCATCATCCTCAAAGCTTTGTCCTATGGAGCATACCTCAGTTACCTGTTGTCATGCCAACTACATTCTCACAAATTCCACACAAGGTCATGCACACATCTACTTATCACATACATAATGACCCAACAATAAGAAATGATGCCCCAAAATCCTGCGATGTTCCTGACAAAAGTACAATAGCCTGGAGAAGGTGACTTGGAAATACATGTGTCACACTGGAAACAGTTCTACAATGCACACTTCACCAAGTGATATTTGTCCCAGTAGAGACATGTAGGTAGTACTAATATTGCTCAGATAGGCCACACAGGTGACACAGACAAAGACACTGTAGACATCATGTGCAATATGGCAGGGAGAGATGTCTCCAAAATACACAACACAATGTATCAGCAAGCCCCAGGATAATCAACACTAATGTCTGGCACCCCTTGCAATGACATACTCTGAGTGCATCAGCAGACACCATTAGTTCTGTGGATGTTGGAGAGGCCCTGAGATTTGCAAGTACTTGTTGCAAGACTCAATATGTTGCCCAACTGGATGCTACTTCATTGTCTCCATCATGGTCATGCAGACCTAGATGTCTGTCTTCGGATGAATGCCTGTACCAAAACACATGCAATTCCAAAATAACTGCAAGTCACTCCATGATGCATACCAAGAGTCATGTTACAAACATTACCCATTACATATGTGCAGTGCACTTTGCTACATGATGCCACATCAATGGCATGTAAATGCAAATTGTGGCTGAATGCTCTAGGTCTTCCTGTCATGTCCTTCAATGCTAGTGCAGTTGGACATGCCAAATGACATACTTTGATGCATGAGGGTATGTGTCAGCCAATAAACAATGGTGACATACCCCTGTATTTGCCACAACATGAAACGTGCACCTGTTGTAAATGTCTTATTCCACACACAGGTTGCCATGCACATATGGGTGAGGGAACACAGACAACATCCCATCAACATAAGTAGACCATGCATTAAACAGCAGCTTACAAATGTTTGCTAATGAGAATGGGCACATGCTGACATGTAGGCACAAGGAATGTTGGCAAATGTGATGGCACATAGGGTCATGTCAATGGACATTCCCCACTTACCAAGGGAAAGTGGTGATTGGTAGCTGCACCCAAAGTACAATGTATGCTTTATCACATGTATAATGGCCATCTTCACATTACAGACTGTAATGAGGCACCAGCAGCCATTATAGGGTGAAGACATGTAGCGTCTGGGTGGCAGATGCCAAAATATTAATTTACCCAGACACACGACTGAGGACCGTGATCCATTATTTCCTTAGCTTTGGCCTGCAACATTAAGGAGTAGTGGTCTGTTGCATTGAATTTACACAGATTACAATAACAGTAAGTACTTGAGTGATCACTGTACACAACCTGATGTCATCCCTGGAGAGCAAGTTGTTTGTGGATTGTACCCAGTTGAGCCCTAAGGTCCTAGTCAAATAGGCAAGGCACATCAGTATACAGCACATAACATGTCTTCACCAACTATCACTCATCTATTGTATTACACGTTTCATATCACTAATCATCAGGGGGAGATGTAAGAACCTAACACATTAACTTGTCAATGTGACAGACAGGAATATGCCCTGTACTCACTCCTGTTGGACCTGGCCCTTTTTTGCAGGTTCAGCCCCGGACATTTTGCCTCCTTCCTCTTATTGTTTCTGACCTCTTGCTGCTGGCTCTAGTACTCTGACCACTTTATCACTGCTGATCAGTGCCTAATTGGCATATCTAATTTACCTGTATGTCCCTTGTACAGTAGTATCCCTATACCCTGTAAATCAAATGCTACTAGTGGGCCTGCAGCACTGCCTGCGCCACCCACTGAAGTAGACTTTCAAACCTGTCTCAGGCCTGCTAGCACAGGACCTGCAATTGCAGTTTTCTGCCACGGGGAACTAGCATCTAAATTTACTTGCCAGGCCCAGAACTCCCCTTTTACTACATGTAAGTTCCCCTAAGGTAGGCCCTAGCTATCCCTATGGGCAGGGTGCTATGTATGTAGAAGACAGGACATGTGCCTAGTAGGGTGGCCTCTCCTGGAAGTGACAAACAGCCTAATTAGTTTCTCACTGCTGTGAGTGTTGCATTCTCATAGGATGCATAGGAAATCCCCTACCTTATGTCTAGGGGTAGTTGCTGATTTTTGAGGGGTAGCACAGGCATGTTTGGTATGGTTGTAATGGTATTGAGAAATGCTGCTTACTGGTGTAAGTGGATTTTTTATTACTATTACAGAAATGCCACTTCTAGAAAGTGAGCATTTCTCTGTGCTTATGACTCTGGTGTTTTGCAGCTTGACTCCAATCCACGTTTGGGCAGAGTGACAGTTGGGCTTTGTGCATACTTTTCAGACAGCCTGTATACCAGGAGGGTGGAGGTGTGACAGAGGTTCATCTGCATTTGGAATAGTCTTCCTGGGCTGAGAGAAGGGAGAGGTGGGGCACACATGCATCTGTACAGGCTGTGCCCTGGCCTCACACAAAAGGGTTGTTTACCCCCAACTGATGTTTGGGGCCTGTGCTGGTGGAGAGAAGGGGCACTCCTAGAACCCATTGTAACTGGTTGGAACCTCCTCTCCCCTTCTTTGTTAACAAACTGCAGAACTGAGTATAAGTACAGGGGATTTTTCCCACAATTTGGAGACACTCTGGACTTTGGACTTATAATTGGACACAGAATGCTGCTGGAGGGATTCTCCAGGAACCACCGTGGACTGTTGCTGCTGTGCTGACCTGTGAACTGCCTGGTCTCTTGGAAGAACTGCCAACTGCCTGTAACCCTTTGTGCTGACCTGCTGCTGGGCTCTACCTCCCTGTGCACCATCCTTTTGTGTCCCCAGAGGCAGGGTGCTGTGGCCCCTGACCTCTGCAACCTCTGGAACTCCATTGGTTAAGCACCTGAGAAGTGCTTTTCTATTTTTGAGCATAGCGCCTGGAAAGCGCTTCTCTTAATGACTAAAGCACTTTGAGAGTGTTACGTTTTATAGTCTAGGAGCACCCTGGAAGCAATTTTTGCTCTCTTTGGTAATCACCACCTCGACCTGGGCATTGTGTGCTTGAAAGCGTGTGTGCTGCAGTGAAGAAGATCATCGACGTGACCCGGGCTCTTCAAAATTGCCCGCAGCGCTTTGGTAAGTGCGTTGCCGTGAAGGGACTCATTGCCGTGACCCGGGCACCTTTGGAAAACTGAGCACGTCAGAATCGAGCTCCTTCCAGTGCCCCTGGGGCACGATGAAAGTGAGTGCAGGAGCGAATGTGCTACTATCGGTGCCCCCGGGGTGAGGTACGCTCCGAGGTGTTCTCCCAGGGCACCAGAAGGCCCTCACTTAAGGCCAATCACCATTGCAGCCCGGGCAAGCTTCCCTCCTCATGGGAGGACAGGAGGGTAGGAAGCCTCAACCGAGGCTCCCCGCCCCACCAGAGCACTGATTGTTGTTCTGGAGACTGAGGGCAGGGTGGGAGCCTTGCCGAGGCCTCCTGCACCACAAGGTCCCCTTGTTGGTTGTTGTGGCTTTGCCCTCGTCGCCCAGGGGGGAGACCCCAGTGAGTGCGGGCCCCAGGAGGGGCCCATCATGAAAATCAGAGGGGTTGCGTGCCGTTCCTGTCCCCCCTAAATCACCACGTGCCCCCCATTTCACACAGGGGAGCGCCGGGGGCCCCCTTGTTGTACTTCGCAGCACTAGAGGTGCCTTTTCATCAAAAACAGGTACTTTTTATGGACAAAACACTATCCTGATGTTCCCAATATGGACCTGCTGGAATTGCTATGCTAACCTGTTTTTGGTACAATACAATATATGTGTTCTGATGTTCCTTGTTATGGGCATTCAATGCTAATATGTTTTTATAACTTGCTATATTCTTTCTAATGTTCCTGGTATGGGCATTTATGATATTTTTATGACAAGTGCATTTCTTTAGTAACATGATTCCTGACTACTGCTTATGTTGCAGAATAATAAGTAACCTGTGTGTTATGTATGACTACTACTAATTTCTGCTGAGTAACTAATGTGTAACGTTCTGACAACTGCTTGGGTAGCAGGGTATTATTGACATGTTGTGTTTGGTCTAATTATGTTGTGTACAATACAATTTATTTTTACATAACTTGGTGTTGTATTTCCGTTTTGGTGGGGACAGTGTGTCACGGGTGTCATATGTGTTGTGCAAATGCTTTACAAATGGTCTCTGGGATAGGCCTGACTGCTTGTGCCAAACTACCAAGGGAGTGAGCAGGGGTTATCTTGGACGTGTAACTCCCTTGTCCTGACTAGAGTGAGTGGGTTATGCCTAGCTCAGGTGCCTACCCTAGCCAACCAGAAACCCCATTTCTAACAACCCCCTTGTGGCTGCTGTGCTTTCCTCAACTGCCCATCAAGGTCTGGGTAGGCCACTGCCAGAATGAAGCCCATTATGGGGGTCATCTTCTGATGGACACCCTGTCCACATTGGGAGGACATCCTTAGCTGGACCTCTGTGATCTTATGGGCCCAGCATCTCAGGTCCTCCTACCTCTTCCTGCAGTGGGCGCTCCACTGGCTGTAGACCCCCAGGGTCTGCAACTTCTTGGCGATGGCTCTCTATAGCTCATTCTTCTGATGGGAATTGACCTGCATTGATGCTAAAGACAAATCAAGAGATTATAATCACAAGTCTCATTACAAATGGTTGAGTCACATATGTGTCAGTTACACCAAGCTCTGACTTTTCTAGTTGTCATTACTCCCCAAGTGTGAAACACACAAGCCAATAAGACCAGGCACATGACTACAGACATATGTATTTGCTTCTGAAGACTAACCCACTACCCTGCTCATGGCTTACAATGACTAAGCAAACTTACTGACATCAGTTAGCCCATGCTCTAGCACCCGGTACTGGGATGTGAGCCACTACGATACAGTGCACACCTATGTGGCTTCTAAAAGGTAAACTCCTTAGGCATGAATGGACCAACACATTCACACTCTGTGAGAATGACTCACTGCATACAGCCCCTACAGACATCGGGCAGAGTACAAACAATCTAGGGGATGCCATGGTAGCTACATAAAAGCCCTCATTATGACATTAGCGGTGACTGTTAAAGTGGCGGTAATACTGCCAACAAGCTGGTGGTAATTACCGCCAAATTATGACAATGGCGGTGAATCCTCCCATAGACAGCCAATGTACCACACCAACCACCAGGGAGTTAACACCACTGACCACAACGGTAGCTAACAACAGCCAGGCGGAAGACAAGGTACCGCCCACCATATTATGACACAGCAAGCCTCCAGGATTTCTGGGATGGTACCAATGCCATCAAAAGCCTGGCCGAAATAGAACACAAAAAACTAAAGACTCACCAACAGGTATACAGAGGACTCCTCTGCCGTCATGGAACCGGAATTTCATGTCTTCCCGATGCCCCTCTATGCCATGGTCCATCTAAAACACCAACGTCGACGAAGATGACAATGGTGAGTACAACCACCTAGCACACAAGGGAGGGATGAGGGAGGGAAGAAAGAGAAATTGACAAACACACTCACAACACACACCATTCACACACACACCATACACACAACCAACTGCAGAGTTAAACCAATGTCACAGGACACACGTTAGAATAAAACAAGGACAACAATGATAATTCGATGCCAACAGCCACCTTATTGTCCATGCAAAAAGAAAATCATCTGTCAATGTTCAGAAAGTGCCAAAAGAACAAAAGGCCCTCATGCCCACAGGACACAGTCCAAGACCCATCTTGACTCCTGACTATCCTGACTGCACTGTGCAGGGGCATCATGTTGGAAATGGGCAGGCACCTCAGGGAGAATGGGGGTGGGAGACACCTCAGCTGAAGTGGGGAACAAACCCACTGGGTCTGGAGGCGGCTCCATGCCCCATTGTCCCTGGTGGGGAGTGCAAAGCCACAGTCTCTGAAGTGAGGAACTTGCCTGCTGGTTCTGGAGGGGGCTCCATGCCTATTTGTCTTTGCTGGGGAGTGCAAGGCCACAGTCTCTGAAGTGGAGAACTTGTCCACTGGTTCTGGAGGGGGCTCCATGCCAATTTGTCTTTGCTGGGGAGTGTAAGGACACAATCTCTGAAGTAGGGAAATTGCCCACTGGTTCTGGAGGGGGCTCCATGCGCCTTTGTCTTTGCTGGGGAGTGCAAGGCCACAGTCTCTGAGGTGGGGAACTTGCCCACTGGTTCTGGAGGGGGCTTCATGCACAACTGTCCTTGGTGGGTGTCCTACATGCCCTTTTGCTGGAGATGAGGGCTCCTTGCTCACTGCTGGCAGAGGTGTTACCCTGGCTGCCTCTGCTAGGGGTAAGGGCTCCTTGTTCACTGCTGGTGGAGATGTTACCCTGGCTGCCTCTGCTGGGGGTGAGGGCTGCTTTCTCACTGCTGGTGGAGACGTTACCCTGGCGGCCTCTGCTGGAGGTGAGGGTTCCTTGCCCACTGCTGGTAGAGGGGGCCTCCTGCCTCTCTTTGGTGGTGGAGTGGGAACCTTCACTTTCATGGGTGGTGGAGTGGGAACCATCCCTTTTTTGTCTCCAGGACTAGGAGGTTCCTCCACTGTCCCTGTCTCCTGTCCTTTGGTTTTCACCAGCCTAATCCTCCATTTCTAAGATGGAGGTGTGCTCACAGTATGAGTGGCAGCCATTACACTCTGGGGGCCCTTTGCACCAGCAGCTGAGGTTTTGATGGGAGCAGTGGCAGACTGTTTGGCTGAGGTGCTTGGCTGGGTCGTTGGGGGTGGAGTGGGAGGGAAGAGGTAAAGTTGGACAAGGATAAGCTTCTTAGGTACATTGGGGTGGGATGTGGGAGGAGGGATGGGAGTGGAGGTCGAGGGAGTGGTTGTCGGAGGTGTACGTCTGCTGGACTTGGGTGCAGGTGCATGGACAGTGTGCGTGTGTGAGGTGGATGGCTGTTGGGAGTCTCAGGGCATGTGTTTGTGTTTCTTAGAGGGGGCAGACATGGTTAGAAGAACACAAAGGGGACACGTGGATGGATGTTGTAGAGGTGTCTGCAGGTGAGGTGTGCGTGCTGCATTATGTGGTGATTGTGGCTGTTGATGCAATGCATGCAGGTGAGAGTGTGGATGTGACTGTAAGGGAGGATGAGGGGGAGGAGACAGTGGAGGCAGTAGATGTGGTTGCGTGCGCAACTGTCTGTTGTTTCTGTGAGTACATGCGACCTGAAGTGTGCTGCCTGTGTTTGGCTGTGCTACTCTTGTCTGATGTTTTGTGTGCATCCTTGTTTGTATGTGTGCATGGGATGGGTTGGGGATGAGGAGACTGGGACTGGGAAGTGGCAGTTGGAGTGGGGATGGTAGGAACATCAGAGAGGATGCCAGAGCCTGAAATAATCTCTGTAGGGCCGCCAACCTACCATGGATGCGCTCCATGAATGCATTGAATTGCTGCATCTGTGATGTCAGCCCCTGGATGGCATTCACTATGGTTGACTGCCCTACAGAGATGGATCTCAGGAGGTCAATAGCCTCCTAACTAAGGGCAGCAGGGCTCACTTGGGCAGGGCCTGAGGTGTCTGGGATGAAGATGTCCACCCTCCTGGGTGAGCAGGCACGGGCAACTCAGTGGGGGGCTACTGGGAAGGCGGTGCTGCTATGGGCGGTGGAGGCTGTACATGTAGCTGGGTGGTTCCAGAGGTGTCCGCCACCACAAGGGAGCTTCCATTGGAGGAGGTATCAGAGTCAGTGTTGTTACCTCCTGTCTCCGCCAGGGTGCTCACCATGCCCTCCATCCCACTGGTCCCCTCAGCGTCGGTGGACTCTGCCTCCTGGGTCCTGTGGGATGTAGCTCCCTTAGTCGCCGGTGCCCCTGCACCTATGCCAGATGATGCTACACGCATGGACAGGATGTCAGGAGAATATAGGGGGGGAGAGAGAAAGGGAGCATTAGGTCAATTACAACACCAACACCACAGATGGCATACACATTTACCATCACACACAAGGACCATGGTTGGGCACTATGCATCGCACTGGCATTCCGTTGGCTAGGTACCACAGCAAGATGAGAGCCAACCACTGCCAACTGCACCCCTTCTGGGACCCACTAAGGCCTGTCTGACCTGGAATGGCACCTATCTGAAATACAAGATGTTGCTATTCACCCAATTACCTTGTGCTGGACCACGCAGCAATGTCTGAGCTGGCATTAAGGGGCACCCACTTACTGAAACCCACCACCTGGATCCCATACTAAGCATAAACAATTGTTGTCACGCTCACACTACTCACCCCCCTGTGGCTGCTGTGCTGCCCTCAAGCACCCATCCAGCTCTGGATAGTCCACTACCAGAATGCAGGACATAAGGGGTGTCAGGTTCTGACAGGTACCCCATCCTCATTGGGAGGCCATCCCCAGCTGGGCCTCCGGAGTCTTCCAGGCCCAGCATCTCAGGTTTTCCCACCTTTTCCTGCAGTGGGTGCTCCGTCTGCCATAGACCCCCAGGGTCCGTGTGTCCTTGACGATGGCATGTCACAGTCCCTTCTTCTGATGGGCACTGACCTGCAGAGGTAATATAGACAGGTGGACACCATTAACCAGAGAAGCCGGCCTGTCACACATATGGCCCACAATTTACATTTCATCTCCATTGACACAAACAGCACTCGGAGCCCTGCATGTACTTTACCACCAGACATACCTCACACCTTTTTGCATTCATCGTCCCCACGGTGTACTCACCTGTTGGTCTGGAGGATCATACAGCTGTTCATACAGGGGAAGGACCCCATCCACCAGGCGCTCTAACTCCTCCGAAGTGAAGGCAGGGCCCCCTTCCTCGGTCACAAGGGCCATTGCAGGATTCAGACACAGGTCACAGCAGCAACACAGTGTAGGTGTTGTCCAGAGGAAAGTCAGGAATCAAGTGAGGTTATATATAGAAAATGGCAGTAACGTCTGCGGCGGTGTACACCTTCACTGCCGCCGATGATCCTCATAGGATGCTGTACTCCACTGAGCCAAATGTTAGCCAATGAGGAATAGCACGGCGGTGCAAGACTGCCTTCCTCCATGATGCCTAATTCCGATGGAGCTACATCACTTTCACCTGTCCACACTTACAGGACAGGTGGTCACCATTTCGGGGTCTTGCACATATGACGAGCGTTACCATACGCTGTGGTAAACCACACAAACTAGGATTTCCCGTTCCTTTATTTAGGACGGGCATAAATACAGGGGCAATTGAACCCTCGCCGTTTTTGACGACATACTTTAACCCCCATACGGCGACATTCCTAATCTGGACACAGGTTAATACGTTGTGCCATCCCAACAGGAATAGTATATATGGTCAGCACCTTTCCTCTACCATGATTTCTGAGCCTTGAAAAAGTCCAATAGGATGAAACACGTGTTGGCTGCTTTCTGTTGTTTCATATATGGACTTATTTACTTCTTGAACCATTATATCAGGCCTTGCTTGCAAAAGAATAAATCTTCTCCGACAACTGGGCTTCTATGGACTTTTTATTGACTTTGTGAGTGCCCTGGTTGTGCTTTCTCCTTTGCGCCATTTCATGGTGGTGAACAACAATCAGAAATTTGAAACTGCGTCATTGCTGTGAATTGTACAGACATTGCCATATACGTAGACCAATTGCATACATGCCCAGTAGCACTGGGGTGGTGGTTCCATTGTTCAGTTTGTGACACTCTTGCACACTCTTGTGTCCCTTGGGTACCTACCACTGCAGAGGAATAGGAGGAAGAGGCAAACCCCCTGTGCACACACCCCTTGTGAACTTAGCTACACTGGAGGAGAGGCACATATTACTGACCTATAGACTGGACAGGAATGCAATCACAGAGCTGAGTACGCAATTGGACCCTCATCTGCTATCAGTTTTCCGTCATCCCACTGGGATCCCCCGCTTGTGCAAGTTCTTTCAGTGCTTCATTTCCTGGCAACTGGTTCTTTCCAAGTGACAGTGGGCTTGGCAGCAGGAATGTCACAGCCAATGTTCTCAATCGTGCTGGCAAGGGTTTTGTCCACCTTGCTCAAACACATGTGCAGCTACATCGCCTTACCCCAAGTGGAAGATTTGGGCACTGTGAAGGCCGGATTCTATGCAATGGGAAATATTCCAAATATTATTGAGGCAATTGATGGAACAATGAGCAGGTGTTCAGGAATCAGTAGAGTTTCCACTCACTCAGGGGCATATTTATACTCCGTCTGCACCGAATGTGCATCAAAAATTTTGACACACATTCAGCGCAAACATTGCCCCATATTTAAACTTTGACGCCCGAGCCCGCGGATGCCAAAATTCCGCTGTGTGTGTCATTTTTTGGATGCGGCAACCCGTCTTACGTTAATCATATGCAAGGTAGGCGTTCCCATCCAAAAATTGACTTAAATGGCGGTGCGTCGTATTTATGCTTTCAGGCAAAAATGACGCACGGCCGGGAGGCGGACCTGTAAAATGATGCACAGCCCAATTTGCGTAAAAATTTTATGCTTGGGTCAGGGCAGGCGTTAAAATGGGGCAAACACACCTGTATTTAATTAGAGCACACAGAAGCAACAGCAGAGCAGCAAAAGGGAGACATGGAGGTGCTTCTCATCCACTGTGCACGCATAGCCCAACAACAACAACAGCAGCTACCACAACACCAGCAGGGACCCCAAAGGCAGTGCAGAAGGCAGAAGAGGATATTCCGCCCCAGAACAACCCTTCATGGCCTCAGGGAACATGACATCATCCAGAGGTACAGGTTGAACTGGCAGGCCATTCAGCAGCTGCTGCGAAACAATGAGCCACAGTTGGCACCCACCTTGGTGACACCCTGCACCATCCCAACAGAAACCAAGCTGCTTGTCGTACTTCACATGCTTGCAAGTGGCTCTTTTCAAACAACTGGTGCCCTGGTTGCCAGAATATCACAGCCATCATTCTCTGCCTTTTTGCCCAAAGTACTGGATGCCATCATTGGACTCACACCCCACCACATCTGCTTCCCTAACACACTGCAGAAGCAGCAGGAAACAAAACAGGGGTTGTACCTTATTAGTGGCTTCCCACATGTCCTTGGTGCAACCAACTAAACACATGTACGCCTTGTGCCACCTGCTGCAACTGAACACCTCTACCGCAACAGGAAGCACACACATTCCATCAATGTGCATGCCATTGTCGATCACCATGGATTGATCACCAACATCGTGGCAAAATATCCTGGGAGTGTCCATGACTCATTCATCTTCCATTACAGCACCATCAATCAACACTTCCAGGATGGACGGTATGGCAATGGACTACTTGTTGGTAAGTACAAAAACCTATTTGTATACACACTGCACAGCAACCCTCTAGGACACACAACACATACACCACAACAGCAACATGTCGACAGGAACACACTGAGATTGTGACATCGCTAGCCATGTTTCATAAGTCACCATTGAACCTGTCACACATCTGAAATGACTGTACAGCCTAATGTTAAGACGTCAATGATCACAACGTTTGGAGTGTGTTGTCACCTTGCAAATTGTAAGCGTCTTAATTATGTTTACATTAATCCATTGCATAAGTCTAAAGGTATGTGATGTCCAGGGTACATTGATATGAACGTGTTAACAACACTGTCAGTTTTAACCTGTGTATGGAACTATCATCTCACCCCCACTGAAGACACAGGGACACCTGTATCACAAGTCACAATGCTAGGGAGGGCACACTGTACTGCAAATCCCAAAACATACTACTGACAACCGGTCAGCAGCCAAACACTCGTTCAGCCAAGGAAACAACACAATGCAGATGGTACATCCTACAAGCCTAGGATGCAACACAATAACACAAAGGAGTCACAGACAACACAAGACAACTACTGCCATGCAAGGTGATATCAATGGGGCAAGCTACATCAACATGATCCCATTCATTTTCTCTTTCAGCTGATCAGGGGTATGGGATCCAGCCATGGATAATGACACCTATTGGCAACCCAAGTACTGCAGCAGACCGTGCCTACAATGACGCACATAGGAGGACACGCACCATAGTTGAGAGGACCTTCGGCATCCTCAAGTCAAGATTCAGGTGCCTCGACATCACTGGTGGTAGCCTCCTATATTCCCCTGAAATGGTCTGTAACATCATTCTAACATGTGCCATCCTGCACAACATTTGCATAAGAAGGAACATTCCCCTCCTAGAACCAGAGCCACACATGCCTGAAGAGGAGGAGGAGGATGCTGGCCTCCAACATGAGGGAGAACAACAAAACACGTCCGCTGGATTGCGTAGGCGCCAACATATCGTGAATAATTTCTTTTAAATATAATCACCATCACCACTTTATTAACTAATGTAAATGAACACCGATAATAATCACCATGACATGGTCTGGCTAATAATTTTTGCTCACCTTTATCTCTAACTATCAGAATAAGAGTGTTGCCTCATGAAGCATTGCTGATATACCGACCAGGACACAAAAAATCCCAGATCAATTTTGATGCGTATCATACAACGGTCACATACACGCACACTATAAATGACATAGATCCTGTACATTTCACCTTTGAAGGCCAATAGCAGAGGACCACACCTATTTCACACATACATGTTGGAAACATGGTTCATCGCAGCATATGGCACACAACTAAGACACCATCACTCAATAAGCGGAAAACAAGCATCATTCATGAGGCAGTTGATGTGCTTTTGCATTAGTAACAGGAATGTATGACCAGACCCTTGACAGCAGTAAGTCCAACTGCATCCAATCTTTGCAAGGACTATCTGTGACTAGAGTTCCATATAAGCAGAACATAGATAGCACAAGTGCCACACATATGACAAGCATTGTGCACATGACATTCCATGTACATGTCAGCCCATTTCCTAACTCCTGACACACCCATGCACCTGGTCACAACCCACGTGTCTGAAGAGGTCCCTGGAATAGTAATATGTGTACCCCGATATTCCCTCCTCTACACACACAGACTAACAATAGTAATCCAGTGTGCTACACCCTTTCCTATGGTATACCATTGTCATAGTACATCTGACTGCATGGACGTCAGGTCAATTAATACACTGGCGTGTAGTTTCTAAGCCCTGTTAGCACCTGTAGATTGCTTCCAGTGTGAAAGATACTGTTGGCCATTTGAATGCAAATCTCACCTACAGGACTTGTGAGAAACTGATGCAGCCCACACCTGTGATCACCTCCATGCACACCACCCATTTCAACATGCGCTGCCCCTGCTGATGCCTGGAACAGCATAAAAGTTGCCATTTTGTCAAATACACCATTAAGCACTGCTAGTAATGAAGCTGTGTAACACAGCCCTTGGATTCATGTGTCACCTTCAAAAACACAGGACATACACAGTTTTATATGTCAACTGTCTAGTTAGTCCTCCAAACAGTCTTAGTCAGACCACTGATTATGTAACTTGTGAAATTGCTGGATCCTGATTCACCCTGCATCCTGTCAGCCTGACTGGCATCTGTCTGTGTGTCACCCTAAATATTCCCTGTGGCTACATATGTACCACACTTGCTTTACCAAACCTCTCATTCCTCAGAGGGTATTTTGTCTTGCGTTCATCAATGCATACCCAAATACATTGTATAGCATCATCTGCCTTTTAATTGTACCATATTTGTTAAATTGTCTTTGAATACCAAAATCATGGCCCATCCCTTGTCTGAGTCTCATTTATGCATAAAAGACAAAGTGTGACAGTGTCCCAGGGCCATATGCAGGGATTGGGTACGGGGCCTTTAGCAGAACCAGCAACCTCTGATAATGTCCATGAAAAGTCCACACATTTTAGGACCCTGACAGTTCACACGCTGAATTACATTGCTCACAACTTATTGATGGGCCGTGCGTGGAGAATAGCTGCGAGAGTAATCAGCACAGAAGCTATGATGTTCCCAGATGCAGTGGGAATTTCAGAAGCCAACCTGTGTACAAATGTTGTAATGACACCTGCCGGAACATGACACCTGAGACATGATCTCACTCAGCACACCAAGGTTGCCCTGTTGACACTCTCATTACACATCTTCAGTGACAGGGTGGGACCATCCCCATGGAGGCTCTCATGTCCTCATTGACTTTACTCACATTGATCTCTGAAGGATACTCAGTAGATACAGGAATAGCTGCCACTGACTCATGATGAGACCTGGACATAACTGTGACAACATACACCCCTAAAAATATACAGGATCAACATTGGAGCACACACATGAACAAGACACCTCTGTGCAATTATTCACTGGAAATATGTGGACACGTGCTGCCTCGTCTGCTGGTCCACCACAGCCACTGGAGTGTTGTGGCTCAGTTTTATGACCCCAACTGTGGTATCATAATACATTTGTGGTTCACCTTTGGCTGTCTGGGCCAATTACATGGTACCCACTTCATCAATGCATGTGCCTGACTCACTGTGGAATTCACCAACAAGTGCCTAGGAAGCAGTTACCAAAAATCTAGGACATGGGATGGTGAAATTGTGGACCATTGACATGAACACGCGTCTGCCATCTATCTGTTGCATGATTTGTCATTTGTGGTGTCTAGTTACCCAAAATCTTGGAAGTGCACACAACGGATGTTGCTACATGTATGACTAACACATGTCCTCTCTCATTTACACAATGACTTGCATCTAAGGTATGGACACATTGACTTCACATTCATATAAGCATATTTTCAATTATGCATCTTGTGATGCACACACACTGGGTCAACAACTACATTAGTTGCCACTGCACACACATTGAGCCATAGGCATTGAGGTATTGTACTCGTGTACGTCACCTTGCTATCCTCTCCTGATGCCAAACATGCCCAAATTGTGCAATCCATATGTGTAGGCCACACATATGGCCATCTAGTGCATCAGCCAACCGTCAAAATCCTGTTAAGGAAGTAGCGGCTCATGGTCCGCTACAGTATGATGTCTCATGTGAACATACACCATCAACACCATAGTGGGTGCAATCAGCCAATCTCAGTTGTGTCCCAAATGTAACATAACATAAAAATTGAAAAAATCCCCAAAACCAGTTCATGCACTGAAATTTTGACGTTGCTAGCGTTATGCGTCATTTTTTGCCACCAATACAGATTTTGCGTCATATTTTTGGACGCACAGGAGTGAAAATTAGGCTGCATCCAAATAATTGTAAAGACTATTTACTATAATTTTGGTGCGGCCTAATTTGTACTCCTGTGCGTCGAAATATATGACGCACATTCTGTATGCGTGAAAAAATATGACACATAACGGAAAAAACGGCAGCCATTTTATGCAGGATGTGATGTAATCGGATATCCTGTTTACAGATTATGTACAGTGGGTGTACTTTCACTTTCACTTTGCAGTCTGTGAATTTTCTAAACTGTGTGGCTGTGTTCAGAGTGTTGTCCAGTGATTTTGTGCTTTTGTGTCCTGTGTGCTATCTTACTTGTCACTTTGTGAAATAAATATTGTTGTTGTACACTGTCTGAGTGTGTTTTGTTTACAATTGTCCAGTATTGTAGTGTATTTGTTGTTTGTGGGAGTCTGTTGTGGGTAGTGTTAGTTTGGGGATAGTTGGGCTCTTTTAGTTGTTAAGTTTACTTTTCTTTTTTTTCGTACTAATACTTTCCCCCTTTTCTCCTTTCTTCTTCTTTCTCCCCTATTCCCCTTTTCATTGCCGAGATGTTGGGTAGGCCACATCTTGGCAGGATAGGTGAGGAGGAGTTGGGGGGGTTTATTTGGCTGGTGTGCCATTTCCTCCCACTCATGATCGAGGCAGGGGGCAGGGTGATACAGGGGTATCACACTGAGGCGCTAAGAATCCGGTGGGGAAAGGTGCTGAATCACTTGCAGTGCATGTATGGGTGCCAGAGGAATGACCACCAGCTGAAGCACCGCTGGGCTGCCCTCATCACCAGGGAGCAACATCTGCTGGACCACCTCGGAATAGTGATTGGTGGCCCTGTTGGTGAGTACAAATCATGTAAATGTGCACGATTAAATGTTCTGTAGTGACATCAGATGATTTGTGCAATATCTGCCAGCTGAGTTGCCGACTGTGTGGAATGCTGCGGAAACACACAGGGTAATTGATGCACAATGTGAAGGATCACAATTGCTAGCTGTGAGGAAGCATGTGCTCTGCAAACTTACAGGATACTTTTGCTTAATGTAATTTGGTGGCGCCTTTGTGTCAGACAACAAAACAAAATAGGAGCCAATCATGTCTATATAGGTCACATTTGCCAGTGAAGTATAGATGTACTAATATATTGGCAAACTTTGTTGACGCAATCGCTAGACTGACTTTAGAAACACTACATGATGCAGAAAATGAATGCTGGCTTCACGTCAATTGATGATAGCAATGTGGCCCAGACATATGTCTCATGTGAGTCTGGTGAGTGTGTAAGGAAAGCGTTCATGGAAGTTCTAGGAATGTTAGGGATTATTGTGGTCCTTCATCTTTTTGGATTCATGTCAGATCTGCATTTGAAAACATTGGGAAAAGGTGTAAGGTGCCCTCAGCTAACATCTTAGACTGGTATTTGGAGTTTGTTGTGCCACATTCCAATTAGGGATGGCAGTCCAATGGTATGCACATGGGTTCATACCTCTATGTTTGGTGCAAATCACCATTGCTGTGCCACATCAAATGAAGAAACTGTAACAACATGAGGGCTTACAAAAGTCCCTGTCCCTCTGTATATTGTACCTATGTGTGATAAATGTGTCATGGCCACATAGGCTGTTTGACTGGTAATGCAGTCCTCAAGTAACCAGGCTTTGTATGTCTCTCTTGGATGCACATGATGAGACGATTATACACCATTCTTATTTCTGTACACTAATGAAGGAGCATGTTTGCCACCACATGATAGTTAGGGCCACTGCATGTGTATAGGTATGTGTGTAACTGTCACAGGAGACCCATGCTATGTACATGTTGGCCGTGATATATCAGATACAGTATCATCATGTCTGAATGGCTTTCATTACTTTAGTCAGCTTACACATTGTTTTTCTCTTTGAAATTGTTGGTCAGTCCACAGATTCTGAGCACATTTCTTCCTTCCATGCATTACAGGTGGACTGGCCCCCTCCACTGTGGGAGAGGTGGCTACATTTGAGGACCCCGACAACTAAGTAAGTGTTCATAAGTCTGTTATGTGTTGTGTTTGCTGGTGATGTGTGATGGACTCCTGTGTGTTGAACACATAGCAAGGTGTGATGCGCTGGCCAATACTTATCCTATTGTATTATCTAGGGATTGTAGGTCATTCCTGTAGGCCCGCAATGAGAACGGGGGTGAGTCATGTGGATAACACTTGTATCAACAAGAGTCGCACTGGAACTCATCTCAGATGTAGTCTGCCTGTCAGACCCACATTCTCCCAGATTGGTACTGCAAATCGCTTTCCAAAAGACTTCTGCTTCCCTATTCACCAAAGTACTTAATAAACTGTAGGTTGAACTTCCTAGCAGCATGTACTTCCATATGTAGTGCTATAAGTATGTGGAACTTGAGTGCAATGGCCTAGGTGTGCATGCAAATCATGATAATGGGTGTTCTTGCAACTCTGTGTCTGTTGTAAGCCATGCCTTACTGGAAGTATATGATGTGGACCAAGCTCTGCATTTCCTGACATGTGTGGCGCTAGGATTGATCAAGGGTTTGCAGACTCCTAATTGTTGATAGACCTTACCTGTGGTGTGTGTGTAGAGTCAAACACGTGTTGAGCTTTCCATACACTCCTGGGTGTCCATGTTGTTTGGAATTGGTTGTTGTTCCCCCCCCCCAAACACAGGCATGGGTTTGTGAATAGGATACCTAGGACTGATGCTACCAGTATGTTACACATACATGTGAATCAGTGAATGTTTGATCAGAACCTAGTATACACACTCAGGTATGGCACATGAGTACTATACTAGCAAGTCCAATTACGACCATGTGGCTTTAGCTTTTTATCCCCTACACTGACATCTATATCCCAGGCATTGGCGGAGGATGTGCAGCATGATTGTTCGCTGACAACTGGCAGAACTCAGATGGCAAGTTAATTCCAGTTGTTACCCATCTTGTAAGTTTTGGATGTGCTATGTGTGATTTGACCTTTGTAGGCTGGCCTGCCATGTACTTCCTCAGGGACAGTATGGTGATATGAGCTGTTACAAGTACAGTAGATGCATTGTCTGATTTACTTCTTGTGCCATTTCACACAATGCAGTTCCTAATGTAAATTGTTTGCCTTTGTCTTCACAGCTGCGAACATGACACCCATCCAGGTCCGTGAGTTCCAGAGGCAGGCCATGAGATATCTAGACTTTGGTATATGGACATGATTCCCTCCCCTCCCTCCTCTTTCCCTGTTCTCATACTTAGTGGGCTTAGTGTTAGGTTAGTATTGGCTGTTAGTTTAGTTAGTGTTAGTGGGTGGGCGGTGGGGGGTCCTGAATCTTTCTATTTTTACTTATTAAGTGTGTGTCGGGATATGTTGGGGTTCTTGTGTTTATGTAAAAAAAAAAAAAATATATCAAAAAATACAAAAAAATATATATTTGTTTAGGATAGTATAGTATGTGTTTAGGTTAGTATCTGTTGTCCTCCATGTGTCCCGTCTCATAAGGGGGTGGGAGGGTTGATGTTTAGAACGTTTTGTTACATGTGATAAGTAAGTTTAGGTTAGGTTAGTTAGGGACACTCGTGGGTAATGAGTAGTCAGGGTAGATTAGGGTACATAAGACTTTTCCCTCAGTTTTCTCTTCTGTGATTACCATTTAATAAATATATAATGAACCCTTTACAGTATTTGTTAAATGCTTGTTGATCATGGCCTTGGCATTAGTGTACCTGAATTTTTTACTATTACATTTGTGTCCTATGCTACAAACAAATCCCAACTGAGCTGTAAGCTACCCCAGAGCTACCTTGCAAAGGTTCCACCATTCGTTGCAACCACCAATCACAGTTAATATGGATCCCAACGTGTTTTTGTCGATAAGTATGTTTTCTAAGTCACAAACGGTGCTTCCAGACTTGGTATTGGGGGAACAGTTTTAGGTCTGACTGCAGTGTGATGTTCAAGGACACCCTTATAAGGTGAGTTGTCGTAAGCACTCTGGTAGTATCGTCTTCATGACTCACATAGATCATTTGTGACACTGTTCAGCATGATTACCTATTTGGATGTAAACTCAGACACCTTCATTCATGCAGTTTTTGGAGTGTTTGCTTGGATTTGTGTGCACTGTTCTATGTGTTAGTATGGCATGGTAACACCATTTTGCTGCTACTATTTGATGACTTAGATATCCCTTGTGGAAACATTATTCTGTCCAACACAACATGATGGTGTATGGTTTCTCACTTCATCAGATATTACCCTCAGGAAGGGCAGAGTATGATGCAATCCTGGCCACTGTGCAGATTTATCTGACTACATAATTTCAGGACAGTTGTATTGACAAGCTACGTTATTTGACAGAAGGCACATTTCAGTTATCTACTGCACAGTTGATGTGTCACATTACACAGAGACAGATTTGTTGTGTAAGTGCTATTTATTGAAAAGTGCTGTAGTGCTATATGTACATTGTCCATGGTTGTGAGTCCATTATAGTGACATCTTCCATTATGATCCTACACAAGGGGTAAAGGGAAATGCTTTTGACATGCTGGGGTGAGGTTTCAGACAGTGCAGAGGGACAGGATTTGCCAATGAGTAGGAGAGAGACAATCACTGGGCAGGCTGACAAGATATACAGTGGTTAGACTGGCATCTTACAAAACGCAGAACCTTGGTAATAGTTGGCCATGTGGCAGGGACTAGTGCTTCTGGGTACTTTTCTGTGTGAGTGTGATCTGTTCCATGTCTTATTCTCCTGATGTGTGTGTTGCCTCCTCTGTCATTGGTGGTGGTGGTTGTGAAGGGGCAACACACACCTCAGTGTTAGAAGACGTGGAGTCAGACATCCCGGTCACTGCTACCTGTGAAGGTCTTAAGAGCAGTACTGCAGCAAGGAGGATCTGCTGATTCTTAAGAATAGCAGCTACATCACAATGGTAGGCAGCCAGGTCGGCCCTGAGGGGGTCATGATTGTTTTCGTGCATGCAGTGGAAGGTTTGGGGTGTAAGGTGTTGTGGCAACTCCCTTACTGCAGTGGTGAATTCCTTGACAGTTTCTTGTAGTCCTTGCAGGATGGATGTTAGGGCTTGCATGGCTGCTCCCTGATCTGCAGATGACATCATGCATGAACGCACCCCCTCTAGGCTGGCTTTCATAGTTTGCATCCCCACCTACACTTAATTGGCCAGCTCCCGCTGTACCCCAACTACAGTTCTCTCAAAGCTGGTGCCTGTGTTGTCTGATTCCTCAGCTGTATTAAAGCTGGCAGGTCTTACAATTGGGGTGGTGGGTGGATCCTTTGTGATGGCTGCTTGTTCTGTGCTCCTCCTTGTGACTGAAGGTGGGGTCTGGAGGGTTCCAATGACATCTTGGATGGTCTGCTGGGGAATGTCTGTCAGCTCGTCATCCATGTCATCAGGGTATTCTGGGACAGGCATATCCACAGGAGATCCGTCATCCTCTGCATTGAAATGAGGTACAATTAGTGTGTCTGTGTTGTGGCATTTGTGATGTGACATGCCTGCCTTGTGATGCTTTTCACATTGTGATCTTGGTTCCTGTTCATTGCTCCAGTCTTTCAGATGGGCATTCTCCCAGGCCTGTGCCCCACCTGCATGTCACATGTATTGTGGTCAGTTTGTGGACTTGTCAGCATCGTCTCCTCTAAGTGTTGGTTCTGGCCAAATAGTGAATTGCCACCTTCTTGTCCTACTCAACCCTCCCCTTATTTCCATTCTCATGGTGAGGCCTTTCACTGGCTGTGGGTGCTCTGATGGCACTAGCAGCACACTTAACAATCTGGACCTGACCCAGTCTCTGATCTTTCACATCCACTTATATGTAGTTGACATGTAGCGTATCGTATGCATAGCATTGTTGTGGCACGATGTGGATGTTGGCATTGGTAATGGTACAGCTGATGTTAGGGAATGTGTGGTACATTGGATTGCCCTGATATTCGTAGTAGTGTCCTATTTCCTCCTCTGACTCTGCAGGTGTATTTCAGTGACCAGTTACATGTGTCCTCCCCCTCAATGCTGTTGTTTGAGCAGTATGACATTTGGGATGTTACATTGTTACCCAGGCACAGGATGGACCCTGACATATGCAGCATGGGTGTGACCTTAGTGCTGTGTAGCTCCTAATGTTGATAACATTGGCTGATGTTTGCGACAACTATGGGCATTGACATTTGACAGGACTGGAGCCTTTGTCTTGTTTCAGGGGATTATTGGAGTTGTCATCATCAACCCTCTAATTTGGGTGTGTATGATCCATGGGGAAGGTATTGCCATTGGCTACTTGAGCTGCACACAGAGCGGAGGTGGTAGTGGCAACTATTGTCACTGTTACATTTCAGTTGTCGGTATGGCTAGAGGTTGTTAATTGGGCCCTAGTTAATGTAGGGGGTATAGTGGCTGACGATGTCAGTTTGACGTTGTGCCCTTCCCTCCTGGCGTGGGTTTACCTTTGCTCCATCATTAGCATGGCATCATGTCCCCATGGGACAGTTGTTGGTGTTGTGTAATGGTGTGCCCCAGCTTCTCTCTGTGAAGGCCATGCCCCCATGCCATACCCCTTTACCCATGCCACTCCATGTATATGATGACTTCCATTCATTTTGTGGTCCGTATCCCCCCCTGCTTATAGTGACATTAGTGCATTATAATTCTCCATGCGACTTACTGTGCATGTGTGTTGTCTCCTGGTAGTCTGCGCTGTCCTGTCCTTGAATCCCTGTGACGATATCCTCAGGGATGACGCTGTGACCATCTCCTCCATGTGGTCCAGGGCCTCCTGGTGTGCTGGACTAACATCTCCAGTCTGCAGTGCTGCCTTCCAGTTACTGGCCATCTTTTCCTTGGTCCTGCGCTTGCAGTCATGCCAGCGTTTCTTGCACTCGATGACTGTTCTGCATACTCCTGCGATTCTTGATCTTGTCAACAATTTGTTGCCATATTGCCTCTCTCCTACTGATTGGCAACTTTGAGTTGACAAACAGTTGGTGCTGGTGTTCCGTCACCTCTTTAACCAGAATTTCCTGTTCCTCTGCACTGAAGTGACACTTTCTTTTCTTCTTAAAAGTGTCCTAGTTCTTGTGTGGGTCCTCCTGGATGGTTCCTGGTCTGTTGTCATCTTCCTGGGGTCTGTACAGGCATCTGGGATCTATTTTGGCTCTCCTCTGCTGAAATGGCTGTGTTTGCGTGGAATGTCGTTAGCCGGCAGTGATATTTTTGACGCAAAACTGCGCCGGGGCAGTTTTGCGTCAAAAAGTAGAAATATGGGCCTCCGTGTGCAAATGGTATGCCTGGCTGACCAGTACCTCTCCCACATCACTGCCAAGTATTCTGGGTCAGTGCAAGATGCCTTCGTCCTGAGGAATAGCAGCATCCCAAATGTGATGGCACAGTTACAGAGTCACAGGGTGTGGCTGATAGGTGAGCCTGAGTCCCCACCCAAGATATATCAGTGTATGCCTTCTGGAGTAATCCCTCAGACCTTTGTGTAAGGCTGATGTTTGTCCCTCAATTATTGGAAGTGACTCTGGCTACCTAAACCTGTTGTGGCTCCTGACCCCTGTGAGGAATGCCAGGACAGGGGCTGAGAATCGGTATAATGATGCACATGGGCGAACCAGGTGAATCATAGAATGTACCTTGGTCCTCCTGAAGGCCAGGTTCAGATGCCTCCACCTGACAGGTAGTTCCCTGTGCTACTCCCCTGAGAAGGTTGCCAGATAGTTGTAGTATGCTGCATGTTGCACAACATGGCCCTCAGACGACATGTGCCTTATCTTCTGGAGGAGGAGATTAGAAATGCCTCTGTGGCAGCAGTGGATCCTGAGGACAGTGAGGATGAAAAGGCAGAGGATGATGATGTGGACAACAGAACATCAGTAATATGGCAGTAGTTACAATGACACACAGGTGATACAGTGGAGCCGAGTATTCCTCTAATTATATGTATTTTCACTTCGGCTGTAGCAGGATGACAGTCTCTTCCTTTGCATCCCAACTGACTGTCACCTATGCCTTCTCAATTTGCAGATGTTGGTGTTATTCCAACTGTGTACTGATGTGATGACTACAGACGGCTAAAGGTCATTATTAGTATGCTATCACAAAGTTCATGTCAATTACAGAAGATGTAACTGTGAACGTAATTGCTCATTTTTATCACATAAAGCACTATCACTCAAGTTGTGTTCAAGGGTGTTTATTGTGGCGAAATATATAGAAGGAATAGTGCAATGGAATTGGGTGATGGTAGAGGAAGTCCAGGGTATTGGTCCAGTCTGTATGAAGCCCAGGTCCAGTGTCCAAGGAGCCACAGGAAGGGGGGCAATGAAGATCAAAGTGGACAAGGTGACAGAGTGGAACACAACAGGGACAATCAGGAGGGTCTCATTTCCTGGCTGTGGTCTTGGTTTTGGAAAGTGTCTGAGGCATCTGTCTGGGTCGCAGGGACTGTATGCGGGGTGGATCACCTTGTGCAAGGGGAGGGATGCTGGTGGTCTGTGGGTCCTGTGGCAGGGCCTCCTGTCCATTAGCTGCAGCAGATGTGGTGGGATGTTCAGTTGACTGGCTAGTGGAAGGGGCCTGCTGGTGTGCTGTATATTCCCTCATGATGTTGGCCATATCAGCCAGCACCCCTGCTATGGAGAACATGGTGCTGTTGAGGGCCTGCAAATCTTTCCTGATCTCCTGATGGTGTACCTCCTGCCACAGCTGGTTCTCCTGCATGTTGTTCAGAATCTGACCCATCTTGCCCTGGGATTGTTAGTAAGCCCCCAGGACATCAGTGAGTGCCTCCTACAGTGTTGGTTCCCTTGGCCTCTTCTCCCCCTGGCGCACAGCCGTCCTCCGAGTGTCCCTGTCTCCCTGTGCCTGTGTCCCCTGAACAGTGTGACCACTGCCACTGACCTCAGGACTCTGATTGTCGTGGCTGTGAGGTGTGGACTGGGGTCCTATTACAGGTGTGCACACTGCTGATTGACGTGTACTGGGGACAGAGGTGTAGGGACGTTGGATGGGTGCTATGGTGTTGGATACTGAGGGGGGAGGCTCTGTGGTGGACTGGGAGTGGGCTGAGGTGGCCGACTGACCAGTGGTCCCTGATGGGCCAGGTAGGTCATCCAGATCCAGAAGTCCAGAGTTACTATCATCACTGGGGACATATTCTGTTGGGGAATGGATAGTTGTGGCACCTCTTCGCCGCTGGAATAGGCTGGGGCGCCTGTGGGGATATAAGTGATGTATTATGCTTCATGTCCGTGACATATTGAACATCCCTAGCTTCCCCTACTTCATTGCTGTTGCCCTACCACCTTTGTTTGTGTATGGTGATATAATGTGGGTTTGTTAGTTCTCCATGCTGTGCATGCATTGGTGGTGGGTGTACATGTAGGGCTGGGAGGGCTGTACATGCATTGGTATGGCATGCAGGGCTTGGCATTGGGGTTAGTCACATGTGAAAGTGCACAGTGTGGCATGGGGTGGAATGATGGGAGTCAGGGTGAGGGGGTGAGATGGCATGCAGGCGTGGGGGGTGATAAGTTGTTAATTTTGACTCACCTGTGTCCAGTCCTCCAGCTACTCCAGTGAGTCCCTCAGGAAGCAGGATTGCCAAGACTTGCTCCTCCCATGCTATCAGTTGTGGGGGAGTGGGTGGGGGTCCACTGCCATTTCTCTGGATGGCGAGCTGGTACTTTGCTGCCACAGAATGTACCTTCCCCGTAGGTCGTTCCACCTCTTCCTGATGTCATCCCTTGTTCTTGGATGCTGTCCCACAGTGTTCACCCGGTACACAATTCTCCGTCATAGCTCCATCTGTCTTGCAATGGATATTTTTTGTACCTGTGCTCCGAAAAGCTGTGGCTCTACCCTGACTATTTCCTTCACCATGACCCGCAACTCCTCATCTGTGAAATGGGAGTGACTTAGTGGGGACATGGGTGTTGTGTGGTGTGTGTTGTGCAGAGGGTGTTAGGAAATGTGGTAGGTTGTGGGATGTGGAGTGTGTGACAGATGTATGGGTGGTTGTGGTGTGTGTGTGTGTGTAGCTGCCTCTGTGTTTTGCATGGCTTGCTATTGCAGTCTTTTCATGTTGCAGAGGGTTGTGTGTGATGTGTGTGTGTGTTTTATAGTGCTGTGGGTTGGTGTGTGTGGTTTGTGTATAAGTGTTAGATGTGTGATTTTAGTTTTGGCCAATGTTGTGTTGTTTTGTATTTGGTTGGCCATTGTGACCTCGCCGGTGTGTACCGCCAATGGTTTACCACCATTGAATGTCCACTGTAGTGACTCGTGGGTCATAATGTGATGGGTGTTGTTTTGTTGGTGTAACGGTATGGGTGTTTATACCGACACTTTACCACTGACCTTTGGTCTGGCAGATTTGTGTTTGTGGCAGTATTCTGTCGGTTACCCGTGTGTGTGTTATAATATGGTGAACAGATGTTTGCCTCTGGAATGGTATGTTGGCAGCTGTCACTGCAGCAGTATGTGGCTTTTACCGCCAGTGTCATAATGACCACCAAAGTGTCTTCCTTGTGCATGTGTGGACATGTGGCCTACCAAATGAGCAGACAAAATCTACATGACACTCCATTCCCATCACTTCCATGCATGACAGTACATCCTGTAGCCAACAGCAATTTGGCATGTGGGGTGTGTGGCAACTTGAAGTACAGAGTGGCTCATGATATGCCTTCTACACAACAGTTTAGCAAGGCCAGATATGGCTTGAAAGATCTGTGACACTATTCACATTGTTCACATGACTCTCAAATGACTCATACAACCTGCATATACAGCTCATGCTGTCTTGCATATACATGTTGTCTGGCATTTACATGAGGAAAGAGATGTCAGTGGACGGCAGTAATGTCTCCTCACCTAGTTATGTGCATCCAACACAAGGAGGATCCTAGACCCCCAAACCCTCACACCACAAAATGTGACTGAACTTAACATATGGTACTGGCCACCAATACCTGCATATTCGCCATCACATTGATGCCACACCGACTGCAACTACAGGCCCACAAGACGTCTAACAGACACACAGGTGCACGTTCTAGCTTGTGGGAGGGAAAGGATGATGAAGTACAGAGAAACTTTTGCACATTAGGGACTTCCCTGCTCCTCCGGTGAGCCATAGAGCTGTCTATACAGGGATAGGACCTCAGACACCAGCCTCTCCAGCGCCTCTGGTGAGAATGCAGGGGCCCAATCACCTGCAGGACATGGCATGACTGCTCCCATAGAAGCCACACAATAGCTTAGGTTGTGTAGGTGTTACTGGCAGAAGTATAAGGAGTCAAGTGAGTGAATTTCCATATTATGATGTTCACGTCCTCCACATTCGCGCTTGCCACCGCCAGCAGGCACAGCCAATGGCCCACGACCGCCACTCGCAACGTTAGTCTATAGCTGTGTCCACTGTGGGTGCAACCACCTACTGCCATGGCAACTTCCGCCTGTGGTCGCAGCCAGTTCCTAATTTCCAGTGAAGTATGTCAGTTATCCACTATTTTGGCGGCTTGAAATGCTGTATTGTGTTTTTGTAACTGTGTCACACCTGCAAAAAAGGATTTTCAAGCTCAAAAACATCCTTATCCTGTCTTGTCACGGAGGTCCTAATACTCCCACACCACTGCAGTATGTTGCAGGGCACAGATGGCATTTAACAGTGGGGCACAGTCCACTACTGCCGATGGTCATTTTGACATTCAGGATTAACAGTCTCATTTCAAGGGGAAAATGTGTTACACAGTTTTTAGCTTGGTCCATATCTATGATATGGACACGTGTGGTAAACCTTGTGGTGGCACATGTGAACCTTGTGTTATTTGCAGCTGTAATGTGTACTGGGTGCCATGTTTTTACAGTTTGAAATGCTTTCTGACATAATATCATTGACATGCAGCATGCATGTTGCTGTGGACAAACTGACTAATGTTAGAAATTATGACTTGTCATACATACATACATACATACACAGGTACCCTGAACACATAAGTACCTACAGAAATGGAGGATGCAACAACCTTCTGTCTATCATCCATTGCCAGACCTTCGGACCATGGAAGAACTCCACATTATACTGTTCTACAGTCTGAATAGGCAAACAATAGTGGACTTATGTCATCAGTTGGAGCCAGATGTGATGCCAGCTATTATCTATCCAATAAGCGTACCACACATTGTTCAAGCCATGTCAGTATTGCACTTCCTAGCCAAAAGGTCATTCCAACATAAAGTTGCCTTTTCTGCTGATATGTCCCAGCCAGTGTTCAGTTTGGTGTTGAAGGATGTCCCCTCAGCAATGTTGAAACACCTTGACAGCTTTATCCAGTTTCCCCAATTGAGGATATAGCCTATGTGAACGCTGACTTTTATGGATTTGCATGCATCCCACATGTGGTGAAGGCCATTGGTGGCACACATGTTGGCTTTGTCCCACAGCATGCCAATGAACAACTATATTGCAACCAAAAGAACTTCCATTCCATCAACGTGCAAGTTGTCTGTTTGGCGGATCTCTACGTTTACACGTCTGTGCCTGTGTTCCGGGTTCTGTCCATGATTCTTCATACTACATAACAGCACCATAACCCCAAATGATGTTACAACTGTGCCCAGAGCAGGCCTGGTTGGTTGGTAAGTCACATCTGTCCTGGTTGTCTGTGTGCAATGTCTTATGCTGCAATCATGAAGTGAGGGACTCATTGTTGCACATATGTCCCATTCCTTAATTGGAGACCTCACATATCCAATCGGTCCTTGGTTGTTGACAACAGTGAGGAATCAAACTACGCCAGGGGAATTCCTCTTCAATGAGGCCCATGTAAGAACAAGGCAGGGAGTGGAGTGGGCTTTTGCACTCCTGAAGGCCATATTCAGGTGTCTTGACTGAACTGGTAAAGCCTTCCTCTTCTCTCCTGGGAAACGTGTGTCAGATTACTGTGGCATGCTGCGTGCTCCACATCACCCTGCGTAAGAACATCTGGTATATCCCAAAGGAGGGTGAGCCTGCAGGGCCACTGGGTGAGAATCATGAAATGCCAAGTAAGGATGACAGTGGTGAAGAGGAAGGAGCTGCCTTTCAGGAAGATCTCATCAGCATCTGCTTCTCATGAGTGTATTTCATGTGATGTAATGAGTGTGAATATACAATGAACTGTAGTTGTGAGGATGTGTGGAGCTGAGTGTTTTAGAAACAACTAGGGAGCCGTTACTCTACATTATTCATCCAAAGGCTGCCTGAAAAGTTAGCCTTTGACATATCCCCACCTTGATGACGTTGCTTTGTTTGTGTCAGTTTCATTGCAATGTAATTACATTTCCAGTAGCTTGCTATGTGATTTGTGCAATAGGTAGGTTTACAAGCCTACACTCCTTCTTTTGTCTTTGTAGAGCTACCTTCACCATGGCATCCTCATGTGGGCATTTCAGAGTTGTGAGATTGGCAGGTTTCTGACACTTTTCTCACATACAAAGTGGACATGGATTGTTCCAGGTAATGTAGGTCACATATTTTAGGTGTATGAGATCTATCCCTAGGCAGCATGCACAGTGTTTGGGTAGAAGGTCAGAAGTGCACAACTGACTTGTTTTATATGCTGTGGTGGGACAATTTCATCTTCTGTGTCATCAGGTGGGCATGAAATATGTAGTCATCAATTTCTAGCACGTCATTCACCCATCACATTGGCTAAACACTATTCGTGTATGACCTGTAGGTAGCTGTAGATGTGTTTCATCACTGCAGGCCACAGTGCCTGTGTCACAACACTGACATATGTTTGGGTCATACCACCAGATGCATGCGCCTTAGATTATGGTGGGCCTGTCATCAGAGGGTGTTGTACTGCCATCTGTCTGTATCTTGTATTATGTGACACTGAATTACTTTGATGTTGTATGTGATAAGGCTTAATCTGCTGACATCATCCACTTTGATGTCTGCCTATTCTACAGGATAATGTCTGACAAATCCCTCCCTTCCGTAGTCTGTGGGTCTGTACCCTGGAATATGTACTTTGACTCTGTATGAATCACACATTATTATGGCACACAGGTCCAGACATATGGACAGCCTGTGTGCTGTACACTTGAATAAAATGTTTGTTGTGACCAGACACTTGTAGTAATGTGTTTATGTGCAATGGTTGTAATCCTGAGCAGGACACTGTGTACCTGTAACATATTACTCCTTGCATAAGTAACTCATGTCTTCATCATATAGTTCACATGGTCTTACTTCTCTACATAGCAAAATGTTGAAATTGAGCAAGCAATGAGTTTATGATGGGTGAATTTATTTCAGTGCTGATGCAGTACATAAAATTTGGAATGAAAATATGAAAAAATACAAGTAAAGGTATCAGTCATGGTGAATGAAAACATTGGAGTAGATGCCACACCATTGGGAGTCCAAAGTCAAGAGTACTCCTCCCATTGGAACTGGTGAGTAATTCAGTATGAGTCAAAAGAGCGAATGTGTGGCACACCAAGGAGTTCCTTTAGAAAGAGGTCACTTGCTGGCAGTGGTGGGTGTCTTGCTATCTGCATCTCCTGGATTTTTTGCCTCACTTCCCAGCTTGCAACAGAGACAGGGGTGCCTGGGGCTTGTTCCTCTGGCAGGGCCTCCCTTCCAGTGGCTGGCACCGATGAAGAAGGGCATGGTGTTGATACGCTAAAGGAAGGGGTAGGGTGGTGTTGTAGAGCCCTGCTCAGGGTGATGTTAATGCCCCTCATCACCTCATCACCCCTGTTAGGGAGCCCATTTTGGTATTATGAGCCTCCCACTGTTCCCGCATTTCTCTGTGAAGATCTCTCTTTAGCTGCTTGATTTCCCGGAGTTCGGTTATTGCCAGGCCTATCACGCCTTGAGACTTCTGATAGACCCCCAAGATATAGCTGATGGTGCCCTGACATGGAGAAGCCCCAGTGGCCTCACCCCAGTGTCCCACAGCATCCCTCCCACATACCCTACCCCCATTGGCCTGTGCCCTTGCCACAGGTTGCCCTCTCCCACTGGTTCCTGGACTCTCATTGTCCAAAGTGTTGCACTGCAACTCAGGATCTAGGACTCAGGGAATGAGATGGTAGACACTGCTTGGGACACATGGGGGGGCGAAAGGTTGCCTGTGAAGTTGAGGCAACCAGGCTGTGAGGTGTTGATGTGGCCACAGTGAGGCTCACTGTTTGTGTCTGACCAGGTTGCCCAGATGGGCCAGCACCATCCTCCACGTCCAGACATCCAGGAGTGTCTTCTTCACTGAAGGCTTCATCCAGGAAGGTAGTGACAGTCTCTTCTGTTGCCTCTATGTGCCCAGTGGCAGCTCAACCTGTTGATCTGAAAGACACAATGTTACTGGTTATATTGTGACATCTACCTCCAACAATGTAGTGTTACATTAAGCATAGACCTTGTACAAAGATATTTTGCAGTTATTCGTTTTGTGGCAAGTAGCCATGATATTAGTTGTATTGGCCTGACATTAGTGAAGCATGCTAATTCCATCTAAATCAAGCAGCTGCTAAAATGTGCAGCTCATTAGCCCTGGGGACGATGGCCTGAGAATGCATCTTGCCAACAGTGCAGGAAAAGAAGTTGCTCAGCAAGATATGTCTTTGCCCATTTTATGGCCTAGTTGATTGTTATACAGACATGCCCAGGATTATGTTGCATATGCAACTGGCGTCATGTGCCTAGTGTATTGTGAATGTGTCTGCTGCCAATACCATTCTGGTGATGCATCTTGAGGACTTTGGAGTAATTGTTTTACACACTGGGTAAGCTGTCCTTTCTCTCCACAAATGTTTTATCTTGGGTTAGATGGCCAAGATGGAGCTACATGGCCAGACATACTTCTGTTTTGACCATGATCTATATCTTGGTTCCACCCAGGTGAGTTAACTTCAATTGTGAGTTAGCAGAAAGGGTATTTGGACATGTGACCACTGTCCTTGTGTTTAGAGTTACTGAAAAGTGACTCCTGGGAGTTGCAGTCATGTCACTTTCCATACTACACACACTTGACAAATGGTATCCTCCCAGGTGAGTAAATATCACTTGAGAGTTCATAAATAGATAGTTTTGGGCAAGTGAAGATTGTTTTTGCAGTTGCGTTAGAAACACAGGGTCTATTGGGATTAGCATTCTGGTCTCTCCTTCTACTTCCCACCAAGATACAAATGTTATACTCCCAGATGAGTAAACTTCATTTGAGAGTTAGGACACAGGGGTATTTGGGCGTGAGAATGCTGGGCTTGTGTTTGGAGTTGGAGAGACAGAGCCTCCTGGCCTCAGCAGTCATCTCACTCCCTCTACTTCACATTCTTGATAATTGTCATCCCCCAGGTGAGTACACTTCATGTGTAAGTTAACAAACAGAAGTCTTTGGAGAGGAGGACACTGGTTGGAGTGACAGTAAGAGAGTATCCTTGGAGTTGCAGTCATGTCAGTCCCTGTACTGCACACACTATACAAACATCATCCTCCCAGGTGAGGATACTTCAATAGTCAGTTAAGACTCAGAGGTCTATGGAGAAGAAAATACTTGGCTGAAGTCTGTATTTAGAGAACCAGTGCCTCCTGGGAGTTACAGTCAGGTCACTCTCACTACTCCCCAATACTTGACAAATGGTATCCCCCAGGTGAGTAAAATTCATTTAGGAGTAAGCTGCCATACAGGGGTCTTTGGAAAAGAGAAAACTGTGCTAGTGTTTGGGTTTACAGAACAGGACCACCTGGCATTAGTAGTAATGCCATTCTCTCTAGTACAAACACTATACTAATATTTGCCCCCCAGGTGAGTACACTTCATGTGTGAGTTACCAAACAGGAATCCTTGGAGAAGATGATACTGGACTTGTGGTTGGAGTGACAGTAAGAGAGCCTCTTGGGAGTTGCAGTCATGTAACTCTCTGTACTACACACACTATACAAATGGTATCCTCACAGTTTAGTGTGCTTCAATTGACAGTTCACCAACAGATGTATTGTTGCATGTGACCACTGTGCTAGTATTTGTAGTAACAGGACTGATGCCTGCTGTGAGTTGTGGTAATGTCAGTGCCTGTACTACATAATCTATACAAATATAATCCCCCAGGTAAATACACTTCAATAGAGAGTTGAGGCACAGGGGTCTTTTGACAAAAGAACACATTGGTGCTGCTGGTTGGAGTTACAGAAACCGTGCCACCTGGGAGTTGCAGTTATGCCAATCCCTGTACTACACACACTATACAAATATCATCCTAACACCTGTATTGCAGCATGTGACAACTGTGCTAGTGTTTGTAGTTACAGGATCATTGCCTTCTGGGAGTTGTGGTTGTGTCAGTGCCTGTACTACACACACTATACAAAGGTGTGTACCCTTACATTAATATGTACATAACTGGGGTATTTGGAGAAATGACCACTGCTCTGGTGTTTGGAGTCATAGAACAGTGTCTGCTGAGAATTGGAGTGATGTAAGTCCCTATACTACACACACTACACACATATCATCCTTCCAGGTGGGTACACTTCAATAGAGAGCTAAGACACAGGGATATTTTGTAGAAGAGAACACTGGGCTGATGTTTGGAGTTAGGGTAACGGTGCCTTCTGGGATTTGCAGTCAGGTCACTCTCACTAATCACCAATACTAGACAAATGTTGTTCCCCCAAGTGAGTGACCTTAATTTGGGAATTGGCAAACATTGGTCTTTAGACAAGAGAACACTGGGCTGGCAGTTGGACTTACTGAAACAGGGCTTGCTGGGAGTTACAGCAAGGGCCCTCTCGCTGCTCCCCAATACTTGACAAATGGTATCCCCCCAGTTGAGTAAAATTAATTTAGAAATTGATAAACTGGTATTTGAAGAAGAGAACACTGAGCTGCTAGTTGGAGCTACTGAAACAGGGCTGCTGGGAGTTGCAGTCTGGTCACTCTCACTAATCCCCAATACTTGACAAATGGTATCCCCCCAGTGAGTACACTTAGGCTCATATTATGAGAAAATGAAGTAGCATGACGCTGCACCAAAATTGGCAGAGCAGAGCTCTGTCATTTTCACAATGCAGGGCTGTGCTGTATTGAAGTGAATACGGCGCACCCCTGTGTTGTCCCCTGCTCTGGTGCTACATTTTGCGGCCAGTGCCAATGCAGGCATCCTTACAACATCATGCAAAGATGTCTGCATTGAGGGGTGTGATTGTTTATGTGTGGGAAGGTGTCCCTTCCCGCACATAAACAATCACTAATGACGCTTTAGCACAGAATGCAGCACAGACAGAAGTGCTAAAGCATCATTTTCAAATGACTGTTTATGTGCAGGAAGGGACACCTTCTGGCACATAAACAATAATTTCTGGCATTCTGCTCTTTCTATGCATGCTGCAGAATGCTGCACACATAGAAAAAGCAAAACTTGAGGAGGAATAAAAGTATTCCTCCTGATTGTGCCTTTGGCGATTGATTTTGGAACTGCCTCAGGTTTACGAAATGTTGTAAATCTGAGCAGCATCAAAATGTAATGGGTGTTGCTGTGGCATGCCCATAGCAACACCCACTGTACGCTCTTCTGACGCTGATAACTGTGTTGGAGGGGACAATATTTACAAGGAGGTGTAACGCCACAAAAAAAGTGGCGTTGCACCTCCTTGTAAATATGGAGCTGAGGTTAGCACCACTTGACTGTCATGGAAGGTGACAGTCCAGTGGTGCTAGGGGCTCATAAATATGGCCCTCAATTTGGGAATTGACAGTGGTCTTTGGACAAGAGAACAATGTGCTGGTTTTTGGAGTTAAAGAACAGTGCCTGCTGGGAGTTAGAGTCATGTCAGTCCCTGTACTACACACTATGCAAAGGTCATTTTCCCTAGTGAGTACATTTCAAATGTGAGTTGCCTAACAGAGGTCTTTGGACAGGTGAACACTAGGCTGGGGAGATGAGTAACAGTAAATGAGGCATAAGGTGAGCTATAGCTATGAGCATACATGACATAGAATTTTTATGAGAAATGTTTGTGTTATGACTTACCAGACTCCACACCTCCCGGTATTCCTGTCAATCCATCAGGATGCATGATGGCCAAGATCTCCTCCCACGGAAAGAGATTTAATGGGGCACTGAGGGAGGGGGGCACCAGCAGTCTTCTTGGTGTGCAGCTGGTGTCTGGAGACCAGGGAACGGACTTGCCCCTGAGGACATTCCACCTCTTCCTGATGTCCTCCCTTGTGTGCAGGGTGGTGCCTACAACATTGACTCTGTCGACGATCCTGTCCCACATTTACATTTTCTTACTGAAAGGAGCATGTTGGACTTGTGCTCCAAACAATTGTGGCTCTACTCGTATGATTTCATCCACCATGACTCTCAACTCATCTTCTGAGAAACTGGGATTATTTAAATTTCCATTGTGGAAAAAAGGTGACAGTGACTTACTACACAGGGAAAGTGCAATAGGGTGTGAGTAGACAAAAGTGTGTGCAGGGAGTTTTATGGGATGGTGAAAAAAGTGGTGCCTAGTATCTTTGCCGTGTGGAAAAAAGTTGCTCTGGCTTGTGTGTGTTGCTGTGGTTTGTGAAGGGCTGTGTTTTATAGTGTCCTGTGCAGGTATGTCCTGCGTGGCAATGGGTGTCAGCTGTGTTGTTTTCAAATTAATCCAATGTGCTGTTGAGTATTGGTTTGCTGACAGCAGACTGCCATGATTTGTACTGCCATTGGCTGACCACAATGGGTGTCTGCCATGGCAACTGTGTGCTTGAAGTACGGTCAGTGGTTGGTGTGTCTAAGCTGGAGATCATCCTGCCTATTTCTAGGCCGCCACACCACTGACGGTCTGCCTTTTTTGGTTGGCGGTCGGCAGTCCTGTCTGTGTAACTGATAATAGGGAGGTGTGAAAGACCGGCAGTATGGCAATCTTTATGCGATCACAAACATGGCGGTTTGGTGGTTTGACTGCCATACTCGCAATGAGGCGCTGGTAGTAGGGCACAATCTCACATAAGGTGCAGTCAAGGTCGCAAGCAACAAATTCTTACTCAGCCCTTAAGAGCTTAGCTCACAAGCAGTTTGGCTGACTTAGGAGACAAATGTGTAAAGCATTAAATATCGAAAAAAGTGAATAGGTAAAACACCCAATAAAAATCCAACAGCACTTTATAAACATTGGAAATATTTTATCTTTAAAATGGCAAAAATCCAATGTAGGCAACCAGAGAAATGAATTTCAGAATATTAAATGTAAAGATATGCATTCTAATGCCTAGAGTTAAAACCAAAAATGCAAACTGCGGACATCTGGTCGCGCTTGACATGGGCAAAGTCAGAGTTTGAGGCTGATCGCAATGAACCCCAAGTCAGATACACTGTGGGGCCTCAGTCAAGTTTTTACCTTCAGACTTAGGGCCAGATTACGAATACAGCAGTCCTAAGACTGCCATAACGGAGGTTATGGTGTGACTGCCACCTTCTTGGCTGACTGCCAGATTTGGATGCTGGCAGTCGGACGGCCACAAGACTACCGCAACCACCAGGATCAGAGATCCTCCAGATGCAGAGATGTGGAAAGCTGTCGTCAAGCACAGTGATGCCAATGTTGGCACCTCAGTGCCCCTCATCACTACTTGCCTTTCCATCGGTCTTTTCATGACAATAACACCGCCATGAAAAGGCCGGCAGAAAGGCAGAAACAGGGCCACAGGGGGAGCCCTCCACCGCCCATGCCAATTTTGTGGGCAGTGCAAAGGCCCAGTGTTAGCACAGCTGGAATGTGCACCGCCTGCCATGGCAGCAATACGCATTCCAAGTATGCTGGCACCACCGACAGTGCAGCGGTATTGGCCTCGGCTCTCCCTTAGAGCTGAAGCCAATGCTTTTGTGCTGTCTCTGCCATCCCGCCCGCAGAAACATCCTAATATGGTGGTCGGGAGGCCTCTGGCTTGGCGGAGTCCTCCTAACCACTGTATTGGTGGTCCGACGGTGGGACCTCCAAGGTCCTAATCAAGGCCTTAGTCTTTGTTCTGGAGCTTTTTCTCTTGTCCTCGAGTGGGGATCCTCTTCAGTCTGGCTTGCTAAGAACTTCGTTGGCTTGGTTTAGCGCAAGGACCCAGTCAACTACTGGAAGTCTTGTCAATGGAGAAATGCTCTGGAGCTTCAGCGATGATGAACTTAATATTTAGGCTGGGTTGTGGTTCGACATCTCTGGCTTGACTCTCGCCAATGGGTTGGTAACCTTATGAAGCTTTTTTATAAAGTTGCTCCAATCTTTTCAAAACTTCTGCATTTTCTTACACAGTGTCCACAACCTTGGTCCAAAATTCCACAAGCTCTGTGTTGCTCCTTGGGAGTTGGAACTACAATTCCCAGAAAGCACCTATCCAGAATCCTCATTTCTAGGCCGCCACACCACTGACGGTCTGCCTTTTTTGGTTGGCGGTCGGCAGTCCTGTCTGTGTAACTGATAATAGGGATGTGTGAAAGACCGGCAGTATGGCAATCTTTATGCGATCACAAACATGGCGGTTTGGTGGTTTGACTGCCATACTCGCAATGAGGCGCTGGTAGTAGGCCACAATCTCACATAAGGTGCAGTCAAGGTCGCAAGCAACAAATTCTTACTCAGCCCTTAAGAGCTTAGCTCACAAGCAGTTTGGCTGACTTAGGAGACAAATGTGTAAAGCATTAAATATCGAAAAAAGTGAATAGGTAAAACACCCAATAAAAATCCAACAGCACTTTATAAACATTGGAAATATTTTATCTTTAAAATGGCAAAAATCCAATGTAGGCAACCAGAGAAATGAATTTCAGAATATTAAATGTAAAGATATGCATTCTAATGCCTAGAGTTAAAACCAAAAATGCAAACTGCGGACATCTGGTCGCGCTTGACATGGGCAAAGTCAGAGTTTGAGGCTGATCGCAATGAACCCCAAGTCAGATACACTGTGGGGCCTCAGTCAAGTTTTTACCTTCAGACTTAGGGCCAGATTACGAATACAGCAGTCCTAAGACTGCCATAACGGAGGTTATGGTGTGACTGCCACCTTCTTGGCTGACTGCCAGATTTGGATGCTGGCAGTCGGACGGCCACAAGACTACCGCAACCACCAGGATCAGAGATCCTCCAGATGCAGAGATGTGGAAAGCTGTCGTCAAGCACAGTGATGCCAATGTTGGCACCTCAGTGCCCCTCATCACTACTTGCCTTTCCATCGGTCTTTTCATGACAATAACACCGCCATGAAAAGGCCGGCAGAAAGGCAGAAACAGGGCCACAGGGGGAGCCCTCCACCGCCCATGCCAATTTTGTGGGCAGTGCAAAGGCCCAGTGTTAGCACAGCTGGAATGTGCACCGCCTGCCATGGCAGCAATACGCATTCCAAGTATGCTGGCACCACCGACAGTGCAGCGGTATTGGCCTCGGCTCTCCCTTAGAGCTGAAGCCAATGCTTTTGTGCTGTCTCTGCCATCCCGCCCGCAGAAACATCCTAATATGGTGGTCGGGAGGCCTCTGGCTTGGCGGAGTCCTCCTAACCACTGTATTGGTGGTCCGACGGTGGGACCTCCAAGGTCCTAATCAAGGCCTTAGTCTTTGTTCTGGAGCTTTTTCTCTTGTCCTCGAGTGGGGATCCTCTTCAGTCTGGCTTGCTAAGAACTTCGTTGGCTTGGTTTAGCGCAAGGACCCAGTCAACTACTGGAAGTCTTGTCAATGGAGAAATGCTCTGGAGCTTCAGCGATGATGAACTTAATATTTAGGCTGGGTTGTGGTTCGACATCTCTGGCTTGACTCTCGCCAATGGGTTGGTAACCTTATGAAGCTTTTTTATAAAGTTGCTCCAATCTTTTCAAAACTTCTGCATTTTCTTACACAGTGTCCACAACCTTGGTCCAAAATTCCACAAGCTCTGTGTTGCTCCTTGGGAATTGGAACTACAATTCCCAGAATCCTCAAAAGGCCACCGGCCACTGGTCAGCTGGGCTCTTCTTGCAGGACTTGATACAGGTGACTCTTTGTAGCTCCTTTCTACCTGTTGCTTACTGCAAGCCATTCCTGGATCTAAAGAAGCCAAGTAAAGTCCTTTTTGTGGTGAAGCCCAATGTCTGCAGCTGGTGCAGTCCTTGTGGGTGCAGTACTTCAGGTGCAGACCAGGGGTTCAGCAGGGCAGCCCTTCTTATGATCTGAATTGCTGAGCAGCTCTTCCATATTTATACATGCTCCTGGGTTGGCAAGCCGGGGGCACCTCTGACCAACGGGATGCAGGGTGCCACCCTCTGGGGAGACCACTTGTTGCGAAGTGTGGCAAAAATCAATCCCAGAAAGCGCTGCTTCTTAAAAATCTAAGCTGGAGAAAATCTTTCTTGAGCCAACCCACCAGTATAGCTATGTTTCCCTAACACACCCATACCAGCACTTCTCTTAATCTAATTATTGGGGGTCTCATCTGGAAGGGGGTGCAGGAAATGGGTAAAGTATGGTTTCAAGCACCTTTCCCTCCTTTGAAGACCAGTTTGGCCACCCTACCCCTTCATGCTCTGCCATCTGCTACAGCAGTTCTTCCCCACCAGGTGCTTCCTTTGTTTCAGCTCATGCCACTTCACACCTCATTAAGGTAGCATGGCTCAGCCTGCCAGGGACTGACCAATCAGGAAATGCTTCAACAGTGCTGATTTAGGTCACTTTTAGCAAGAGTTCTAAAACACTTTCCCTGTAATAGTTATAAGAAAGCTAACACTGGCAAGTTGTTTATTCTAACTATTAATTTGATATCTGGCATAAAATATTTAGGTATTTCCTATCAGAAATAAGACTTTGTTATTTTAAAATTGAGCATTCCTATGTTGGCCTATGGAGCTAATATACTAAAATGGGGACAAACAAATTGTCAGTTTTTCCCTCACTAGGGCTTTAAAAACAGTTTTTATAATGCACCTGCTTGTATTTACACTGCACCCAACCCTTGGGGCACTTAGGGCAGACTTTAGGGGTGACTCATACGTAAAAATAAGATCGTTTTGGACATGCTGTACCATCTGCTACAGCAGTTTTCCCCCCATTAGAAGCTTCCTTTGTTTCAGCCCAGGCCACTTCACACCTCGTTAAGGTAGCTTGGCTCAGCCTGCCAGAGACTGGCCAATCAGTAAAGGCTTCAACAGGGCTGATTTAGGCAACTGTTAGCAATAGTTCTAAAACTCTTTTCCTGTAATAGTTATAATAAATCTAACATTGGCAAGTTGATAATTCTAACTATTAATTTGATATCTTGCATAACATGTTTAGGTCTTTCCTATAAGAAATAAGACTTTATTATTTTAAAATGAAGCCTTCCTATGTTGGCCTATGGAGCTAATATACTACAATGGGAAAAAACAAAATTGGCACTTTTTCCCTCACCAGGCAGGGATGTGGAATTCCTATCGCCCGACGCCCGGGACATCTTGTTTGGGGTCAAGGGCAACAAGTTTTTATGTTTACTTTGTCCTTGGGACAAGTAGGCCCAACCCCCTGCAGCACAAACCCTTTGGCTGCCTGTTTACAGAGAGTTGAACTCTCTGCAGTTGAGATAATGTGTTTCCAAAGGATAATGCTGTTCGAACTTGTATTTATGGTTCATTATTTGAAAGCCTTCATTATTAGGGTGCGTGCTGTAAATAAATGTTTTAAGGTCACACTTCACTACTGACGTTGGTTCCAGTACAAAAAAATAAAACGTGTACACACATGTTTGAAAAGTTTAGGCTAAGAGGCTAAGTATAATGCTCCCAGAATGCTCTCTGATTATATGCAAATGAAGTGTCATTTAGTAAAATGTGTTGATGCATGCTAGTATTTCCCAAAAATATTTCTAATGGAAAATCAGTGTAACCATTTTCAACACTATTATGGGAAGCATGAAAATAAACAAACACTGACAAAGCCAACTGATCTGACATATTTTTATAAGTCTTTTAGTTTTATCAATGCGTGTCTTGTTTTGACATGGCTTTTGTAACACTTTATTGTTGTGGCATCTACCAGGCCCTCAACATTGTAACAAACATTGGCAAAACCCCCCCAAAAAGTTTTTGAACTCTTAAAGCACACGTTGCCACCAGCGGCATAACAAAGGCCCCGCAGCCGCCCTCCAGGGGGCCCCGTCAGCACAGCACCTGCCCTGAGTGAGTCTGGAGAGGGTGCTCCTCCATGTTCTTTGCAAAGGGGCACCCTCCAGTTTCGTTACGTCACTGATTGCCACTGTAGTTCCTGACACTGAACAAAACTACTTTGTGTGGCAATATGCTCCTTGTGGAAGAGCAGAATGCGATCACTCACTGTAAAGCCAGCCAAAAGAGAGAGAAATAGAAGTTTAATAAAAACAAAATGTCTTTGTTAACACCAGACCTAATTAGGGACCAAGACCCACATGTAGGTAGCTTTTTGCATGTCGCAAACAGCGACTTTCGCTGTTTGCGACGTGCAAAAAGCACATTGCGATGCACAAACCCAGTTTTGCGATTCAGTAACCTGGTTACCGAATCACAAAACGGGTTTGCGACTCGCAATTAGTAAGAGGTGTTCCCTTCCTAATTGCAACTCGCAGTGCAATGTAGGATTGTTTTTTGACCGCGAACGCGGGCGCAATCCAATCGCAGTTTGCACCCATTTCAAATGGGTGCTAACACTTTCGCAAAAGGGAAGGGATCCCCATGGGACCCCTTTCCCATTGTGAATGTCACTGTAAAAAAAAATTCAGAGCAAGCAGTGTCCTGTGGACCACTGCCTGCTCTGAAAAAATGAAACGAAAACGTTTCATTTTTCGTTTTTGTTATGCATCTCGTTTTCCTTTAAGGAAAACGGGCTGCATTACAAAAAAAACTGCTTTATTGAAAAGCAGTCACAGACATGGTGGTCTGCTGTCTCCAGCAGGCCACCATTCGTGAGGGGGTCGCAAATTGCGACCCACCTCATGATTATTCATGATGTGGGCATTTGCGAAGCCCTTGCGAATCACAGATGGTGTCAAGGACACCATCCTACATTCGGATTTGCGACTCGCAATTTGCAGGTCACAAATCTGAACCTACCTACTTGTGGCCCCAAATTCTTAAAGAAAGTCACAAAAGTGCACCCATGGTATATGTCGTACCCCTATAAAATATTTGTGAACTGTATTTTAGCGTGGGTAAATACGATGTGTAGATTTGCTCATGTGAAAATCTATTGAGCATTTGCAAGTTCATTTTCCCTCTAGCCACTTTCTTCCCAACCCTGGAAGAAGTTCTAATTCTGCCATTGTCAGGAGTAAATGTCCAACCTTTCTTATTATGGGAAAATATTAGAGAGAAGCTGGTAAAAATCTTTAAAACATGCAGGTTAGTAGGTTTGCAGACTCAAAGGCATTCCAGCCCTGGAACTATTGCTTACTGCTTCCTCCAGCCCCAGTATGCAGATCTGCAGAAAGGTGGCAAAATAAGGAAATTTCTACAGTAGGGATTGAAACTCCAAGTATTCAAGCCCTACTATGGTAGTAGCCCTGGCATAATCAGAGAGGCTATTAATTGCTGCCATAATTTGTCGCCACACTACATGGCACCAAAGGGACAAGTAGATCTTTTTACAGGACAAGTAGATTTGAGAAGCAACCTGTCCCCTGGACAAGTAGATATTTTAATAAATTCCACACCCCTGCCAGGGCTTGTGAAACAGCTTTTTGTAATGTCCCTGCTTGTATTTACACTGCACCGAACCCTAGGGTCACCTAGGGCAGACTTTAGGGATGATTTGTATGTAAACATAAGGTAGCTTAAAACGTTGTTTGAAAAGCAGCCAGCAAGGCAGATCTGCCTTTAAAATGACACCAGAAATTGCAGCAGTACACTCATGGGTGCCCTAATTCCATGGGAGTCCCTTAACACATATGCTCTACCATATACTAGGAACTTGCAGGTAGGTTGTGTAGGAAGGTAGCCTCTTTCTAGCCTTCTTACCCCACTTTTGGCCTGTTTGTGTTTTTACCATCTCACTGGGATCCTGCTAGCCAGGATCCCAGTGCTCATGGTGAAAACCCTATTTGTCTGTGTGTTTTATATGTCTCACTGGGACCGTGCTAGCCAGGGCCCCAGTGTTCATAGGTTGTGGCCTGAATGTGTTCCCTATGTGGCGCCTAACTGTATCACTGAGGCTCTGGTAATCAGTGCTTATGCTCTCTCTGTCTTTAAAATTGTCACTTCAGGCTAGAGTCCATTTTTACCAATTCTGATTGGCACACTGGAACACCCTTAAACATCCCTAGTATATGGTACCTAGGTACCAAGGGTATTAGGGTTCCAGGAGATCCCTATGGGTTTCAGCATTTCTTTTGCCGCCCATAGGGAGCTCAGACAATTCTTACACAGGACTGCCACTGCAGCCTGAGTGAAATAAAGTCCACGTTATTTCACAGCCATTTTACTCTGCACTTAAGTAACTTATAAGTCACCTATATGTCTAACCCTCACTTAGTGAAGGTTAGGTGCAAAGTTATTAAGTGTGAGGGAACCCTGACACTAGCCAAGGAGCCCCCACATAGTTCCGGGCAATTTCCTCAGACTTTGTGAGTGTGGGGACACCATTACATGTGTGCACTACATATAGGTCAATACCAATATGTAGCTTCACAATGGTAACTCCGAATATGGCCATGTAACATGTCTAAGATCATGGAATTGTCCCCCCATGCCAAATCTGTTAGTGGGGTGCCAATCCCATGCATCCCTGGGGCTCCAGCATTGACCCCGGGTACTGCCAATCTAGCTCTCTGGGGTTTTCACTGCAGCTACCGCTGCTGCCAACTCACAGACAGGCTTCTGCCCTCCAGGGGTCTGGGCAGCCCAGTCCGAGGAAGGTAGAACAAAGAATTTCCTACGAGAGAGGGTGTTACACCCTCTCCCTTTGGAAATAGGTGTTAAGGGCTGGGGAGGAGTAGCCTCTCCCAGACTCTGGAAATTCTTTGAAAGGGCACAAATAGTGCCCTCCTTACATAAGCCAGTCTACACCAGTTCAGGGATCCCACAGCCTCTGCTCTGGCATGAAACTGGACAAAGGAAAGGGGAGTGACCACTCCCCTATCCATCACCACCTCAGGGGTGGTGCCCAGAGCTCTTCCAGTGTGTCCCAGACCTCTGCCATCTTGAATGCAGTGGTGTGAGGGCACAATGGAGGCCTCTGAGTGGCCAGTGCCAGCAGGTGACGTCAGAGACCCCTCCCGATAGGTGCTTACCTGACTAGGTCCCCAATCCTCCTCTGAGGGCTATTTAGGGTCTCTCCTGTGGGCTTCTCTTCAGATAACGAATGCAAGAGCTCACCAGAGTTACTCTGCATCTCCCTCTTCGACTTCTGCCAAGGATCGATCGCTGACTGCTCCAGGACACCTGCAAAACCGCAACAAAGTAGCAAGGCAACTACCAGCAACATTGTAGCGCCTAATCCTGCTGGCTTTCTCGACTGTTTCCTGGTGGTGCACGCTCTGAGGACTGTCTGCCTTCACCCTGCACATCTTGACAAGCCTGGTCCCTGGAACACAGGAGCTGGATCCAAGTGACCCGACAGTCCAGAGGTCCTTCTGTCCAAATTTAGTACAGGTAAGTCCTTGCCTCCCCACGCCAGACAGTGATCCTGTGTACTGAATGAACTGCAGCTACTAGGGCTTCTGTGCACTTTTGCAAGGAATCCTTCATGCACAGCATAGTCCAGGTCCCCAGCACTCTGTCCTGCATTGCTCAACTCGCTGAGTTGACCACCGACTTTGTGGGACACTCTTTTGTAGTGTTGAGATGACTGCCGTGCTCAGATTTCTTACATGCTTGTTCAAGTACTTCTGTGGGTGTTGCCTGCTTCTGCAGGGGCTCTCTGCACTGCTGAGCGCCCCCTCTGTCTCCTTCTCCAAGGGGTGGCGTCCTGGTCCTTCCTGGGCCCAGGCAGCATCCATTTTCTTTAACTGCAACTCTTGCAGCTAGCAAGGCTTATTTGTGGTTTTTCTGCGTGGAAACAACTTTGCATGCTCCAGCACGCTGTGGGACATCCTCTGTGCAAAGGAGATGTTCCTGGCATCTTCCATTGTTGCAGAATCTTCAGCTTCTTCCACCCGGAGGCAGCCCTTTTGCACCTTCATCCGGGGTTTAGTGGGCTCCTGCCCCCCCCGGACACTTGTGTGACTCTTGGACTGGGTCCCCTTCCTTTGCAGGTCCTCAGGTCCAGGAATCCGTCTTCAGTGCTTTGCAGTGAGGGTCTTGGGGTGGGGTATCTTGGACACCCTTAGTGTTTTCTTACACTCCCAGTGACCCTATACACATTACACTAGGCCTGGGGTACATCTGTGATTCGCATTCCACTTTTGGAGTACATGGTTTGTGTTGCCCCTAGGCCTATTGTCTCCTATTGCATCCTATTGTATTCTAAAGTGTTTGCACTACTTTTCTAACTGTTTACTTACCTGATTTTGGTTTGTGTGTATATTTTGTGTATTTTACTTACCTCCTAATGGAGTATATCCTCTAAGATATTTTTGGCACATTGTCACTAAAATAAAGTACCTTTATTTTTGGTAACTCTGAGTATTGTGTTTCTTATGATGTAGTGCTATATGATATAAGTGGTATAGTAGGAGCTTTGTATGTCTCCTAGTTCAGCCTAAGCTGCTCTGCTATGCCTACCTCTATCAGCCTAAGCTGCTAGAACACTACTAATCTACTAATAAGGGATAAATGGACATGGCACAAGGTGTAAGTACCATCAGGTACCCTCTGTAAGCTAGGCCAGCCTCCTACAGGTTGTCAGAGACAATTATAATTACGCCAAATTGCATATTCTTTTTAAATAGAGCACTGGCCCTGGGACTGGTTAGCAGAGCCAAGGGCCCAGTCAGAGTCAATTACCACCAGCATCAGTTAAACAAAATAGGGGTGACAAGGGCCGAAAGGATGGCTTTCTCACATTAGCACTGTTTTGCATTGTTTCCTTGTTTCTGGAGTCAGCACTATTAAATGCATCAATATTCATGATCACTTGAACTTCCACTCCTTCTTTGAGTCTTAATTACCAGTTCCCGCAGTGCTGCCTATCGTTCCCTGTTTCTCTGCTTCCTAGTTCACAGTGAACTGATTTGCCTTCCTTTCCCTTTCCCAGACTCCTATTGTAATTTATTATTTGGCATTTTGCCTAATGTTACACAGGTTTTCGCTTCTTCCCCAGTAAGCACTTTTCTTGCTTTTTGTCTATATGGCTGTGTATTCAGTTCTCTACCGTTTGTGTTAAAGCCTTAAGTGTTCCTGTCTGATTGGAAGGATTTGTGGGCATGCCTGACAATCAAGGAGGTGTTTGTCCTTCATTGTGAGTATTGTCATTGGATTATCTTCTTTAACACCCCAAACCATCAACCATCAACTTCTTCACAGATCTATTTTTTACATGTCTATCCAAATGTGATCTTTGCAATCATAATCCGTAACAGCAGTTGTGGGTGAGGAACACATTGAATTGTATACATTTCTTGTGTAGCATCTAAGTGCCTTCCCCCGCACCTAGTTTATGAGCTTTGACTTTCCTTGTTCCCATACATAGAGATGCCTCACTGAATTCCTATGACTGTGATCTTGGTCAGCTCTGTTAACAAATTTCTAATCCCTTTGAGTATTTGCCATACTATTGACAAAATGAGATTTCTTGCAGGCTTTGTCCACTAGCTACGTTAATATGTACACCACCTTACTCTCTCTAGTAACTTTATTTACCCTGCATAGGGCCCAAAACCTGTTTGACATTAAAAATAACTTTACAAATTGTCATGTATATACTAATGCTACTAGTTTTTTTAACTGATATCTTCTCCATTCCTTTATAGTATCCACTGAAACTACACCTTATTATTAAGTTCTCTAAAGTGATCGAGAGAATGTGTTCAAAGAAGGTATTGGGTGAAATGAAAGCCCAATAATAAATCTCTAAATACACAAATACATAGATACACACACATTTACCACATGAATGGAACATAGGTAAAAAATATTTGGAATGGTGTTTATCAGGTTGCTTACATACTCAGAAATTGCTATGATGGCCTTACACCAAACATTTAACGTTTTTAGTTTTTCAGAAACAAATTCCAAAGTGTGAATCCTTCATCAGGAGGAGGTGACAGAAGAGAACTAGTACATGTGCCTCTAAGCCAACATTGGTAATTTCTTTGCTGATACCCCTGATTCTGACATTATTTTGCCGAGAGTGGTTCTCAATGTCTCTCTGTTTCTCTGTTCAAGGATATCCAATTGCATCACTCTTTAATCTCTTTCACTTAAGAGATATGCAAGGTTATTCCTTGAGTAGTCCAACCTTGTTTCCTCTTTCTGGAGTGGATCATGCAGATGAAAGAGTGCTTCAATAAAGTCTTGCAGGGATGTGGAATCGTTCTTAACTTCACTGGGGAGCCTTTGAATGTTCCCTTTCATGGCTAGCAGCCGGATGTCAGCATTATTACAATTAGAAACCTTAAACATCTGGGGTGGTTTCAGTGCCATCTTATGAATGTGTTTGTCAGCTTTCTGTGAATGAAGCATATCCTTTATACATGTGTTTTTGGTGGTTTTGGTTTGTTTAACAATATGATACCCAGCTATTATGCATATTTTAGGCCTAGTTCATACAACACGTGTTTTGTGTTAGTTTGGTGAATCAGCCATACAGTCATTTTTATTAGGGTCGAGCCTGCTTTGCATGCGCTCACGCATGCGTATAGCAGGGAGACTCTTTTGTATTTAGAAAAGGGCTCCGAGCCCTGTCAACTTCACGTCAGTGCTTTTTATTGGTTTGTGGGCTTCCCTAATTAAATCGGCTTGCTTTAATTAGTCGAAGGCACGCATACGTCATGCCTTTTCCGGTTGCTAGCCCTCCTCGAGCGCAGCGACCAAGTACAGAAAACATGCGAGGCTCGCTGTTTTCCATCGGGCTCGTGGACTTTTTTTTCTCTAATTTACGAGCCCGATCTCGCTTGGCAGAAGTCGAGCGCTTTACCTACTTGATTTCACTTTTTTGGGTTACGTGCATAAATGCACTTTTGCCCGATAGGTGAAAAGTCGGGTTAGGAGTTTACAACGCGATCGGCTCTAACACGAGCAAACGCGAGACCCGATGCATTGTGGCTGGCCACGTCGCACGTAGGGCAACAATAAAGGGGACAGCTTCTTAGCGGCGCTCCCCTGTTAGAGGGACAAATGGCCAGGAAGGGCCTCTGTACTTAGGGAGGGTGGTCCACCCCGAGTTTATGGCCCCTAAAGGTGTGAGGAGGGAGGAATGAGGCCAGGAGGTCCTTTTAAGGGGCAACCTCGCAGGGCTGGGCCTCTTTTAGCGTGAGGCGAGCAGTGGACAGCAGCGTAGAACGAGCGGCAGGGGGACTCAGTAAAGGAAGGACTGAGGTTGGTTGGGTGAACTGGGGGGGGGGGGGGCGGTAGCGTGGGTCCACTGCTGCTAGGGAATGTCCACTGTTGTTGGGATGGGTGCCGAGGCATACCTGGTCCTGGGGACTGTAGTTCCGCCATTCGCGCCAGCGCGCATTCACGTGCAAGACTTTGTTTTCCCCTGGCATGGATTGGTTCGGTGGGGAGGCATTGTGAAGTTTTAGCCTTGTGAGTTTTCTGGGGTTTTCTGGGTTTTCTGGAGGTTCTTACCTCCATGTGCGGTGCGGCGCGTCGAGCGGGAGTGCTCAGGCTCGGTTTTCTGGGTTTTATGGAGGTTCTTACCTCCACGTGCGGCGCGGCGAGCGGGCGAGCTCAGGCTCGGTTTCCCTTCGGGGGACGACCGGCGGCACCATCAGGGCTTTCCTCCTGCGTCCGGCCAACCAGGGTGCTTGGCGGCCGCGGGCTCTGCCTCCTGGGGCATGGCAGAGCAGCGGGGAGCGGCCGGCGCTGGGCCTGGGATGCGGCTGTTCCCCTGCCGCGTGAAACCCCCCCCCCTTCCCGACCCGATGTTATCAACGGGCGGGAGACGGAGAGGACGAAGCCGGCGCCTCCTCAGCCTATGGGTGCGCGACGCCGGCAAAAATGTAAAAAAATAAGGAAAAAGGGGTACCGCGGCCACGAGGGCACGCGGTCACCTCCACTCCACCCGCCCCCAACGCCCGTAGGGCGGTGGACGCTCAGAGGGGAAAGAAAAAAAAAAAAAAAAAAAAGGAGTTGCAAGCAAGAAAATGTTTAATCGATTGTGCCTCACCTTCCGGGCGCGACTTGGGAAATAACTCAGTGACAGCTGTATTCTTAGTGTAAAAGGTCATTTATTAGGACAGGGTTGCATAAGCAAAATAACCTTAACTTTTATAACGTAAACCGTAACTTTATTAACGCCCTCCCTTTAACATCTGCCTCGCTCATCCTTCCCCTTCAAACCCTTATTTCGTTTCCATTCCCCTACACACTCCCCTTTTCCTTTCATGCCCCATTTGGTTCGTGTGTACCCCCACTCAGAGCCTTCACCTGCTTGTTTATTCCCTGGAAGGGTGGCCAAGCCCGCATCTGGCTCACCACCCTCCCCCATCTACTGCTCGCTCTCTGCTGCAACCTGCCCTAACTGACAAGTAAACCTCCCCCCTTTTTTGCCCTACCTCTAACTTCCATCCTTCAAAACTCTTCTTCCAATTGCCGGGTGGGTGGGAGGCCAAACTATCCGCACGATGGGTCCGCGCGGAAAGAGGCCGGTCCCTCCACCCCCACCCCTTTTTATTCCCACCCCTAAGACCCACCCCCACTTACCTTACTCCCAATCCCCTGTCCCGCCGTCACTTCCTTTCCCCGAACCGTCCCGCGGGGAAGACTAGAGCGTTGCTCTATGCTTCCCGCGGGCCCCCTCATCGGGAAATAACTCAGTGACAGCTGTATTCTTAGTGTAAAAGGTCATTTATTCGGACAGGGTTGCATAAGCAAAATAACCTTAACTTTTATAACGTAAACCGTAACTTTATTAACGCCCTCCCTTTAACATCTGCCTCGCTCATCCTTCCCCTTCAAACCCTTATTTCGTTTCCATTCCCCTACGCACTCCCCTTTTCCTTTCATGCCCCATTTGGTTCGTGCGTACCCCCACTCAGAGCCTTCACCTGCTTGTTTATTCCCTGGAAGGGTGGCCAAGCCCGCATCTGGCTCACCACCCTCCCCCATCTACTGCCAACCAGCACCAACCCACTTGGCGTTGTGCTGCCCCACCCCCCCCCAGACACGCTACTGCACCCCGCGCTACTCATTTCTTGTTTGTAATCCACAAATTCTCTCCCCACAACTCTTCAACCAGCAGTCTCAGATCTGTCAAATAATACGCATTCCCTAGTGTGGACAAGTGGACCCCATCATCTCTGAATAAAGCTGCCTCCTGCTCCGTAATATTTTCATGCTTTAGTATCTTTATCCCCTGAGCCCAGCAGAACACTCTCATTGCTCTGTTGAGTTTCCTTCGAGCCCGTTCCATGGCTCCGTACTTTACTGCCCCTCTCCACACTCTACGTGGAACAAGCTCTGTCCAAACCAAGCATGTACCATGCAGTTTTTTCCTGAGAATCTCCAAGTCCCTCTGCATGTGCTGCAGTAGCGTGAGTCCTGATAATTTTACCAAATCATTCTCTCCCAAATGAATGATCAACAAATCGGGACATCCCCAGTTCGATAAGTTAGTAGTGATGAAAGGAAGCAGGTTACCCCACCGCATTCCGCTCTTCCCCCACCATAGCACCTCGTGCCGTCTGCTGGATAGTCCCAAGGCCCGACCATATATCTGCTTCTCGGCGAACTTCGCTGCCCAATGTACAAATGAATGGCCGACCAGCCATGTCACCGTCTTGCCCTGCGATGGACCAAGCGCATCTCCTGCAACGGAAAAATAACTGTAACATGTGTTTTTGAACATCCAAAACCCCCCCCCCTCAACCAAAAACTTTGAAGCTATCCCTCCTCACATCTCAGGGTCTAACGTATCGTTCACAACACCTTGATCTCCAGCGGCCTATTGCCCTAATCTTTGCCCAGTCCCAACCCAAATGCGCTGCAGCCGTGGCCGCCCCAATTGTGAATGAATGCGTGCCAAAATCCATGGCCTGACGGCCCACACGTCCTAAAGCCATCCTTAATACTCGCAGGAACTGAAAACTGGTGAGCTTGGAGCCTGACCTGTGTGTGAAAACCCCTGCTTCTTTGTTCAACCTGCCTGAAACTTGCCACTTACTCCATTCCGCAACAGGGCAGGCCAACACGTTGCCCCCTTTTTCTAACCATACCCACTTACCCCTGCCTAGTTGATCGGTTTTTGATCGTCTAAGCCAAATCCCTAAACGGCCACCGTGCGCGCACACATCCTTGTAGCGTACCCCCACCGCCCTGCCAACCCCCAGCAACTCTGACACTCGGAAAGCTCCAAAAAACATCCACACCATGCATAGTCGAAAAAGTGCCAATTCGTAATCGTCTGCGCAACATACCGGCAGTACGTGTAACAACTCCAGTAATAAATCAAAATCAATGGGCTCCCTGGCCGCTCTACCCTCTACCGATCTAATCCTGCCCCAACCTTTCAGCATCCTTCCCAGCAGATAGTTTCTTGCCGGGTCGTGATCAAAAAACAATTTCCCATAAAACGATACCCCTGCCAATTTTCCCCCGATAGTGGCTGCTGACAGACCTTTCTGAATCATATGCAGCACAAAACGCAACGCCCGATGCTCTAACTGTCCCTTGCTTTGTCCCCAAAAACTTCCTATAAACCGTTCAAAAAACTGAAAATCCAACCAAGCCAGCCGGTAACTTCGCCGAGTAGATTCCGCTAAGGACATCTCCACCAGCCCTGTGATCATACCCCCCATTCCCAAATGTCTGCCGGGACCGGTGTCTTGTTCTGTTCTGCTCCTGGCGCCAGGTTGCGGAAACGCTGCCACTGTGAACGAGACAGGGAATCCGCAATCTCGTTGAAAACTCCTGGAATATGTACAGCTTTAAATATCACATTCAGAGATAAACATTGCAACATAAAACGGCGCAACAAGCGCAACACCCTCACATCCCTCGCCTTCTGTCTGTTCACCAGCTCAACGACCGCCATATTGTCGATTCTGAATAAAACTGTCCTGTTTGCCAATTCCTGTCCCCATACCGCCATAGCCACCAGGAGGGGAAAAAATTCCAAAAAGGCAATACTTCTTCCCTGTTTTAACCATAATGTTGGCCACGCCTCCGCGCACCACCGGCCGTCCCAGAAAATCCCAAAGCCATGCGCTCCCGCCGCATCCGAAAAAATCTGCACCTGCCACACTGTCTCTTCTTCACAGAACCACATAGATACCCCATTGAATTGTTTCAAAAATGCTTCCCACACTCTCACATCTTCTCTAAGTCCCGTCGACACTCTTATTCTGTGGTGTGGCAAAACTGCACCCGACATGGACAAACCCAATCGCCTACAGAAAGTCCTTCCCCCCCTAACTACCCTGCAAGCAAAATTGAGATACCCCAACAGCTTCTGGGCTGTCCGCAAGTCGATTTTTCGTGCCTCTTTCACAAGACCCAAGAAAACCAGTATCTCCGTTACCTTCTGTGCTGGTAATCTGGCCGTCATAGTATTGGAGTCCAACTCAATACCCAGAAAAGTTAGTACCGCTGCGGGGCCTTCAGTTTTTTCGGGTGCCAAAGGCACCCCCATCTGTTGTGCCGTCTCCTGAAAGATTGTCAGGGCCCTCTGGCATTCTCCTGAATTCTTTTTCTCTACGAACAGGAAATCATCCAAATAATGGGTCACCGCATAGTGCCCACTACTTTTTACAAACACCCACTGCATGAAGGTGCTAAATGCTTCGAACAAAGCGCATGAAATTGCGCAACCCATGGGCAGAACCCTGTCCACATAGATGGCCCCTTCAAACTGCATCCCCAGCAAATCAAAGTCCCCAGGGTGTATTGGTAGCAACCGGAAGGCAGATTGTATGTCGCATTTTGCCAGTTCTGCGCCATTGCCACACCCCCTGACCAATTTAATAGCATCGTCCACCGACGCATACTCCACTCTGGTATCTTCTGCCGCAATGAAATCGTTAACCGATGTGCCCTCCGGCCATGATAGGTGATGAATCAACCTGAACTCACCCGGGGCCTTCTTCGGCACGACTCCCAATGGGGAGATCATTAAATTCTGACTTGGCCACTCATAGAATGGGCCTGCAATTCTACCTAATGACAGCTCCTTGTCCAGCTTCTTCCTAACCACTTGAGGTAGTTCCTTCGCAGACCGCAAGTTGTCTGCCCAGCGCCTCTCCCGCGGGCCTTGATAGCTGACCCTGAACCCCTCTTGAAAACCTACAGCTAACTTCAACGCAGCTGCCTCATCCGGGTATCTGTGAAGCCATGGCAAGATAAAATCTACCCTAACTGGAGTAGGTCCCCTTTGGAGCAGGAGCGCCCTGGGTCCCTCTGCCTTTTGAGGCCCTCCATTGCTCGGAGGGGCTGGAAAGTGAAAAACATTGTGTGACCGGATGACGGCCCCCGCACTTGGAGCAGTCGTGTTTAAATTTACAAGGATGTCTGGAGCAGAAACCCTTGTTGAAATTCCAGCACGCTCCTGTCGTGCTAGGTGTTGTTTTCTGTCCCACACCCGCCCCCCCCCGGAGCGGGACGTGCCGGAAATGGCTTATAGATCACCGGTAAACCACTCGCTGTATGAGTTGATGCCGTGGATTGCGATGACGCCATCCATTGCATCCATAATTCTGGGTCGACATCCCCCCATGGCTTATCTGGGTTAAGGCTCACTCGGGCTCTGAACTCTTCGTCGTAACTCAGCCAGGCAAAACCCCCAAAATGCATCTGCGCTTTCCTAATAATGTCCATGTATTTAAATAGCGCTATAGCTCTGTCAGGGTATTTCTCACAATAAATACTCGCAAAAATCAGAAACGCCGATGTCCAGTTATCCATATTGATTGGGACCCTCGGCCTACGGGCCAGCTCCCACTCCTCCTCCTTAGACCCTTCCTTGGCTTGTATGTCCCTATGTAATAACTTAAAGACGTCCACATACTCGTGTCTCCATATTCTGGCTTTCGTTCTCTCCGCCACATGTGAGCCCAAAGGCATAGCCAATCCCATATAGGGTAGCCTCTTTTTGTGTTCACCCCCTTCCTTTGCTTCTGCACCTGACTTCTCCCCTGTTGCCTTGTCTCCACCCTCGCCCTCGGTCGTGGCTCTGGCTTGTGTCTCTGTACCTTTTTCCCCGCCCTGTTTATCCTTAGCTGGTACTGGGTCAAGTATCGAACCATCACCTACTCCTACAGACTTGTAAATTGGCGCATCATCCCCTTTTCCGCCATCCCCCCAGACCGACCACCATTGCCCTTTACCTCCTCCTTGTGTAGCCACAGGCCGCGAAACCTTCCGGGCCCCTCGGCCCCGTGCTTGCTCTTGCCTCTTTCCTTGTGGACCACTGCCGTAGTCCCGTTCCTGAAAAATAGAAGCGGAGAGGGGGGTTGCGCCGCTCCTGCGTCCTCTTCCCCTCCCCCTTAAGCTGAGTATCTCCGTCTCCCTGATCTCCCCCTCTTCCCATTCCTCCAGCTCCTCCTCATAATCCAGTTCCAGCACATCATCCTCACACACATCCATCTGTTTACTAGCGTTCCCGCTCATCATCATATAGTTAGCAGGGTTATCCTCATGGCCCTCGTGGCGTCCGCCACCTCTGTATTGTCCCCGATCCTGCGGAGTAGAGAAGGCCGCCGAAGACCCCTCTAGCGCTTCGGACCAACGTGCAGGGGCCGTGTTGCGCCCCGTTGGCATCGCCTTCTTTCTGCCAACCTCTTGCCTTGGCATTGACCTTCCGCGCCCAGTCTGGCCGCATGCGCCACTGGTACCCACCGCGCTGCCTAGACCGCTATCCATCCCTGTTTCCTGGCCCCTGTCGCTCGGAACCCATACCCAACTACCTTTCCCGGCGTCTTGCGGCCTGGTTCCTGTGCTGCCTACGCTATCTGCTGGTCTTTTTAGCTGCCGGCCGTCTGGCACGGACATGTCCCGCTCCAAGCACAATTGGGCCCACCTGTCCTCCGTTTCTGCCACTATGCGGCGCTGTTCCTTTATCCTGGCCTCTAGGTCCCAAGCCTCGTCCATATCTAGCCTGCCAGGCCAGGGGCCGGGGGGCGTTGACTCCCCTGCCTGCCCTCGCGTCTCATGGGACTGCCCCTTACCGGCCCTACCCTTGCCCAACCCACCCGTGAGTCTGGGCCCCTTGCCTTTCTTTTTGGTGTTGTTGTTAGTCCCGCCCTTAGGCAGAGACAAGTCCATGGGCATGGGGTCAGTGGGGGGTGCGGGATGCTCGCGCACTAACTCATCCTGCACGGGGGCGTCTGTCTCTAAAAACTGATCCTGGGGCGGATCTATGCCCCCCACCTGGCGCGCTGGTGCCGTGCCCTCGTCTGATGGGCCTGGCTCGACCACTGGACCTTCCCCGTCACCTGATTGGCTGGTGGGGGAGGGTACGCCATGCGCCCTTTCCACCGCCGCTTTTTTTGGTTTCTTGGGCCTCTCGGGGGATGTGCATGCGGCTACGGCCGCCGCTACTCCGCTTGACGCGTCACGCGTCGGCCGCACCATACCCACCCAAGCCTGTTCTAAAACCCCAGGCCTGAGGAGGTCAGCCCGACCCGCTTCGCCAAGTACGCGAAGCGCGGCCCGTACCGCCTCCGCGTCGTGGCTGGCTGCCATGGCGCAGGGGCGGGCCTCCCCTTTTTTTTTTTTTTTTTGTGTCCGGGCCTCCTGTACTCGGTGGGAAACTAAGACAAGGGCTCTATGTTAAAATGATTTTCCCTTATTATTTGTATCTATATAAATATCTATATATTTTTTTTTTTTTTTGGGGGGGGGGGGGTCCCCTACCGAGTGCGGGGGGAAAAAACTCTCTGCCCTGTGTGTGTCCTTCTAACTTGTGTTCCCTGTTATTTAAAAGAAATATATATATATTTATGTATATTTTTTTTTTTTTTTTTTTTTTAAATAGTAGTGCCCGACCGGTTCCTTTCTGACCCCGGTTGTGTCTGTCTAATTCCGGTTGCTACCGCAACCCGATCTTTTTTCCGGCCACGGAGCCGCAGGAGCGGCCTGGCCGGCTGCCAAACCACACGTGCAGCCTGGAAAGGGGGAACGGCCGCCCCCTGTTAATTCCCGCCCGCGGGGGAGAGCGTGTGCCCAGCCCTGGTTGCCGCGCGCCCCACCGACCACACCGCCGAGAACCCCACACTACCTTTATAAAAAGCACCCACAGGGACCGGCCAAACTATCCGCACGATGGGTCCGCGCGGAAAGAGGCCGGTCCCTCCACCCCACCCCTTTTTATTCCCACCCCTAAGACCCACCCCCACTTACCTTACTCCCAATCCCCTGTCCCGCCGTCACTTCCTTTCCCCGAACCGTCCCGCGGGGAAGACTAGAGCGTTGCTCTATGCTTCCCGCGGGCCCCCTCAGTCTGAAGCGCCCACTTTGAGGGAGTTTAGGTGCGGCGGGTTCGGGGGACAGACAGCCGCTTTGGCACACAGGGCACTCGGAGCCTGCCAGGGCTCGTGTGAGGGATGGGCAGCGGGCTGCGAGGCGCGCGAGGATGTGCAGGCTGCTCGGGTGTTGCAAGTTGTAGTGCCTCGAGGATTGTCAAGGGCGCCCAGTTGTGAAATAATTCACGGGTTTGCCAACATATCTTAAGTTATTACAGCAGCCTTAACGAGCTGCTAGCTGCAATGGTCTACTGTAATTTCAGCCACATACTGAAGAGGGAAAACACGAGAAGAGAACGATGTGTACCCTCGCCACAATGACTGTCTTATGAAGATGTATGTATTAATTTATTTAATTGTCTGAAGGTTTGTATCCATGCACCTGCTTCAGCACTACCAAAACACCCATCTATCCCCGTGGAGCAGACCGATGGTGATTGTCCCCCTCATAGGTGAGGTGCCCATGATGTAACTTTAGGTGTTTATAGAGACCTTGGAATCAGTGGGTACATTAAAGGCCCAGAGGCAGAGGATTAATGGGGGTTGATTAATAGTCTCTTGTCATCTGTTAGTGCCAAAGTTATAGCAAGCGTTCTGTGTTCCATTTACGTGTCAATTTTGACAAGGTATCAACTGTTAAATCATTCTAGCAAGCTATGCTATTTCTTTAAGTCATCATTCTTATAGAATAGCGCGGTAGAAACGGTATTTATTATTCTTGACTTTGATTGTGTGAATAAATATAAAATACCTTCAGTGGAACTTCAGCAGATATTAGCATTAAAATGTGAAATTGTATTACAAGTTGGTCCTTAGCCAACTTTCATAAAAACAACGTTATCAAATGTTGCGCTTCTGCTGAGTGATCACGGGGCATCCAAACAATGAAGTCTCCATTATGCGAGTTCTGGGGAGCCGGTCCCGATGAGGGGCAGTGAATCTGTTTGTGGTCACATCCCATAGTGGAGGTGGGGTCCGGGTGGCGTGCAACTTGTTCTCTTGAACCCTGTGGGTCAAAGAAATCTCACAGAAAGTATGGGCACTGTACGGATTTTTCTGAGTTCAAAACAGTTATTCGACAAGGGGAACTCGTTCTTGTGAATCACGGGCCATTTTGTTTCCTTTCTACATTCAGTTCGGCTTTTCAGATTGTGAACATCGCTGTTGAAATGCCCGTGCTTCATTGTCCACACAATATCAATTAATTTTATTATGGGATTGGGGAGATTATGCGACACGCCCAGCATCACAGGCGGGTGACCGGATGCCCACTGCATACAAGTGTTTGAACTTGTAGCCATGGATGCCAGCAGGCACTCTCACAGTCACCGTTGGGAAAGCACCACCTGATGCCATAGGACAGATAAGCGCAGGGATGACCGATGTCCGCAAAAAGTATGTATGAATACAGTTACGCAGCTTAAGCCGAGCGGAGGGACAACAGCATGCTGCAAAAGAGCATCGCATGTAGGCGACTATTGGTACCGTTTACCACGTAAACTTGGAATCTTTTGACTGCAGTTCTTGAACCTATCACTAGTATCTTTAGTCATCTCAGGCTATATAGGGGACGGCTGCTTAACATGAGGGCTGGCCTGGCTTGTAGTGGGTACCAGAGGTACTTACACCTGGTGCCAGGTCCCGTTATCCCATATTAGAATAAAAGAGGTGTTTCTAGCAAAAACAAAGGTACTTTATTCTATGACCATATGCCAAAGGTAGCTCAGTGAGTACCCACAGTAGGAGGATAAGTTATATGCACAAGATATGTGTACGCACAAAGCAACCCCGCCTCATGGTTGTACAGCACTTAAGGCTGCTGCTCTCCGAGGCTGAGCCAAGCTCTAAAAGCAAAATAGGGCATGAATGTAAAACAATTAGCCCAGAAGTGAAAGCCTGCTAGTAACAGGGACAGACACATGGGAGTGAGCAGCACACCAAAAGAAGGGACGAAGGTTAGCAACTGCCACCGGAAAAGCAAGGATTTAAAGGGCAAACTAAGGAACGAGTAATAAGAGGTGGTTGTGTTCTAAGCACTGCCTATGCGTGACCTAAAAAATGACTCGAAATAACAGTCTTCACAGGGTTGTTTCATAGTTGGGTGTATATCTGAAACACTTTACAGGTTTAATACTTGTAATAATTCACAATACCATAAGTTGCGAACACTGAGTACTGTATTTAATGTTTTGCTGCAAACCGATAAAACTCTTTCTATCTGGAATAGAAAGCACCATATTCCCATTACTATAATTGATATAACTTTTGCTATCAGCCTACAAAGAAAGTTCAGCTACAGCATTGTCAAATGAAATGCATATCTATAGCTTTAAAAAAAAAAAAAAAAGAAAACTACCCAACAAATCATAAACATCCCTAGAGCCTTTTCAGTGGTGCTGCTGCAAAGCAGCTTAAGCCGAGCCGAGGGACAACAGCATGCCGAAAAGACCATCGCATGTAAGCGACTATCAGTACCGTTACCACGCAAAAGGGGAATCTTTTGACTGCGGTGCTTGAACCTGTCACTAGTATATCTTTTAGTTGTCTCAGGCTATAGACGGTACGGCTGCTTAATATGAAGGCTGGCCTGGTCTGTAGTGGGTATCAGAGGTGCTTACACATGGTGCCATGTCCAGTTCTCCCTTATTAGTATAGAAGGGGGTTGCTAGCAGCTTAGGCTGATAGAAGGTAGCTATGGCAAAGCGGCTTAGGCTGAAATAGGAGACAGGTAAAGCTCCTACTTACCACTGGTGTCATATGCACAATATTATAAGAAACACAATACACAGAAGTACAAGAGGTAAAAGCTCCTACTATACCAATGGCGTCATATGCACAATACTATAAGAAACACAATACACTGAAGTACAAGAAATAAAGGTACTTTATTTCATGACAATATGCCAAAAGTATCTCAGTGAGTACCCAAAGCATGAGGTTAAGTTATATACGCAAGATAGGTGTACGCGTGAGGCAACCCCGCATCATGAAACCGATTACCTGGCAAAACTAAGAACGGTGTTGTTCATTGTAGCAATACCCTCAGGTCGAGTGTGCGCGAATAAAGTCAACTAACAACGCTAATACCCTTGTGTCGAGTTTGCATTAATAAGTCTACAACACAACGGTAGCAGCAACCTTGTGCGGGGCAACCAGGTTCGGGGCTAGGCTTCAGCCCCTCATCCCTCAAGACGGCCAAACCAATGGGTCCTGGTACAAGGTCAATTCAAGAAGGCCCATGGAAACTTGTGGGGCAGTAGGTTAACGGCCCCTTCGATAGCTCAGTGGCAGAGTGGAGGACTGTAATGCAAAGTCAGGGATCCTTAGGTCTCAGGTTCGGATCCTGCTCAAAGGACATGTTTACACTAGGGTACCTTTATCAACATTTTGTGATTGGCAACATGGGTAACACGGCTGCCCCATTATCAACAGTATGTTATTGGCAACATTGGTAACCCGGCTGCCCCCACCACACAAGTCTCAGAGGACTTAGCATAGTGGGCAGCGGTGGAGAGTAGGACAGCACCACCAGATCGGACATGCAAAAACGTTATTGGCAGCATACATAAGATAGGGACTTGTTGGAGGGTTGAGTCAGGCGAACGATTCCAGGCGCAGGTGCATTTCCGGATGACGTATCGGGAACAGCAGATGGAAAGTAAAAAAAAAAAACAAAAAAAAAAACAATTATGTATATATATATATAATAATATGAAATGAACCTATATAAGTAATATAGCGTTAAAGATGCGAAGCAGAAGCTTAGCCGCAAATAGCAGGACTCCGGTGAGATTCACAGGATGGAACTAGCAATGTGGGACCTACCAACTGTGATTTATAACCTGCCTCCAAATTCTGTCTTACAGTCATAAAGAGAGCAATGCATGGCACTCAAACTTATTATGACGTTGTAATAATTTATGGACTTGTCATTTGATTTATGAGGGGACAAAGTGAGTTATGAAGCAAAGGCCTGTCGCAGGAGTCTATGCAGGTAAGGAAACTGCGGCCCAGCTACCGTGTTGAGACGTGTTGTTACCAATCTGATGAGGCAGGGCGGTGTGGCAGGAGTTTATGCAGGTAATAATGCTGGGCCCCAGCTGCCTCGAAGAGAAGGGTTGTGACCAATCCGTGGGCAGCAGCGCCGGGGGCTTGGATGCACGCACGTAAGTGGGTTTTGGAAAAAAGAAAAAAAAAGAAAAAACAATTATAATAATGAATAAACAGGTAAACGAAAGTAGCGCCATATGTTTAGGAATTTTAAATGATTTTCAGCCAGGCCGAACTGTAGCCCGGCTGTAGGAAGTGGGCTCTGTATGTATTATTTCAAAGGAAGAAATAGCATGCACAGAGTCCAAGGGTTCCCCGTAGAGGTAAGATAGTGGCAGTATGAGATAATTCTAATGTGCTATTTTGTGGTAGTGTGGTCGAGCAGTAAGCTTATCAGAGGGTAGTGCTTAGCAGTTGTTGTACACACACAGGCAATAAATTAGGAACACACACTCAGAGACAAATCCAGGCCAATAGGTATTGTATGGGAAAATATCTTTCTTAGTTTATTTTAAGAACCACAGGTTCAAGATGTACAAACAAAGGAAGTTGTGGCACAGGCGAGGAGAGGCACTTAAGTTAGGGCCCAAAGATGGTGGTGAGCTCAGCAGGGGACGGGACATGGCGGAACTAAGGTGCATAGGCCCGCCCCCATCATCCCCCCCTTAATATCCACCAATAGATCTACTCGGGAGGGACACCCATGCTACCTCTCAGCCAGGATACCTCTGCTTCACCTAGATGGCCAACCTTAAAGCAGGCCCATTACAGGGGGGGCTTGTGGTGGGCAATAGCAAAAGCAGGGTACTGACTGCGGTAATGGCGGACACATCCGAAGAAGTTAGGGGCCTGGCTAAGGTGCTAAAAAATACGTGAATATATTGTAGCATTGTCGAGCCATAACATGTGCTGTAACAGATCACAAGAAATTGTGAAGCAATGCTTGCCTTCTCGTCCATCTAGGGACTGCGACAGTATGATGATGGCCCCACTCCTTGACGGCCAGAGCAGAACACCGGGCCAGAGTGGGTGGCTGGAGCCCCGGTTTCAGCGACAACAGACTTGCCTGGATGGGAATCCCTGGAAAGTGATGTGCCATGTGTGAGCTAGAGTTGGCCAGCTGGTGGGCCAAGAGAGGTTTAAGGCAGGCTTTCCGGTAATCCACCTGGGGGAAACTAGCTAAACAACTGGTGGGAGAGGTCCACGGTGGCAGTCCTTCTTAACGCAGGGGCTGGCCAGAACTGTCGCCCCGAGGGAAGACTGGGGAAATAATTGGGCCGAGATGATCCCAGGGGAGGATTCAGGGAGCCGGGTCTCCGTCCACAAGTCAATGTCCAGGCAGAGAATCAACCCGCGCTAGGGCGAATCAGCACGGATTGTATTCAGCAGATGGGTACACCGGTCTGAGGCGGGCATAGATACTTCATAACAAGAGTAGAGACCCTCATGAGATAACAGCCTGAAAATTAATAAGTAAGGGAGGAGCACAGGTGGGGGGGCCTCAGTTATCGCGAGATGCCATCCCCGAGGCTTGGCGGAGTTACAGGGCGATCCTAAAGCTTTATAAATGATTAAAAGGCCTCCAGATGGTGATTCCTGGAGCCAAAAGCTATTCCTCAGGCTACTTGGAGCCTTTACTGCGGGGCCTGGGATGACGCGACGGCGCTCCTTAATCCCGCAAGGGACAGTTGGAATCCTGAGCAACTGTGGAGACTGGCCGGGGTCTCCCTCTGACTTGTCAGGAGCATGACAAATTGATAAAGTGGTAAACCACAATAAAGGAACGAGCTGTAAGATGCTAAGCTTGTTGGTGCAGAGAACACCAGACAGAACAGCTCTAGCTTTCTCAGGATGGGTGTCGGCCAATGTTTAAGAAACTCATCTCCGACACCGGGATCGCCCGTAAGCTAACCCAACCTGTGTAAATAAATAATAAACTTGTGACATATTATACCCACAAATGTTGTCCTAGCATTTATTATGTCGCATGCATGATATTGTGATAAACGCCAATTGCACACCCACTAAGGGACTAGGGGTAGCAGTGCTATGTGGCTGGCCACGTCACACGTAGGGCGACAATAAAGGGTACAGCTTCTTAGCGCCACTCCCCTGTTAGAGGGACAAATGGCCAGGAAGGGCCTCTGTACTTAGGGAGGGTGGTCCACCCCGAGTTTATGGCCCCTAAAGGTGTGAGGAGGGAGGAGTGAGGCCAGGAGGTCCTTTTAAGGGGCAACCTCACAGGGCTGGGCCTCTTTTAGCGTGAGGCGAAGAACCTCCCACCCGCCCCTACGACATGGCAAACAAGAAGCTCACGCATTCATAGATGAAGAGATGGTCACATATGTGAAAGAGGTGTTTACAACATGAATTTCTCTACAGGAACCTCAAGAAGCGTCGCAAAGCGGAGTTACAAGGCGATCCTAAAGCTTTATAAATGATTAAAAGGCCTCCAGATGGTGATTCCTGGAGCCAAAAGCTATTCCTCAGGCTACTTGGAGCCTTTACGGCGGGGCATGGGATGACGCGACAGCGCTCCTTAATCCCGCAAGGGACAGTTGGAATCCTGAGCAACTGTGGAGACTGGCCGGGGTCTCGCTCTGACTTGTCAGGAGCAAGACAAATTGATAAAGTGGTAAACCACAATAAAGGAACGAGCTGTAAGATGCTAAGCTTGTTGGTGCAGAGAACACCAGACAGAACAGCTCTAGCTTTCTCAGGATGGGTGTCGGCCAATGTTTAAGAAACTCATCTCCGACACCGGGATCGCCCGGAAGCTAACCCAACCTGTGTAAATAAATAATAAACTTGCGACATATTATACCCACAAATGTTGTCCTAGCATTTATTATGTCGCATGCATGATATTGTGATAAACGCCAATTGCACACCCGCTAAGGGACTAGGGGTAGCAGCGCTATGTAAATGCTTGTCTATCTTGAGGTGTTATACAGTCTCATACGTACGGCAGTGTTATATCATCAGTGCTCTTTCTGGACTGGTATCATTCTAACTGTAAGGCCATTTTCTGTTTACGTAAGTAGCTTATTGTCTCTTTCCGCCGGCAAGCTTGCCTTTTTGTGTTTGTTATTTGTGAATCCCTCTAGAAAATGCTGTCAATTTCCTGTGTAAGGTCTTTGGAGCTTAATGCCTCATTTCTCTGCAGTTGGGATCACTCCCAGCTCCAAACTACTTTCGTAACTGAGTCACAATTGCACCATTTGCTGACGTTCCGGGTCATGCCACCAGCGTCAGTAACATATCCTGCAGAGAGCCATCTTGAATATGGCCATTCATGTCTTTGAGCTCTTCTCAGCGTTCATTGTGAAAACTGCTGCATTTCAGACTCTGGCCTCGCACACATGCTTTTGCTGCCTCAAGGGGAACAGCATTGACGTTTTCAGCGAAATTGGCAGGATTTAGGCATCGGCATAGGCCTTGGCAGGATCACAGTCCTCGGAGCTCAGGGAGAACACATCTTCCCGGGTACCCACCAGGCCATGTGTTACAACTGCAGGCAAAAGCTGCACTGTGGGTCAAAGAAGGGTATAATAGGGGCAGGGCTCTATAGTACCGGAAAGTAGTGGCTAAAAATCAGTTTCACAGAGCATAGTTCAGATTGGTCTGAAATAAGAGGATACAAACCAACTGAATATGCTTACTTTACTGAACTATTCTTACAGCAGTGTAGCTTTTTCTTTGTATTAATAGTCTTTAATATGTAAAAGCAATTTAATGTCATGAATAAATAAGCTTATCAGGTGGCCGATATCTTAATCTCTTTAAATGAAATGGAGTTTTTCTAAAAGGTCATTATATCTCTAATCCCTTTGATGTACAAATGCATTATTAATTTGAACATACCGTACTGTAGCTTCTAGTCAATTTTCATTTAGCTTCGAATTTCCTCAACGTGGAACTGCACTGATACAGATCATTTCAGGTTGAGTTCACATCATACGGAATGCATTTGAAAGCCATTAACTATAACCGTGTGAAAAGATGCACTTTTACTGCTTAATTTATTTTATGCGGTTTGGTATCTAACACACTAACTGCTCGCTTTTGTTGGAAAAAATTAAAAATTGGGAAATCCCTGCTCTTGGCCATATACACAAAGAAAGTAGGAAATGTATTCCTTTGGGCCCGATTACCAAATATATTTTACTATGCAAGTTCATCTCATATAACTGGATGAAGGTGCGTTAACAAATCACAAAAGGTGAATTGCACTCATAAATCCATTGCACCATTGTCTAATATTACCCGAGTATGATGTGATTCAGTGCAATGATAATCATCAAATCAGCAGGGAAAGGGTGCTACGTTTTGAGGATGCTTTGGAAAAGTTTGGGAATAGCCACAAATATTAAGATTAAGTGTTGCAGATATTCACAAACGTTTCAACTATCCATCTCCCTTTGGAAATGGTGATATTTACTCCTATTAGTAAGTTTCATTACCTATTTTTCTAAACTGGTGTGGTGTCCATTTTGTAGTGTCTTTACTGTATTACTGTGTGTGTTGGTACAAATACTTTACACATTGCTTCTGGGTTAAGCCTTTCTGCTTGTGCCCAGCTACCAAGGGGGTGAGTTGGGGTTAACCAGGTGTGTTTCTCCTTTGCCCTGACTGGAGTCAGGGTCCTTGGTTGGACAGGGGATAACCTGACTGCCAACAAAAAACCCATTTCTAACATTGGTGGCAGTGGTGGGATTGGACTTGTATTTGTACTTGACATAGAGTGATTGTACACTACTGTTTTCAGTGCTGGCCATTATGTGACCACATAATACTTTTCTTTGTGTTTTGGCTTTTTCTCTTTCTGGACTTGCTCCTGCTTCCATATTTTAGGTGATTTTTTGATGTTTTTGACATTCTCTTGGGGACTCTATGCTTTGTTTGGAACTGTGCACTTTTGAGTGAACCTTACCAACATGTCTCAATCTGGGGATGCACCAGCTGTATCTACAAAAGCTGCTTTTGAGTTAGAAACGCTGGAGGAATACACAATGACGCAACTTAAGCAATTGTGTAAGGATCTTACCTGCCCAATCAAGAGCTCTGCAGGGAAGTAGGAGCTGTAAAAGGCATTGAGGGCCTGGGTGGCAGCCAAACAGACTGGGAGGCACACAGAGGAGGACGATGAGGGTGAAGAGGTGCAGTATATTCACAATGTGGTAGTGTATGTGCCTGTTCTGCCTGGAGGAAGGGTCTCTAGGACAGGTAGCAGTGTGTCCAAGGGTCTGATTCCTGAGGAGTAGCAGGACAGACAGGCGGAGAAGTTACAATTAGAGAAGCTTAAAATTGAGATGGAAGAGAGAAGGTTGACCAGGGAGAAAAAAAGATGCTATGAGCTAATAACATCAGACCTCAGCTCAGCTTAAGGGAGCTAGATCAGAGGAGCCAGTCAAACAGAGATGGTGGCAACGGTACGTTAGTACAGCCTGAGGGGAGGGTACACATTCCAAAGCACTTATTAAAAGATTATAAGAGGAAGGATGTGTGAGAAAGTATCCTCTTTCTAGCATGGTTACCCTCACTTTTGGCCTGTTTGTGAGTGTGTATCTGTGTGTTTTTACTGTGTCACTTGGATCCTGCTAGCCAGGACCCCAGTGCTCATAGTTTGTGGCCTAATGTGTGTGTTGTCAGTAGTGCTAAACTGTGTCACTTGGTATCTAGGTACCCAGGGCATTGAGGTTCCAGGAGATCCTTATGGGCTGCCGCATTTCTTTGCACCCATAAGGAGCTCAGAAAAACCCTTTCATAGGACTGTCAATGCAGCCTGCGTGAAGTAAAGCACACTTTATTTTACAGCCTTTTTCACTGCACTTAAGTAACTTATAAGTCACCTATATAGCTAACCTTCACTTGCTGAAGGTTAGATGCAAAGTTACTAAGTGGAAGAGCACCCTTGCACTAGCAAAGGTGTCCTCACATGGTTCAGGGCCATTTCCCGGGACATTGTGAGTGTGGGGGCACCATTACACGTGTGCACTACATATAGGTCAATACCTATATGTTGCTTCACAATGGCAACTACGAATATGGCCATGTAACATGTCTAAGATCATGGAACTGTCCCCCATGCCAAATCTGGTATTGGGGTGACACTCCTATGCATCCAGTGACTCCACTTTGGACCCCGGGTACTGCAAAACCAGCTCTCTGGGGTTTTCTCTGCAGCTACCGCTGCTGCCACCCCACAGACAGGGTTCTGCTCTCCTCAGCAGCCCAGTCCCAGGAAGGCAGAACAAAGGATTTCCTCAGAGAGAGGGTGTTACACCCTCTCCCTTTGGAAATAGGCGTTAAGGGCTGGGGAAGAGCAGCCTCTGGAAGTGCTTTGAAGGGCACAGATGGTGCCCTCCTTGCATAAGCCAGTCTACACCGGCTCAGGGAACCCCCAGTCCCTGCTCAGGCGTGAAACTGGACAAAGGAAAGGGGAGTGACCACTCCCCTGTCCATCACCACCCCAGGGGTGGTGCCCAGAGCTCCTCCAGTGTGTCCAGGACCTCTGCCATCTTGAATCTAGAGGTGTGAGGGCACAATGGAGGCCTCTGAGTGGCCAGTGCCAGCAGGTGACGTCAGAGACCCCTCCTGATATGTGCTTACCTCACTAGGTGGCCAATTCTCCTCTGAGGGCTATTTAAAGTCTCTCCTGTGGGCTTTTCCTCAGAAAACGACTTGCAAGAATTCACCAGAGTTCCTCTGCACCTCTCTCTTTGACTTCTGCCAAGGATTGACCGCTGACTGTTCCAGGACACCTGCGAAACTGCAACAAAGTAGCAAGAAGACTACCAGCGACATTGTAGCACCTAATCATGCTGGCTTTCTCGACTGTTTTCTGGTGGTGCATGCTCTGAGGGCTGTCTGCCTTCACCCTGCACTAGAAACCACAAAGAAATCTCGCGTGGGTTGACGGAATCTTCCCCCTACTCCAGCAGGCACCAAACTTCAGCGTCACCGGTACTCTGGGACCCCTCTCATCTTGACGAGCGTGGCCACTGGAACACAGGTGGTGGACCCAATTAACCCAGACTGTCAGTGATCCAACTTTCCAAATTTGGAGGAGGTAAGTCCTTGCCCACCCCTCTCCAGACAGTAATCCTGTGCACCGCGTGAACTGCAGCTGCTAGGGCTTCTGTGCACTTTTGCAAGGAATCCTTCATGCACAGCCTAGCTCAGGTCCCCAGCACACTTTCCTGCATTGCCCAACTACCTGAGTTGACCTCCGGCTTCGTGGGACCCTCTTTTGTAGTGTTGAGATGACTGCTGTGCTCAGTCTTCTTGAACCTGTGTTCAAGGACTTCTGCCATCTTGTGCGTTGGCTCTGTGTGTTGCTGAGGGCCTCTCTGTCTCCTCTCCCAAGTGGCGACCTCCTGGACCTTCCTGGGCCCGGTCAGCACCCTTTTTCTTCAACTGTGACCTCTGCAGCTAGCAAGGCTTATTAGTGGTGTTTCTCCAAGGAAACAGCTCTGCATCCTCCAGAACGCTGTGGGGCGTCTTCAGCATGAAGGAGAAGTTCCTAGCCCCTTTTGTTGTTACAGAATCTTCAGATTCTTCCACCCAAAGGCAGCCATTTTGCACCTTCATTGGGGGTTTAGTGAGCTCCTGCCCCCTGGACACTTTCATGACTCTTGCTCCTGGTCCCCTTCCTTTGCAGGTCCTCAAGTCCAGGAATCCATCTTCAGTGCTTTGCAGTCTGTTGTGGTCTATGCAGAATCCTCCATCACAAGTTTACTGTGTTTCTGGAGAAATAGTAGTACTTTACTCCTACTTTTCAGGGTCTTGGGGTGGGGTATCTTGGACACTCTTAGGGGGTCATTCTGACCCTGGCGGTAATTACCGCCATGGCGGAGGTCGGCGGTAGCACCGCCAACAGGCTGGCGGTGCACCGCTGGGCATTCTGACCGCAGCGGTTCAGCCGCGGCCAGAAACGGAAAGTCGGCGGTGTACCGCCGACTTCCCGCTGCCCTTGAGAATCCTCCATGGCGGCGGAGCGCGCTCCGCCGCCATGGGGATTCTGACACCCCCTACCGCCATCCTGTTCCTGGCGGGTCTCCCGCCAGGAACAGGATGGCGGTAGGGGGTGCCGTGGGGCCCCTGGGGGCCCCTGCAGTGCCCATGCATGAGCACTGCAGGGGCCCCCGTAAGAGGGCCCCACGAAGAATTTCAGTGTCTGCTTTGCAGACACTGAAATTCGCGACGGGTGCAACTGCACCCGTCGCACCTTCCCACTCCGCCGGCTCCATTCTGAGCCGGCGTCCTCGTGGGAAGGGTGTTTCCCGCTGGGCTGGCGGGCGGACTTTCGGCGGTCGCCCGCCAGCCCAGTACGAAACCCAGAATGACCGCTGCGGTCTTTTGACCGCGGTACGGTCTTCTGGCGGTTCCCGCTTGACGGGTGGCTACCGCCGCCCGCCAAGCTTAGAATCACCCCCTTAGTGTTTTCTTACACTCCCAGTGATCGTCTACACACTACACTAGCCGAGGGATCCATTTGTGGTTCGCATTCCACTTTCAGAGTATATGGTTTGTGTTGCCCCTAGGCATATTGCATCCTATTGTTTCCTACAGTGTTTTCACTACTTTCTGACTGTTTTACTTACCTGATTTTGGTTTGTGTGTATATTTTATGTATTTTACTTACCTCTTAAGGGAGTATATCCTCGGAGATATTTTTGGCACATTGGGCCTGATTCTAACTTTGGAGGACGGTGTTAAACCGTCCCAAAAGTGGCGGATATACCACCTACCGTATTACGAGTCCATTATATCCTATGGAACTCGTAATACGGTAGGTGGTATATCCGCCACTTTTGGGACGGTTTAACACCGTCCTCCAAAGTTAGAATCAGGCCCATTGTCACTAAAATAAAGGACCTTTATTTTTAGTAGCTCCGAGTATTGTGTTTCTTATGATATAGTACCTATATGATATAAGTGGTATAGTAGGAGCTTTGCATGTCTCCTAGTTCAGCCTAGGCTGCTCTGCTATAGCTACCTCCATTAGCCTAAGCTGCTAGAACACTTCTAATCTACTAATAAGGGATAACTGGACCTGGCATAAGGTGTATGTACCATCAGTTGCCCACTATAAGCCAGGCCAGCCCCCTACATATAGCATTTTCTATTGTGAGTACTATCCTATATTTAATTACTTACCTTATTTTGGTGTCCAGTGTATATATTGTGTATAATACTTACCTCTAGAAGAAGTATTGCCTCTAGGATATTTATGGTACTGTGTCATCCAAATAAACTACCTTTATTTTTGGTAACACTGAGTATTCTCTTTACTTGTGGATATGTACTGTGTAACTCTAAGTGGTATTGCAGGACCTTTGCATGTCTCCTAGTTCAGCCTAAGCTGCTCTGCTATAGCTACCTCTATCAGCCTAAGCTGCTAGAACACTACTACATTTTGCTGATAACTGATAACTGGACCTGGTAGAAGGTGTAAGTACCCAAGGTACCCACTACGAACCGGGCCAGCCTCCTACATTGGTGCAGCGACGGGATAAGTACTTGCAATTGCTTTACCACTTTGTTACTGGTGCTTTTCACAAGAAAAGCTTGCTCCAATAGTTAGAGCATTTATAATATATAGAAAGAGGTAATTTTCCAACTTTCTAAAAAGTTCTTTAAACTTTGCAAAAGTTTTTACAAAGTTCTGAAAAGTTTTCTTGTTTTCTCTACAAATTTAGCTCTGTTAATCTATTAACTTTTTACTCACTTTCCTAAACTTTTTCTCTTTCAATATGTTTTCTGTAGAAGCTACCCTTAAAGTTGTCAAGACTACCTTTGAGAATTTAAACTTTAAAAGTTTAGGGGCTCTGTATTGAAAGAAGTTTAGGGATTGGGAAAAACCCAAATAAGGAGTTCCTCTTAAATCGTCTCCTCCAAGATGACCAGGGACTCAGCACTGGTCAGATCAGACAGGGGAAGAGGTAGAGGATGATTTCAACAAGGAAGGTTTAGAGGAGCAAAATGACAATCCTGGGGAGTCTCCTTCCGCAGATTTATCTTGTTAACAAGCCCCTTAGTACAACTGGGTGTGGGAAGTGTTCACACACAAGTAGGGCTCCCTTCACCCAAAGAGGCCAGGTCACTAGGGTGGCCCCTGTTAGAGATAGATCTATCTCTGCACATTCCAATGTTACCTCTGTTACAGAGGCATCCCGGACATCTAACCCTTAGGACCAGTCCCTAGATAGGGAACTCAGAAAGCTGAGGTTATAGGAGGCCGTACTGAGGCTAAGGCAGCAACAGTAGGCCTCAGACAGGGAATCCCTGGCTGTGGAAAAGGAAAGGGAGGGTTTGGGGTTAGTTCCCTAAGGTGGCAGCAGCAGTTTCATAAATTCAAATGTTAGGGAACCTTCATTTGACTCTAGGAATCTGCATAAAGTTTTCCCTCCTTACAAGGATGGTGATGACATCTATAAGTGGCTTGCTGCACTTGAGAGGACCTGTAAAGTTCAGAGGGTCCCTCGCGTACAGTGGGCTGCTATCCTGTGGCTATCCTTCTCTGGTAAGGGGAGAGACAGACTACTTATTGTCAGAGAAGATGATGTAGATAATTGCCAAATTCTTAAAAGTGCACTCTTTGATGGTCTGGGCCTAACCACTGAGCAATACAGGATAAAGTTCAGAGAGACCAGAAAGGAGTCATCACAGGACTGGACAGACTTTGTAGACTGTTCTGTGAATGCCCTAGAAGGTTAGTTAAATGACAGTAAGGTGACTGACTATGAAAGCCTATATAACTTGATTCTGAGTGAGCATATTTTGAATAATTGTATGTCTGGCTTGTTGCATCAGTATTCTGTGGACTCAGATCTGACTTCTCCCCAAGATGTGGCAAAGGAGGCAGACAAATGGGTCGGAACAAGGGTGAACAGAAAGGTTCATACAGGGGGTGACAAAGACAGCAAAAAGAAATCATGGGATAAAAGTAAACACAAAGATCCTTCTTCAGGTCCAAAACACTCCTCTGTCTTGGTGCTATGTGTGCTGTGTGTGCAGAGGTAAAGGCCACTGGCCAGAAGATAAGTCCTGCCCAGGTAAAGCCCCTGAGCCTACCACCACTAAGACATCAGACTCTAGTGCCCCTAGAAATAGTGGTAATATTGATGGGACTAATGGCAATAGTCAAACTAAGGTGTAGTTGGTTCACTTTTGGGACCTTAATAGAAACTGGGTTACACAGTCCCAAGACAGTTTCTGTCACACCTGGTGGCATTGGCCTTGCCACCTTGGCTGCTTGTCTCTTTAACATGGATAAGTAAAGGCAATCAACCTAATAGGCCCAGGCCTGTATGGACACAGGTTCCAGTATCACTTTGGTGACTGAAAACTTGGTGTCACCTGCACAACATCTCCTTGGACAGAAGTACCAAGTTACTGATGTCAGTAACTCCACTCAGTGTCTCCCCTTATCTGTAGTTCAACTTAGTTGCCTAGCATACCTGTAGATTGTCTCCTAGGGAATGACCTAGAGGCCTCAGGTTGGGCTCAGGTAAAGTTTCCAACCCATGCTTCCATGCTGGGTGTCCATCAGGAATTGCTTCCTCTCATTTCTGGTGAAATGAAAAACCAAAGGAGAGAAAAAGTCCTGAAATCTCAGGATCCCTATCCACCAACAGGTAAGAAGGGAATCAAAGTATCCCTCCCCCACCCTGCCACCGAGGATACCATTCCTTTGGTGGGAGAAACCGCTCCTGTGGTGGAACCTCTACAAGGGAGCCATCAGCTACCACAGCTGGACTCCCAGAGGTAAAAGTACCTCTCTGTGGAACTACTAATCCAGATGTGCAAAATTGCACCATTTTAGTAAACATGGAGCATCCCTCAAGCCTTCTGAAGGAAAGTACCATCTTGCCTGGCATGTTACCCCCATGTTTACATGTATGTAAGTTTGTTTTTGCCTATCTCACTAGGATCCTGCTAGCCAGGACCCCAATGCTCATAGTTTGTGGCCTGAATGCGTGTACCTGTGTAATGACTAACTGTGTCACTGAGGCTCTGCTAACCAGAACCCTAGTACTTATGCTCTCTCTGCCTAATTGGCACACTGGAACACCCTTATAATTCTCTAGTTTATAGTACCTAGGAACCCAGGGTATTGGGGTTCCAGGAGATCCCTATGGGCTGCAGCATTTCTTTTGCCACCCATAGGGAGCTCAGACAAATCTTTCACAGGACTGCCACTGCAGCCTGAGTGAAATAACATGCACGTTATTTCACAGCCATTTTTCAATACACTTAAGTAATTTGCACGTTCCCTATATGTCTAGCCTTCACTTGCTGAAGGTTAGGTGCAAAGTTACTAAGTGCAAGGGCACCCTTGCACTAACAAAGGTGCCCCCACATGGTTCAGGGCCATTTCCCGGGACTTTGTGAGTGCGGAGACACCATTACACGCGTGCAGTACATATAGGTCAATACCTATATGTAGCTTCACAATGGTAACTCTGAATATGGCCATGTAAGGTGTTTAAGATCATGGAATTGTTCCCCCATGCCAAATCTGGTATTGGGGAGCCAATTCCATGCATCCTGCGGGCTCCACTATGGACCCCCAGTACTGCCAGACCAGCTCTCTGAGGCTTGCACTGCAGCTACAGCTGCTGCCACCTCACAGACAGGGTTCTGCTCTCCTGGGGTCTGAGCAGCTCAGTCCGAGGAAGGCAGAACAAAGAATTACCTCTGAGAGAGGGTGTTACACCGTCTCACTTTAGAAATAGGTGTTACAGGCCGGGAGGGGTAGCCTCCCCTAGCTTCTGGAAATGCTTTGAAGGGCACAGTTGGTGTCCTCCTTGCATAAGCCAGTCTACACCGGTTCAGGGACCGCTTGTCCTCTGCTCTGACGTGAAACTGGACAAAGGAAAGCCATAGGAGTGGTGCCCAGAGCTCCTCCATTGTGTCCCATACATCAGCCATCTTGCTTTGCAAGGTGTGGGGGCACACTGGAGGGCTCTGAGTGGCCAGTGCTAGCAGGTGATGTCAGAGAACCCTCCTGATAGGTCCTTACCTGATAAGGTAGCCAATCCCCCTCTCAGGGCTATTTAGGGTCTCTCCTGTGGGTTCACTTCAGATTCTACTTGCATGTTTCCAGCAGAAATCCTTTGCAACTACTGCTTTATCCTCTGACCTCGGATCAACTGCAGCCTGCCCCAGGAACCGCTATAACAGCAACAAAGTATCCACAAGGGATGCTTTTCTTCTGTAACTTCAGCTCCAGCCAGCAACTGCAACAGTTTCCATGGTGTGCACGCTCTGAGGACTCCCTCTCTTTACCCTGCACCAGACAGACCAAAGAAATCTCCTGTGGGATGACGGAGTCACTCACCTGCTCACACAAGCACCTTCTAAGTCGATGACCTTTTCTCTTGGATTCCTCTCACAGCAACAGACATGCTCCTTGGAACACAGAGGGTGGACCCCATCAACACAGACTGTCCTGAGGTACTGCTGTTTGAATTTGAAGGAGGTAAGACCTTGCCTTCCCCCAGAATGACAGTACCCTTGTGGACAATGTCTTCTTCACCTCCTGAGGCCTCTGTGCACTATTTTCAAAATTCCTTTGTGCATAGCCTGGCTCAGGTCCCCAGCACTCCATCCTGCGATGCTCAACTCACTGAATTGATACCCGGCGGTGTGGGACCTCCCTGTGTAGAGGTGCACCAACTGCATTTTACGCCTCCTTTGTCCCCGTGTCCTGGGACTCCTGTGGGTGCTATCTGGTGCTCGAGGGCTCTCTGAAGTGCTGAAAGCCCCCTCTTCCACCTCACACAGAGTTGAGGCCCCCAGGTCTCCCCTGGGTCCAGATAGTGTCTAGTTGATGCAAAAAGCGCATTTGCCGGAACCAGACTTGTTAGAGGAATCCAGCGACAAACCTCACCTGCATCCAACTTCACGACGTGGGACATCTTTGCATCATGCAGGAACCTGCTGGTATCTTCCTAGGGTGCATTTCTGCAGTCTTCGACCAACCGGGGACTCTTGTTTTGCACTCCCTTCTGGGTTGGCAGGGGCTCCTGTCCTTCCTGGAACTTCTTTCGACTTCTGGACTCGGTGTCCTTCCTTTGCAGGTCTTCAGGTCCAGGAATCCACTGATTGTTGTTTGCAGACTTGGTTGGTTCTTGCAATAATTCCAATCACGAGGCATGGTGTATCCTAAGGAAACTTGCAGTACTTTATCCCTTCTTTTCTGGCCTCTGGGGTGCAGTAATTTACTTGCCTTTACTGTATTCTTACTCTCCCAGCAATACTGCACACACTACACTTGTCTAGGGGGGAATACGTGATTCACATTCCACTTTCATAGTAGATGGTTTGTGTTGCCCCTAGACCTATTTTCTCCCATTGCATTCTATAGCATTTCCTATTGTTTGCACTATCCTATATCTAATTACTTACCTTATTTTGGTGTCTAGTGTATGTATTGTGTATAGAACTTACCTCCAGAAGGAGTATTGCCTGTAAGACATTTTTGGTACTGTGTCACCCAAATAAACTAATTAAACTAATACATTTATGTAACACTGAGTATTGTATTTACTTGTGTATAATACTGTGAAACTATAAGTGGTACTGCATGAGCTTTGCATGTCTCCTAGTTCAGCCTAAGCCCCTCTGCTTTAGCTACCTCTATCAGCCTTAGCTGCTACAACACTACGCATTTCACTAATAAGGGATAACTGGACCTGGTATAAGGTGTTAGTACCCATGGTACCCACTACAAACCAGGCCAGCCTCCTACAGGATGACCTCTATCTGTGGTTAAAGGGGTATAAGTCAGCTCTCCACATGAACATGGTCCCTGAAGCACATGGGGGGTCTTTGGAAACACTTTGAGGTAGAGAGCAGGGACACTCTGACATCCTTAGGTGATTCTTAGGGACTCACCTACTCTATCATGAAGGATGCCCTATTCATAAGATATGGTCCCACCCTTGAGCCGTTCAGGGATAAATTTGGGGCCTACAAATAAAGGAATTCCAAACTTGGTTGGAATGTTATGATGGTCACTGGATGGTTGGATGAAGGGCAGCAAGGTGACAACTTATGAGGGGCTGTGCAATTTGATTGCATGGGAGCATATGTCCAGTGTGAGAAGGTAGCCTCTTTCTAGCTTTGTTACCCCCACTTTTGGCCTGTTTGTGAGTGTATGTCAGGGTGTTTGTCACTGTTTTCACTGTCTCACTGGGATCCTGATAGCCAGGCCTCAGTGCTCATAGGGAAAACACTATGTTTTCAGTATGTTTGTTATGTGTCACTGGGATCCTGCTGGTCAGGACCCCAGTGCTCATAGGTTTGTGGCCTATATGTATGTGTCACTGGGACCCTGTCACACAGGGCCCCAGTGCTCATAGGTGTGCATGTATATGTTCCCTGTGTGGTGCCTAACTGTCTCACTGAGGCTCTGCTAACCAGAACCTCAGTGGTTATGCTCTCTCATTACTTTCAAATTGTCACTAACAGGCTAGTGACCAATTTTACCAATTTACATTGGCTTACTGGAACACCCTTATAATTCCCTAGTATATGGTACTGAGGTACCCAGGGTATTGGGGTTCCAGGAGATCCCTATGGGCTGCAGCATTTCTTTTGCCACCCATAGGGAGCTCTGACAATTCTTACACAGGCCTGCCACTGCAGCCTGAGTGAAATAACGTCCACGTTATTTCACAGCCATTTTACACTGCACTTAAGTAACTTATAAGTCACCTATATGTCTAACCTTTACCTGGTAAAGGTTAGGTGCAAAGTTACTTAGTGTGAGGGCACCCTGGCACTAGCCAAGGTGCCCCCACATTGTTCAGAGCCAATTCCCTGAACTTTGTGAGTGCGGGGACACCATTACACGCGTGCACTACATATAGGTCACTACCTATATGTAGCTTCACCATGGTAACTCCGAATATGGCCATGTAACATGTGTATGATCATGGAATTGCCCCCTCTATACCATCCTGGCATAGTTGGCACAATCCCATGATCCCAGTGGTCTGTAGCACAGAACCCTGGTACTGCCAAACTGCCCTTCCTGGGGTTTCACTGCAGCTGCTGCTGCTGCCAACCCCTCAGACAGGCAGCTGCCCTCCTGGGGTCCAGCCAGGCCTGGCCAAGGATGGCAGAACAAAGAACTTCCTCTGAGAGAGGGTGTGACACCCTCTCCCTTTGGAAAATGGTGTGAAGGCAGGGGAGGAGTAGCCTCCCCCAGCCTCTGGAAATGCTTTGTTGGGCACAGATGTGCCCAATTCTGCATAAGCCAGTCTACACCGGTTCAGGGACCCCTTAGCCCCTGCTCTGGCGCGAAACTGGACAAAGGAAAGGGGAGTGACCACTCCCCTGACCTGCACCTCCCCTGGGAGGTGTCCAGAGCTCCTCCAGTGTGCTCCAGACCTCTGCCATCTTGGAAACAGAGGTGCTGCTGGCACACTGGACTGCTCTGAGTGGCCAGTGCCACCAGGTGACGTCAGAGACTCCTGCTGATAGGCTCCTTCAGGTGTTAGTAGCCTTTCCTCTCTCCTAGGTAGCCAAACCCTCTTTTCTGGCTATTTAGGGTCTCTGTCTCTGGGGAAACTTCAGATAACGAATGCATGAGCTCAGCCGAGTTCCTCTGCATCTCCCTCTTCACCTTCTGATAAGGAATCGACCGCTGACCGCGCTGGAAGCCTGCAAACCTGCAACATAGTAGCAAAGACGACTACTGCAACTCTGTAACGCTGATCCTGCCGCCTTCTCGACTGTTTTCCTGCTTGTGCATGCTGTGGGGGTAGTCTGCCTCCTCTCTGCACCAGAAGCTCCGAAGAAATCTCCCGTGGGTCGACGGAATCTTCCCCCTGCAACCGCAGGCACCAAAAAGCTGCATTACCGGTCCCTTGGGTCTCCTCTCAGCACGACGAGCGAGGTCCCTCGAATCCAGCGACACCGTCCAAGTGACCCCCACAGTCCAGTGACTCTTCAGCCCAAGTTTGGTGGAGGTAAGTCCTTGCCTCACCTCGCTGGGCTGCATTGCTGGGAACCGAGACTTTGCAAGCTACTCCGGCCCCTGTGCACTTCCGGCGGAAATCCTTCGTGCACAGCCAAGCCTGGGTCCACGGCACTCTAACCTGCATTGTACGACTTTCTAAGTTGGTCTCCGGCGACGTGGGACTCCTTTGTGCAACTTCGGCGAGCACCGTTTCACGCATCCTCGTAGTGCCTGTTTCTGGCACTTCTCCGGGTGCTATCTGCTTCAGTGAGGGCTCTTTGTCTTGCTCGACGTCCCCTCTCTCTGCAGGTCCAATTTGCGACCTCCTGGTCCCTCCTGGGCCCCAGCAGCGTCCAAAAACGCCAAACGCACGATTTGCGTGTAGCAAGGCTTGTTGGCGTCCATCCGGCGGGAAAACACTTCTGCACGACTCTCCAAGGCGTCGGGGATCCATCCTCCAAAGGGGAAGTCTCTAGCCCTTGTCGTTCCTGCAGTATTCACAGTTCTTCAGCCTAGTAAGAGCTTCTTTGCACCAACCGCTGGCATTTCTTGGGCATCTGCCCACCTCCGAGCTGCTTGTGACTTTTGGACTTGGTCCCCTTGTTCCACAGGTACCCTCAGTCAGGAATCCATCGTTGTTGCATTGCTGATTTGTGTTTTCCTTGCATTTTCCCTCTAACACGACTATTTTGTCCTTAGGGGAACTTTAGTGCACTTTGCACTCACTTTTCAGGGTCTTGGGGAGGGTTATTTTTCTAACTCTCACTATTTTCTAATAGTCCCAGCGACCCTCTACAAGGTCACATAGGTTTGGGGTCCATTCGTGGTTCGCATTCCACTTCTGGAGTATATGGTTTGTGTTGCCCCTATCCCTATGTTTTCCCATTGCATCCTATTGTAACTATACATTGTTTGCACTGTTTTCTAAGACTATACTGCATATTTTTGCTATTGTGTATATATATCTTGTGTATATTTCCTATCCTCTCACTGAGGGTACACTCTAAGATACTTTGGCATATTGTCATAAAAATAAAGTTCCTTTATTTTTAGTATAACTGTGTATTGTGTTTTCTTATGATATTGTGCATATGACACTAAGTGGTACTGTAGTAGCTTCACACGTCTCCTAGTTCAGCCTGAGCTGCTTTGCTAAGCTACCATTATCTATCAGCCTAAGCTGCTAGACACCCTATACACTAATAAGGGATAACTGGGCCTGGTGCAAGGTGCAAGTACCCCTTGGTACTCACTACAAGCCAGTCCAGCCTCCTACATTGGTTGTGCAGTGGTGGGATAAGTGCTTGAGACTACTTACCACTCTTGTCATTGTACTTTTCATAAGAGAAAAATATACAAAACAAGGTCAGTGTATATACACATAGCCAAAAAGTTTTGCATTTCCTCTTTTCACTCTTTTCTAAGTGCTGAAAAGTACTCCTAAACTTTCAAAAAGTTCTTAAAAGTTTAAAAAGTTTTTTTCTGTCTTTCCAAAAAGTTCTGAAAACTTTTTTCTCTTTTTCTATCACTTTAACTCTCTCTAAAAATGTCTGGCACAGGCCAAAATGTTGAACTGTCCAAACTTGCATATGATCACCTTAGCTGGAAAGGAGCAAGGAGTCTCTGCATAGAGAGAGGTTTGAGTGTAGGGAAGAATCCTTCCTTAGAACTGTTAATTAATATGCTTAGAGTACAGGATAAGGCCATAAGTGCCCAATCTGGTGAAAAAGTAGCTAATGGTTCTCAATCTGATCCAGGGACTCCCCCAGGAAAAGGTTCAGGAAAGAAACTTCTCAGCCTGCCCATTACTAGACAGTCTAGCATAGTTGGTACAGAAATTGAATCACACCATACTGATGGTGTGCTCTCACATTATGCTGGTAGCCAAGCTGTTAGGGTGCCCTCTGTAAGGGACAGGTCTCCTTCTGTTCATTCCCATCATACCTCTGTATCTAGAAATGTCCCTCCCACCCACCCTGATGACAGATTGTTAGAAAGGGAGCTCAATAGATTGAGAGTGGAACAAACCAGACTGAAGCTCAAGAAGCAACAGCTGGATTTGGATAGACAGTCTTTAGAATTAGAGAAGGAAAGACAGAAGTTGGGTTTAGATACCCATGGTGGCAGCAGCAGTATTCCCCATAGTCATCCTGCAAAAGAGCATGATTCCAGGAATCTGCACAAGATAGTTCCCCCTTATAAGGAGGGGGATGACATTAACAAGTGGTTTGCTGCACTTGAGAGGGCATGTGTTGTACAGGATGTCCCTCAAAGGCAGTGGGCTGCTATCCTATGGCTATCATTTAGTGGAAAAGGTAGGGATAGGCTCCTTACTGTGAAAGAAAATGATGCCAATAATTTTACAGTTCTTAAGAATGCACTCCTGGATGGTTATGGCTTAACCACTGAACAGTACAGGATAAAGTTCAGAGAGACCAAAAAGGAGTCTTCACAAGACTGGGTTGATTTCATTGACCATTCAGTGAAGGCCTTGGAGGGGTGGTTACATGGCAGTAAAGTTACTGATTATGAAAGCCTGTATAACACAATCCTGAGAGAGCATATACTTAATAATTGTGTGTCTGATTTGTTGCACCAGTACCTGGTAGACTCTGATCTGACCTCTCCCCAAGAATTGGGAAAGAAGGCAGACAAATGGGTCAGAACAAGGGTGAACAGAAAAGTTCATACAGGGGGTGACAAAGATGGCAATAAGAAGAAAGATGGTGAAAAATCTCAAGATAAGCATGGGGATAAGGGTAAAACCAAAGATCCCACTTCAAGTCTTAAACACTCTTCAGAGGGTGGGGATAAAACTAATTCTTCCTCTTCTTCCCAACCTGCACACATTAAAAAGCCTTGGTGCTTTGTGTGTAAAAACAGAGGCCATAGGCCAGGGGATAAGTCCTGTCCAGGTAAACCCCCTGAGCCTACCACCACTAATACATCAAGCTCTAGTGCCCCTAGCAGTAGTGGTACTAGTGGTGGGACTGCTGGCAACAGTCAAGCAAAGGGTGTAGTTGGGTTCACTTATGGGTCCATAGTGGAAACTGATGTAATCAGCCCCAAGACAGTTTCTGTCACACCTAGTGGCACTGGCCTTGCCACACTGGCTGCTTGTCCCCTTACAATGGATAAGTACAGGCAGACAGTTTCAATAAATGGTGTTGAGGCCTTGGCCTACAGGGACACAGGTGCCAGTTTCACTTTGGTGACTGAAAACCTAGTGCCTCCTGAACAACACATCATTGGACAACAGTATAAGATTATTGATGTCCATAACTCCACTAAGTTTCTTCCCTTAGCTATAATTCAGTTTAGTTGGGGTGGAGTTACTGGCCCTAAGCAGGTGGTGGTATCACCTAGCTTACCTGTAGACTGTCTCTTAGGTAATGACCTAGAGGCCTCAGGTTGGGCTGATGTAGAGTTTTATGCCCATGCAGCCATGCTGGGCATCCCTGAGGAATTGTTCCCTCTCATTTCAAGTGAAATGAAAAAGCAAAGGAGAGAAGGCCTGAAAAATCAGGATCCCTCTCCATCAACAGGTAAAAAGGGTATCACAGTATCCCCTAACCACCCTACCATTCAGGATACTATTCCTGTGGTGGGAGAAACCTCTCCTGGGGTGGCACCTGTTCCAAGGGAATCATCAGCTGGCAAAGCTGGACTCCCTGAGGTGGAAGTACCTCTCTGTGGGATAACTAACATTGGTGAGAAAAACAGCACCATTTTAGTTAACATGGAGCATCCCTCCAACCCTCCCAGAGAAACTTTAGTGCAGAAACCCTGCACTACCTCACAACACTTAGGACAGCATCCCTGCCCTAGTGTGGAGCTCATAGGACAGCATCCCTGCCATGCTCCAACTCAAGAGAAACAGCATCCCTGTTCTCTCTTCCAGCCAGATGGACAAAGTTTTTGCCCAGCTATGGCTTTTCTGAGACAGCATCCCTGTCTGGCATTTCCATCACTACAAATAGGTTCAGTGGACAATTCCCACTGCTCTAAACTAAAACTTACTGATAGAAACTCTGAAAATACATCTTCACATTGTTGCTTAGCTAAAAAACTTCAAACAGGGTGGTTTACATCCCCACAGGGAAGTAACCATATAGTGGATGATAAAGGGAGTAACCAGTCTATTGCAGAGCTACTCTCTACTTATCACCACTTAGACAATAAAGTCTCAACTGGCCAAGGTTAGCCTTATTGTCCTTCGTTTGGGGGGGGGTTGTGTGAGAAGGTAGCCTCTTTCTAGCCTTGTTACCCCCACTTTTGGCCTGTTTGTGAGTGTATGTCAGGGTGTTTGTCACTGTTTTCACTGTCTCACTGGGATCCTGATAGCCAGGCCTCAGTGCTCATAGGGAAAACACTATGGCCCTCATTCTGACCCTGGCGGTCTTTGACCGCCAGGGCGGAGGACCGCGGGAGCACCGCCGACAAGCCGGCGGTGCTTCAATGGGGATTCCGACCGCGGCGGTAAAGCCGCGGTCGGACCGGCACCACTGGCGGGGTCCCGCCAGTGTACCGCGGCCCCATTGAATCCTCCGCGGCGGCGCAGCTTGCTGCACCGCCGCGGGGATTCTGACCCCCCCTACCGCCATCCAGATCCCGGCGGTCGGACCGCCGAGATCCGGATGGCGGTAGGGGGGGTCGCGGGGCCCCTGGGGGCCCCTGCAGTGCCCATGCCACTGGCATGGGCATTGCAGGGGCCCCCGTAAGAGGGCCCCTACATGTATTTCACTGTCTGCTGCGCAGACAGTGAAATACGCGACGGGTGCAACTGCACCCGTCGCACAGCTTCCACTCCGCCGGCTCGATTCCGAGCCGGCTTCATCGTGGAAGCCTCTTTCCCGCTGGGCTGGCGGGCGGTCTGAACGAGACCGCCCGCCAGCCCAGCGGGAAAGTCAGAATTACCGCCGCGGTCTTTCGACCGCGGAACGGTAACCTGACGGCGGGACTTTGGCGGGCGGCCTCCGCCGCCCGCCAAGGTCAGAATGAGGGCCTATGTTTTCAGTATGTTTGTTATGTGTCACTGGGATCCTGCTGGTCAGGACCCCAGTGCTCATAGGTTTGTGGCCTATATGTATGTGTCACTGGGACCCTGTCACACAGGGCCCCAGTGCTCATAGGTGTGCATGTATATGTTCCCTGTGTGGTGCCTAACTGTCTCACTGAGGCTCTGCTAACCAGAACCTCAGTGGTTATGCTCTCTCATTACTTTCAAATTGTCACTAACAGGCTAGTGACCAATTTTACCAATTTACATTGGCTTACTGGAACACCCTTATAATTCCCTAGTATATGGTACTGAGGTACCCAGGGTATTGGGGTTCCAGGAGATCCCTATGGGCTGCAGCATTTCTTTTGCCACCCATAGGGAGCTCTGACAATTCTTACACAGGCCTGCCACTGCAGCCTGAGTGAAATAACGTCCACGTTATTTCACAGCCATTTTACACTGCACTTAAGTAACTTATAAGTCACCTATATGTCTAACCTTTACCTGGTAAAGGTTAGGTGCAAAGTTACTTAGTGTGAGGGCACCCTGGCACTAGCCAAGGTGCCCCCACATTGTTCAGAGCCAATTCCCTGAACTTTGTGAGTGCGGGGACACCATTACACGCGTGCACTACATATAGGTCACTACCTATATGTAGCTTCACCATGGTAACTCCGAATATGGCCATGTAACATGTGTATGATCATGGAATTGCCCCCTCTATACCATCCTGGCATAGTTGGCACAATCCCATGATCCCAGTGGTCTGTAGCACAGAACCCTGGTACTGCCAAACTGCCCTTCCTGGGGTTTCACTGCAGCTGCTGCTGCTGCCAACCCCTCAGACAGGCAGCTGCCCTCCTGGGGTCCAGCCAGGCCTGGCCAAGGATGGCAGAACAAAGAACTTCCTCTGAGAGAGGGTGTGACACCCTCTCCCTTTGGAAAATGGTGTGAAGGCAGGGGAGGAGTAGCCTCCCCCAGCCTCTGGAAATGCTTTGTTGGGCACAGATGTGCCCAATTCTGCATAAGCCAGTCTACACCGGTTCAGGGACCCCTTAGCCCCTGCTCTGGCGCGAAACTGGACAAAGGAAAGGGGAGTGACCACTCCCCTGACCTGCACCTCCCCTGGGAGGTGTCCAGAGCTCCTCCAGTGTGCTCCAGACCTCTGCCATCTTGGAAACAGAGGTGCTGCTGGCACACTGGACTGCTCTGAGTGGCCAGTGCCACCAGGTGACGTCAGAGACTCCTGCTGATAGGCTCCTTCAGGTGTTAGTAGCCTTTCCTCTCTCCTAGGTAGCCAAACCCTCTTTTCTGGCTATTTAGGGTCTCTGTCTCTGGGGAAACTTCAGATAACGAATGCATGAGCTCAGCCGAGTTCCTCTGCATCTCCCTCTTCACCTTCTGATAAGGAATCGACCGCTGACCGCGCTGGAAGCCTGCAAACCTGCAACATAGTAGCAAAGACGACTACTGCAACTCTGTAACGCTGATCCTGCCGCCTTCTCGACTGTTTTCCTGCTTGTGCATGCTGTGGGGGTAGTCTGCCTCCTCTCTGCACCAGAAGCTCCGAAGAAATCTCCCGTGGGTCGACGGAATCTTCCCCCTGCAACCGCAGGCACCAAAAAGCTGCATTACCGGTCCCTTGGGTCTCCTCTCAGCACGACGAGCGAGGTCCCTCGAATCCAGCGACACCGTCCAAGTGACCCCCACAGTCCAGTGACTCTTCAGCCCAAGTTTGGTGGAGGTAAGTCCTTGCCTCACCTCGCTGGGCTGCATTGCTGGGAACCGAGACTTTGCAAGCTACTCCGGCCCCTGTGCACTTCCGGCGGAAATCCTTCGTGCACAGCCAAGCCTGGGTCCACGGCACTCTAACCTGCATTGTACGACTTTCTAAGTTGGTCTCCGGCGACGTGGGACTCCTTTGTGCAACTTCGGCGAGCACCGTTTCACGCATCCTCGTAGTGCCTGTTTCTGGCACTTCTCCGGGTGCTATCTGCTTCAGTGAGGGCTCTTTGTCTTGCTCGACGTCCCCTCTCTCTGCAGGTCCAATTTGCGACCTCCTGGTCCCTCCTGGGCCCCAGCAGCGTCCAAAAACGCCAAACGCACGATTTGCGTGTAGCAAGGCTTGTTGGCGTCCATCCGGCGGGAAAACACTTCTGCACGACTCTCCAAGGCGTCGGGGATCCATCCTCCAAAGGGGAAGTCTCTAGCCCTTGTCGTTCCTGCAGTATTCACAGTTCTTCAGCCTAGTAAGAGCTTCTTTGCACCAACCGCTGGCATTTCTTGGGCATCTGCCCACCTCCGAGCTGCTTGTGACTTTTGGACTTGGTCCCCTTGTTCCACAGGTACCCTCAGTCAGGAATCCATCGTTGTTGCATTGCTGATTTGTGTTTTCCTTGCATTTTCCCTCTAACACGACTATTTTGTCCTTAGGGGAACTTTAGTGCACTTTGCACTCACTTTTCAGGGTCTTGGGGAGGGTTATTTTTCTAACTCTCACTATTTTCTAATAGTCCCAGCGACCCTCTACAAGGTCACATAGGTTTGGGGTCCATTCGTGGTTCGCATTCCACTTCTGGAGTATATGGTTTGTGTTGCCCCTATCCCTATGTTTCCCCATTGCATCCTATTGTAACTATACATTGTTTGCACTGTTTTCTAAGACTATACTGCATATTTTTGCTATTGTGTATATATATCTTGTGTATATTTCCTATCCTCTCACTGAGGGTACACTCTAAGATACTTTGGCATATTGTCATAAAAATAAAGTTCCTTTATTTTTAGTATAACTGTGTATTGTGTTTTCTTATGATATTGTGCATATGACACTAAGTGGTACTGTAGTAGCTTCACACGTCTCCTAGTTCAGCCTGAGCTGCTTTGCTAAGCTACCATTATCTATCAGCCTAAGCTGCTAGACACCCTATACACTAATAAGGGATAACTGGGCCTGGTGCAAGGTGCAAGTACCCCTTGGTACTCACTACAAGCCAGTCCAGCCTCCTACATCCAGTCTTTGTTTTCCAGAGCTGCGCCAGCACCTGATTGACAGCAAGCTGACTGACCCCAGAAAACTTGTGCAGGAAGAGGACTGGTGGGAGAACACCAGGTTCCAGAAGAGGTATGGAGAAGACCATGCCAAAGTTGGGCAGGGTCCCCATCAGAAGAAGTAGGAGCTAAGTGTAAACAGGGGGAGTTCTCTATAGGGCCCCAACCTAGTTCCCAGGGTAAGGATTCCCAGCCCCCAGTAGGAAAGAAACCATGGGTCTCTAAAGGGAAACCTGCAGAGAAGGGTCTCAGCAAGTGTTTTGCGTGTGATGAGGTGGATCACATGAAGGGGATCCAAAATGTCCCAATGGGACGAGGTACCCATTGGTGCTCAGTCACAGGGTTTGTCCAGGGAAGCGCTTGGGAAGGAGTTGGTTCCAGGTAGGTGGGAGCCAGCTGAGATGACCCTTGTCTCACTAGGGGACAGTGAGATGGTATGGAGGACCCTCGTGCCTTAGAACACTAAGAAATACAGTCAGTGGGTGACCATCAATGGACAGAGGGTGGAGGCTCTGAGAAACACAGGAGCCAGTGTGACTATGGTGAGAAGTCACCTGGTGTCTGAAGAGTATATAGATCCCCATGTACTTCACCAAGTAGTTACAATAGACAACTCTGAGCGCCTGTGCAGAGTGGTACAGGTTCCTTTTGAATTGGGGGGGGGTCTCACGTTCCTTGAGGGTAGCTGTGAGACCAACCATGCCTGTACATTGTCTGCTTGACAATGACACAGAGGATTCTTCTTTGAAGGAGGTAGAATACAGGTCTCAGTTGGAGATGATGGGTTTGCTAGGGTGGGTGTGTGTGTCTACCCGGTCAATGGTAGCCCGGAAGGGTGATCAGGGAACCCTGGAGCCTGAAAGAGTGGCCCAGGTGTCTGACAGAAAGAGGAAGGGCAAGGGGCACAGGAGGAGGCTGAACCTGAGGGGGGTTCCCCGGAGCTTACAGGGGAACAGGTAGCTGAGCTTGGGGAGGTCCTGAGCTGAAACAGTGGCAGCAGAAAAGGGATCCCAAAAGGGAAACATTCTGTGAGGCACAGAAGACATGGCCTACTCTGGAGGGTTTGTGGCAGCAGGCTGCAGACCAGGCATCTGGCAAGGAGTCTGGGTGACATCTGATTTATTGGGATGATGGACTCCTCTATAGTGAACCTAAGGTTGCTGAGTGTCAAAGTACCTTGATTCGATTTCCTCAGGAGCAGAAGTTAAATCCTCAGTCCAAACCCAGATTACTCGCAACAAAATAGAATCTCCATTTTGAGCACCCTGGAGGGGGAAAGGGGAATGGGATTTAGAGAGACTGCCTCAGAGATGGTGTTTCTTCTAATACTTAGTCTGCCATTCACTTCTTATTTTAACTGGATAACAGCACCTGCAAAGTTACTATTACATTTACTAGAGACACACTATTGTAACTACATCAGTCATTTGCATTTACTAATGATTAATTTCACTAACCATTATTTCACACTCTCTTACTCTGAGTTCCCTGAGGATTTTGTCTCTCTCTTTCTCTATTACTGTTTTATGTTGAATGATAGAAATTAATAGTAAATGATTTTCTTAGAAGTTGTTTTCAGTTTTTTCTAAGTAACCTTCGTGCTACATATTTGAGTTCATTTGATTGCATATTTTTAAATAATTTTTAATAGTTGCTATATGAATATCTATATATATATAGATAAAAGTCAAGTATGATAGTATAATGTGAGAAAATTATATTTCCTGTTGTTTGTTTCATATTTATATTTTCTGTTAATAATAACCTGTATGCTTCTTGAAATTCTTTGTGTTAATATTCACCAGTGAACTTTTTGATCTCTGGTTGATAATATCTATATTCTTTTAACGTTCACCAGAGACAATTCCAGCCGGAAACTCTTTTACAATCTGTGAAAACTTTCTGTCACTGCCTCTGCTTCTAAACTAGTAAACATTATCTGTAGTTAATTTGAATAGTCCGTGAAATGCAAGCGAAGCCAAGTTTGCCTCAGAAAACTTTTACCTCACAACGAGCGCTCTCTCAACACATCTGGATTCCTGTCAGGTCACAGTTGAAGTGTGAAGCTCTCTAGCGGCACTTGCGTATCATAGCACCGAAACTGAGTGCAACACTAAAATGACAACTTAACGTTTGAACTCCTCATCAGCCATCTTGGATTCCTTTCTTCCGCATTTTCTTTGCAAGGTGTGTAGTACGACTCGACAAACTTTCTTCTAAGAAGGACATCATCTTTTCCACTGTGGATACTTCTTTACCAGGACTTCTTTTGCTGTTATTACATGGCAAGTCTGAGGCTTCTTGACACTGAGCCTTGGTCAGCTCATGTGCTGGTGTTTCTACAGTGCTTCAGAGCCTTACTTCTGGGCCATGATGTGTCTTTGGCAGGACATTTGGGGCAGGACAAGACCTTTTAGAGACGTATCACAAACTTTTACTGGCTCCATATGCACAGGCACTCTGATGCACATTGTAGGTCTTGCCAAACCTGTCAGGCAAGTGGCAAGAGTGGGGGGAGATGTAAGGCTCGCCTCTAACCTTTTCTTGTTGTCAGCATTCTCTTTGACAGGGTGGGTATTGACATTGTGGGGCCTCTGGATCCCAAGATAGCCATGGGTAACAGGTTTATCCTGGTCTTGGTGGAGCATGCCAACCAGCACCCGGAAGCTATACCTCTGAGGTCAAACTCTGCCCCAGTGGTGGAATGGACATTATTGGGGGGTTTTACCCACATGGGCGGGTTCCCCAAGGAGGTGGTATCTGATAGGGCTACCCACTTCATATCAACTTTATGTAGTCCCTGTGGAAGGAGTGTGGGGTGACATATAGGTTCACCACTCATTACCACCACCAAGGAATTAATCTGGTTGAGAGATTCAACTGCACCTTGAAAGACATGATTATGGGCCTGTCAGAGCCCTTGAGGCATAAGTGGAACGTTCTTTTGCCATGCCTTCTGTTTGCTTACAGCGAAGTGTCATAAAAGGGACCTGGTTTTAGCCCCTTTGAATTGTTGTATGGTCACCCCGTGAGAGGACCTTTGATTCTGGTTAAGGAAAGCTAGAAGAAGGCCTCCAGTAAGCCCCCCAGGATGTATTTAGCTACATGCTGGCTTTTAGGAACCAGACAGCCCGCTTCAGGAAGATCGCTCAGGAGGACCTGGAGGCAAGCCAAGAAGATATGAAATGCTGGTACGACCAGAATGCCACACTGGTTGAGTTTCACCCTGACCAGAAAATGTGGTTGATGGCCCCACTGGAGTCTAGAGCTCTCCAGGACAAGTGGATTGGGCCTTTTGAGGTGGTAGAGCACAAGAGTGATGTCACTTACTTACTGTGAGGCTGGTCTGTGTGCAGCCCATGTTTCTGTGCCTCTGGTGCTCTTTCGAACATGCACTGAAATTATGGGAGTCATTACAACATTAGCAGTAAAAGCCGCTTACCGCCGTGCAGAAGACCGCCAACACACCGTCGCGGCCGCGGAATTCCGCCACAGCTATTATGACCCACATCTCGAAATCCGACAAAATCCAGACACCCACACAAGTCCGCCACATCAAAGGTCAGTGATAAACTGGCGAAAACAAAACCTCCACCGTCACACCAACAGAAATACGCCCATGCCTTCATGACCCATGAATCCACGCGGTGGTCTTTCAACCGCGGTATTCCATTGGCGGTACATACCGCTGCGCTCAAAATATACACACACATACAAAACACTGCCACATTGGACAATTCCAAATCCACACACCTGATACACATACACATACCACTCCCACACACTCAATACAATATAAAACACACCCCCACATCAACCACAAACCCCTACTACCAAAACTTTCCGAAAGAAGGCCAGAGAGAGACGCCACCATCCACAAACTAGCAGCCACAGGCACTCAACACCATCACCCACACAACTTCCACGCACAAAACACCACACCACTACATATCACCACACTTCTCACCACCCACACCACCCCACACATCACCCGCACCACCCCATGGCACTGCAAAGACACCACAGGTTCTCGGAGGAGGAGCTCAGGGTCATGGTGGAGGAAATCGTCCGGGTAGAGCCACAGCTATTTGGATCCCAGGTGCAGCAAACCTCCATAGCTAGGAAGATGGAGCTATGGCGAAGAATAGTCGACAGGGTCAAAGCAGTGGGACAGCACCCAAGAAATAGGGACGACATCAGGAAGAGGTGGAATGACTTACGGGGGAAGGTGCGTTCCGTGGTCTCAAGACACCACCTGGCGGTACAGCGGACTGGCGGCGGACCCCCACCTCCTCCCCCACAACTAGCAACATGGGACGAGCAGGTCTTGGCGATTCTGCATCCTGAGGGCCTCGCAGGAGTCGGTGGAGGAATGGACTCTGGTAAGTCAAAGCTTTAACTACCATATCCCCCACCCTACCTGCATGCTATCACAGACCCCCACCCTCACCCCCTCCCCTATCACTCCAACTCCTCACAAATGTACTAATAACACAAACCACACATCCCAACACCAAGCCCTGCATGACACAACAAAGCATGGACACCCATCACTAAAGCATGCCCACTGCACACACCCATAACACCCCCCTCAACCATAATCACAAAAGCCCCCACACAGGAATGCTAGCACTGGGGTACACGATCATCCACCCATTGCACACCATGACACACACAGATGCAATAATCATGCTTTTACAACCCTGCAGGACCACTACCCAACGTCACGAGACAGGAGGGTCCAGACATCGCCACCCCACCCACAGAAGAGGCCCACAGTGATGACAGCAGCTCTGTCCAACTGGAACCAGATGACCAGCCCGGACCATCGTAGGCCTCGGGACAGTTGGTTCCCCTCACACAGGCACAGCCCACCACAGACCTGCCACCCTCTGGTAACACCAGCACAGCACCCACCCAGCGGGCCCATACCTCCGTTCCCAGGACACGTCAATCAGCCGTGTTTCCACCACTACAGGGAACCGAGGATAACCCACCACCACAACAACAACAGGGACCTGGGGGCTGTGGCAGTGGGCACAAGGTCCAGGGGACGGAGGCCCAGGAACACAGGGGAACTGGGAGGGCTGCCGTGCGACAGGGGGCGGACAGGCCAAGGGAACCCACTCTCCACGAGGCCCTCTCCTCCATCATGGGAGCATACCACCACTCCCAGGAGACGATGGCAACGGTCCTGGCCAAGTTTCAGGAGACCCAGCGCATGCAGGAGGAACAGTATTTGGGTTCAGGGAGGAACTCAGAACCAACAGCTCCGCCCTGGGCACCATCGTAGGGGTGCTGAAGGAAATACTTAACACCAGGAGGGACACTGTGGTACTACAAGGGGCCCCTGACACTAGCCTGGACGATGAACTGCCCACCACCTCCGCCGGCGCTAGTGGACAGGAGGCACCACCACAGGACCACCACACGAGCACCCCTCCCCTGCAGACGGACAACCACCCAGCAAGCGGTCCCTGAGATCCAGGAACAAGACAGAGCACGATGCCAAGACCCCCACCAAGAAATGAGACCACTGTCCCACTTTGTAACCCTGTCCATATTGGAACTGCCACAGCTCCACTTCCTATGCTCATATGGGCAATGCACCTGTGAGCCTAATAGCCTGGACTCTGCCATGGACATTCCTCCAACATCACCCCTCACCATTTTATAACCCCCTCCAATATTGAGCACTTCAATAAACACCCTTGAAGCACACAACAATCTGGAGTCAGTCTGTGATTTCGAAAATGTGTATTAGCAATGGCAGTGACAAAATGCTTTTTCAAATTTAATGTCAACATACCTATGTCACACATCTCAAGTCCATGAGGAATCTAAGCAGATGACAAACGTTGGTAACCACACCTGTGAAACCGTAAGAGAAATGTACAACTCAGTGACCATATACTGGTTGAAATCGATAGACAGGATAGAGGTAGAAGTGTTAAAGTACTTGTAGTAGGCAGGAATGTTTTCTCACCTGTGTGTCACTGGAAATATTGCTGGATGACTGAGTCCCTGTTGTCAATGTCTTTTTTCTCTGCTTCCTCCTCATCACTGTCCACAGGCTCCACAGCTGCCACAACACTGCCATCTGGACCATCCTCCTGCAGAAAAGGCACCTGTTGTCGCAAAGCCAAGTTGTGAAGCATACAGCAGGCCACAATGATCTGGCACATCTTCTTTGGTGAGTAGAACAGGGAACCACCTGTCATATGGAGGCACCTGAACCTCGCCTTCAGGAGGCCGAAGGTGCGTTCGATCACTCTCCTAGTCCGTCCATAGGCCTCATTGTAGCGTTCCTCTGCCCTGGTCCTGGGATTCCTTACTGGGGTCAGAAGCCATGACAGATTGGGGTAACCAAAGTCCCCTAATAGCCACACCCGGTGCCTCTGGAGTTGACCCATCACATAAGGGATGCTGCTATTCCGCAGGATGTAGGTGTCATGCACAGAGCGGCGTCATGCACAGAGCCAGGGAACATAGCATTTACCTGGGAGATGTACTGGTCTGCCAAACATACCATCTGCACATTCATGGAATGATAACTCTTCCGGTTCCTATACACCTGTTCACTCCTGTGGGGGGGAGCCAGAGCTACATGGGTCCCATCAATGGCACCTATGATGTTGGGGATATGTCGAAGGGCATAGAAGTCACCTTTCCCTGTAGGCAGGTCCTCCACCTAAGGGAAAACGATATAGCTCCGCATGTGTTTCAGAAGGGCAGACAACACTCTGGACAACACGTTGGAAAACATAGGCTGGGATATCCCTGATGCCATGGCCACTGTTGTTTGAAATGACCGACTTGCCAGGAAATGGAGCACTGATAGCACCTGCACTTGAGGGGGGATTCCTGTGGGATGGCGGATTGCTGACATCAGGTCAGGCTCCAACTGGGTACACAGTTCCTGGATTGTGGCACGGTCAAACCTGTAGGTGATGATCAAACTTCTTTCCTCCATTGTCGACAGGTCCACCAGCGGTCGGTACACCGGAGGATTCCGCCATCTCCTCGCATGTCACAGCGGACGGTGCCTATGAAGGACAACAGCGACCAGACAGTCAAACAAGTCAGAGGTATGTACCCACAGTCTACACAGAACACGATTCATACACAAAATGTGGCCTGTATTTGTGTTGTGAGATATGGCCTAGGTATGTGTGATGCAGTTGGTAATTAGGCAATATGGGCCCCTGAAATGGCGGCTGTCTGACCTCTAAATTGGGACAATGGGATGTGAGGTAACTGCGCTGGCGTTGTACACCGTCGTGGTAGGCGGTTGAAGACCGCGGCGCAATGCTGCATTGGTGAACATTGGACCCTATGGGTCCCAGGAGCCAATTACGATGTACGCCGGCGGTGATGGTAAGCAACGCCGTGGACGTCACCGCCGCGGACGTCACCGCCATTTTCTATTTGTTCAGTCACTCGATACCTGAACTTCGACAGGAGAGGACATACACTGCAAGTGCTGCTGTGACCTTGGTCTGGAAGAGACAATGGCTTGTGCAACTGGGGAAAGGGCCCCTGCCTTCACTGCAGAGGAGTTGGAGAAGCTCGTCGACGGGGTCGTCCCCCAGTACACGCTACTCTACGGTCCTCCAGACCAACAGGTAAGTACACAGGGAGCATGTTGTATGGGCTATGCCTGTGTGGAGAGGGCTGGTTTTAAGAAGAAATGGGGCACAGTTCTGCGTGCATGAAAGACTGTGTATGCATGTGCCACATGGCAAGGGTAGGGATGAGGGCCACTCACTTTGACGGTGCAGTTGGTAATGACTTCTCTTCTTCCCCTGTACATGTCATGTAGGTCAGCGCCCACCAGAAGAAGGATATTTGGCGTGCCATCGCCAAGGACGTCCGGACCCTGGGGGTCCACCACAGACGGAGCACCCACTGTCGGAAGAGATGGGAGGACATTCGCCGCTGGAGCAAGAAGACGGCGGAGGGTCAGCTAGGGATGGCCTCCCAATGTGGGAGGGGTGCCCGTCGAACCATGACCCCCCTGATGTTCTGGATCCTGACGGTGGCCTACCCTGAGTTGGATGGGCGCTTGAGGGCATCACAGCAGACACAAGGGGGTGAGTACACTGTCATTCAGCTGACTTTGCGCGCAGTGAAGGTGTCTGGGTGAAAGAGGAGGGCTGTGGGTTTCCCTAGGCCAGGGCGAGCTCCGTTGGCTAGGCCCCTCCGTAATGCAGGCCATTCGGCACCCCACTCCACCTCTGTAGAGTGCCAAGTACAGGTATTCATGCCCCTGTGTCATCTATGTGTGCAGAGGTCGTCCATAGCCATGTAGGCCATTTCCCAGGAATTGCATCTGTAGAGCCCAACAGCACGACTTAGTGCAGGGGGCTGCTGTGTCTGTATTGTCTGACAATGGTAGCAGTAAGCCATGCACTCAACCTGTCTTTCTTCTGTCGTCGTCCCCCTTCTTGTGGTCTCCCTGTTCTTGTGTGCATTAGCATCATCAGGCAGAGGTATAGTGGCACCGGGGCACGAGGGAGCTGCATCCCACATGGCCATGAAGGGCCACACCACGGACTCAGAATACACCAGTGGGACGGAGGGCGAGGGGAGCACCATAGCGGTCACAGGATCTGCAACCAGCGACAGGGACTCATCCTCCGATGGGAGCTCCCTTGTGGTGGCAGCAACATCTGTGCCCCCCACTTCTACAGGTACAGCCGCCAGCCCCCCTACCAGCACCACCCTCACACCAGCCCCTCAGCCTTCGCCCCGTGCCCGCTTAGCAGGAAGAAGCACTCTGGGCACCATGCCCCCTCCAGAACCAGTGGAGAGATCCATCCACTACCTCTGTCTTTAGCAGCATGAAGCACTCTAGGCACCATGCCCCCGCCAGAACCAGTGGAGAGATACATCCACTACCTCTGTCCTTAGCAGGATGAATCACTCTGGGCACAATGCCCCCTCCAGAACCAGTGGAGACTGTTATCGACTAGAGAGACTGTGGCTTTGCACTTCCCAGGATAAAGCAGTGGGCAAACCACCCACTGTAGAGACTTGTGAGACTGTGGCTTTGCAGTCCCCAGGCTTGAACAGTGGGCAACCCACCTACTGTAGAGACTTGAGAGACTGTGGGTTTTCACTCCCAAGGATTGAACAGTGGGCAACCCACCCACTGGAGAGACTTGAGAGACTGTGGCTTTGCACTCCCCAGGATTGAACAGTGGGCAACCCACCCACTGTAGACACTTGAGAGGCTGTGGCTTTGCACTCCCCAGGATTGAACAGTGGGCAACCCACCCACTGTAGAGACTTGAGAGACTGTGGCTTAGCACTCCCCAGGATTGAACAGTGGGCATGTGGCCCTCTCGTGGATTTGGGGTCGTGCACTCAACCGGCTGAGGTGCCCCCCCTTTCACTCCCCGAGGTGCCTGTTTTCTTTCTCTCTGATGCCCCTGCAATGTTCTCTCCATCATGGTCGGGGATCTTGTGTGGGCCTCGCCCATACTGTGTGGGCCCAGTGTTCCACAGACTTAATTGGAGCACTACCTGGACTACTATGCTTGGTGTATATTTTGTTAATGGTGCATATATACATTTTTGCCTACTTGCTTTTTAATATATTACAATGGTTCCACTCATTTTCTTTTGTCTTTGCATTCTTCCGGGGGGTTGAGGGGGTGTAACTGTGATGTATCAATATGTAGTAGTGTGTGTGTTGTAGTGGGTGAGGGTGGGGGTGTTGCATTTTGCGTGTCCCTGTTTTTTCCCTCCCTCCTCCCCTGTGTCGTAGGTGCAGTACTCACCGTGGTCTTCGCCGCTGGTGTTCGTGCTCCTGGTAGAGGAGGAGAGGAGCAGGAAGGCTATCGCAGGGAGAATTTGGAGTTCTCACCATGGTGTCCTAGTTCCTCGTGGGGTGTGTAGAGGTGAGCGTTTTCCCTTCGGAATCCTGTTTCCGCCGTGTTTTTATCCGCGGTGAATCCGCCCGGAAAAGGTGGCGGACTGGTAGGTTGTGATACTGTGGGCTGTACTTTGTCCTCCGCCTGTCTGTTGGCGGTGACCACCAAGCTGTTTGTTTGTACCGCTGTGGTGGTCGGAGTGTTAAAGTGGCTGTCTTTGTTGGTGGTTTCCGCCACGGTCGTAATTGCAAAATTTTTACTGCCGGCCTGTAACACCGACCGCCAGGGTTGTAATGGCCACCTAAATCTGACCCACTGTGGGTGACACCTGTCACTCCAATCCGGGTTTTGCTCCAGCTAACTAGCAGTGCCTCATCCCCACCAAAGGATAGTGATGATTGGGCAGCCGAGCGCATGACATACTTGGCTTCTCAGGGAAGTCGTGGTCACTCAGGTCTCATCTGTTTTTCTCATTTACAATTCAGTTTCATATATAAATGAGAAGCAGTATATGTTTCAATAATGAGTTTAATAAAAACGACTGCATCTTAGATAGCCAACCGTGAGCTGCAACAACCAGGACGACACAACATGACAGTATTAACATTGTGACAAGAAGAGTGAAGCATAGAAACAACGCTATCATATTGTCACTATAATCGTTGAACTAATTCCTACCTAGGTAATGATTGAGCACAGCATATTCAGCTCTAATTCTACCCTTCAAGTTCCCCTGAGACGACATCAACCCCCTTGTCTGAGCAAATGCCTGCGGTCTGCGATAGCATCTATAGCGAAGCATTCAGCAATCAGCATGCAGTCATGGCTCCCTGGCTGGAATCTCCCTCTAACGTGTTAGGGACAAGGAAGTGTTTTTATAATAACACAGCTGATGTTCCAAGAAAATGTCACTACGTAAAGATGTGTATTTTTTACAAATGTTAGAGACTAAACGTCTACCATGTTCACCAGCAATGTACCGTGCTGTAGCCTTGGAAGAAGCACAGAGTGATCAAGAATGTCTTGCTTGAGAACAGAGTGCTGGCCTAGGAAAAAACAGTTAGATAGGCGAAAATAAAACAAGACCATAAACATGGTTATTGTAACAATAATAAGATGAAGCTGAATAAAATAGATCTAGGTTAGAGTGCATAGCGGCCTAGTGTGTTAAAATACCGTGCATGGAGCTATAACTAAAATGGCTACACAACACCCTCCCCTTGTCGGTTAAAAGTGGTTCAAAGCCAAAGATATATAAATGAATTGCTAAAAAACTCAACCTAAGATATATATATATATAAAAGCAATGTCAATGATGACAAGTCGATGGGACACATAAGCATCCAACGTGACAATTTGAAACATGAGCATGTGGCATAAGACCTAATTGAAAAGGGCAAGTCAATTTTGAAAAGTTCCAATTGATTCCTGAGTCATGGAGAATAGTAGATCTTCCACTTTGGCCAACGTCAAAGTCAGAAAGTCATCACCAAGAAGGATCAAGGAGCAGTTGTGTTCTGTAGCATCAGCCTCAGCAGAGGCGGCATTCCGTGGTGTGCCCTCAGCGAGAACATCAACAGATCAGCATCCAATGTAGGCAAGCACTGCGTAGAAAGACATAGGTGGTCATTACAACCCTGGCGGATGGTGTTAAAGCGGCGGTAAGACCGCCAACAGGCCGGCGGTAAAAAAATTGGAATTATGACCGTGGCGGAAACCGCCAACAAAGACAGCCACTTTAAAACTCCGACCGCCACGGCGGTATAAACAAACAGCGCGGCAGTCACCGCCAACAGACAGGCGGAAGACAATGTACCGCCCACAGTATCACAACCTACCAATCCGCCACCTTTTCTGGGGCGGATTCACCGCGGATAAAAACACGCCGGAAACAGCCATTTCAAAGGGAAAACGCTCACCTCTACACACTCCACGAGGAAGGAGGGCACCATGGAGCCGAAACTCCATATTCTGCCAGCGCTAGTCTTCCTGCTCCTCTACGAGGATCATCAACACCGGCGGCGAAGACCACAGTGAGTACTGCACCTACGACATAGGGGAGGGGGGAGGCAAAAACACAGGGACACACACAACCAACATCCCAACCCCCACCCGACCCTCACCCACTACAACACACACACCAATGCATATCTATACCTTACAGTAACACCCCCCCCAATCCTCTCGGAAGAATGCAAAGACAAAAGGAAATGAGTGAATCCATTGTAATATATCAAATTACAGTAAGCAAATATATACATATATATATACACAATAAACAAAATATACACCACGATTAGTAGTGCAGGTATTGCTGTTCAATCCTGGGGAGTGCAAAGCCACAGTCTCTCAAGTGGATGCAGGTCTCCACTGGTTCTGGAGGGGGACTGGTGCCCAGAGTGCTTCATCCTGCTAAGGACAGACGGAGTGGATGCTGTTCTCCACTGGTTCTGGAGGGGGACTGGTGCCCAGAGTGCTTCATCCTGCCAAGGACAGACAGAGTGGATGCTGTTCTCCACTGCTTCTAGAGGGGGACTGGTGCCCAGAGTGCAGCACACACCCCGTGACGGTCCCAGTTACGTCACTGCCCCTGCCTCAAATGGGCTAGTGGTGCATTCCATGGCGGTCTTTGCCCTGTTCAGCGGTGCAGTCCATGGCGGTCTTTGCCCTTTTCAGCGGTCCTTGGCCTGTTCAGCGGTGCTTGAGTTGCCAGTGTCAGACCTGTTCAGCGGTGCATTCCATGGCGGTCTTTGCCCTGTTCAGCGGTCCTTTGCCTGTTCAGTGGGGCTTGAGTTGCCAGTGTCAGACCTGTTCAGCGGTGCATTCCATGGCGATCTTTGCCCTGTTCAGCGGTCCTTGGCCTGTTCAGCGGTACTTGAGTTGCCAGTGTCAGACCTGTTCAGCGGTACATTCCATGGCAGTCTTTGACCTGTTCAGCAGTCCTTGGCCTGGTCAGTGGTGCTTGAGTTGCCAGTATCAGACCTGTTCAGCGGTGCAGTCTATGGCGGTCTTTCACCTGTTCAGCGGTCCTTGGCCTGTTCAGCGGTGCTTGAGTTGCCAGTGTCAGACCTGTTCAGCGGTGCATTCCATGGCGGTCTTTGCCCTGTTCAGCGGTCCTTGCCAAGACGGTCCTTCATTGCCCAGCAGGGCTGTGGCTGGCGGTCCTTCCTGGGTCAGCTGGGCTGTGGCTTGCGGGGCCCTCTTGGCCAGCTGGGCTGTGGCTGGCGGTGGCCTCATGGGCAGTGACTCTTGCGGTGGCCTCTTGGCCAGTGGCGATGGGGCTGACGGTGGCCTCCTGGGCAGTGACGATGGGGCTGACGGTGGCCTCCTGGCCAGTGACTCTGGGGCTGGCGGTGGCCTCCTGGGCAGTGACAATGGGGTTGACGGTGGCCTCCTGGCCAGTGACTCTGGGGCTGGCGGTGGCCTCCTGGGCAGTGATGATGGGGCTGACGGTGGCCTCCTGGGCAGTGACTCTGGTGGTGGCCTCCTGGCCAGTGATGATGGGGCTGGCGGTGGCCTCCTGGGCAGTGACTTTGGCGGTGGCCTCCTGGCCAGTGACAATGGGGCTGGTGGTGGCCTCCTGGGCAGCGGGGATGATGGCGGTCTTCTCCGCCGTGCTGCTCCTCCCAGACTTTGGAGATTTCTTCTGCCCCTTCCCCACCTTGGGAGGAGTCACAGCGGTGGTGGTTGTAGGAGGTGTAACTTTTGTGGATTTGGGTGCAGGTGCATGGGCTAGAGGCTGTTGTTAGGTGGATGGCTGTTGGGTGGGTGTGTGCCTGAGTTTGTGTATCTTCGGAGGGGGCGTCACAGACACACTGGGAGAGGACACAGGGTGGGTGGTGGCTGCACGTGAGCGGGGTGTGGTGGTGTGTATGATGGTGCGGGACGTAGTGGCTGTAGTGGTAGTGCATGCAGGTGTGAGTGTAGACGAGACTGGGAGGGAGGAGGGAGACGAGGAGGAGGGGGACACAGTGGAAGCAGTGGATGTTGGTGTGTCTGTATGTGTCTGATGCTTGCGTGAGTGCCTGTGGGATGTGTGGTGCTTATGTTTGCCTGAGCTTCCCTTGTGTGTTGACGTGTGTACATTCTGGTCTAGAGGTGTGCTTGGGCTAGGCAGGGGTACAGGGGATTGGGTCTGGGTGGAGGAAGTAGGAGGGGGGAGGCTAGAGACAGGGACAATGGCTGCCATCAGTACTGAGGCTAGAGTCTAAAAAGCTTGCTGAAGGACCCCCTGACCAGAATGAATGCCCTCCAGGAATGCATTTGTTTGTTGCAACTGTATTTCTACACCCTGGATGGCATTCAAAATGGTAGACTGCCCAACAGTGAGGGACCTGAGGAGGTCAATGGCCTCCTCACTGAGGGCAGCAGGAGTGACCGGGGCAGGGCCTGAGGTGCCTGGGGCGAAGGTGATGCCCACCCTCCCGGGTGAGCGGGCACGGGGCAAAGGCTGAGGGTCTGCTGGGAGGGCAGTGATGGATGGGGGGGTGGCGGCTGTACCTGTAGATGGAGGGGCACAGATGTTGCCACCACCACAAGTGAGCTCCCATCAGAGGACTAGTCCATGTCACTGGTCTCAGCTCCTGTCCCCGCCCGTGGAGCTCCCCTCGCCCTCCGTCCCACTGGTGAAGTCCGATTCCGTAGTGTGGCCCTTTAGGGCCATGTGGGATGCAGCCCCCTCGTGCTCCGTACCACTGCTCCTCTGTCTGATGATGCTAATGCACACAAGAACAGAGAGACCACAAAAAGAGGGGGGACGACAGAAGAAAGACATGTTGAGTGCGTGCATTACCGCTACCGTTGGCGGACACAGAAGCCCCCTGTACTACGCCGCGCTCTTGGGCTCCACTGTTCAATTCCTGGGAAATGGGCTACTAGGCTATGGACGACATCTACACACATGGATGACACAGGGGCATGACTAGGTGTACTTGGCACTCTACAGAGGTGGGGTGGAGTGCCACATGGCCTGCCTTATGGAGGGACCTTGCCTACGGAACTTGCCCTGGCCTAGTGAAACCCACAGCCCATCTCCCCCACTCAGACACCTCCACTGCACGCAAAATCAGAAGATTGAGAGTGTACTCACCCCCTTGTGGCTGCTGTGAGGCCCTCAAGGGCCCATCCAACTCCGGGTATGCCACCGCCAGGATCCTGAACATCAGTAGGTTCATGGTGCGATGGGCACCCCTCCCACGTTGGGAGGCCATCCCCAGCTGAGCATCCGCCGTCTTCTTGCTCCAGCGGCGAATGTCCTCCCATATTTTCCGGCAGTGGGTGCTCCGTGTGTCGTAGACCGCCAGGGTCCGGACGTCCTTGGCGATGGCACTCCAAATATATTTTTTCTGGTGGGCGTTGACCTACATGATTTGTACAGGGGGAAGAGAAACTTATTACCAACTGCACCGTCACAGTCATTGGCCTTCATCCCTACCCTTGCCATGTGGCACATGCACTCCCCGTCATTTCATGATCGCCGCACTCTCCCCCCTTCCTTCTTACATCCACCCCTCTCCACACAGGCATAGCCCATACAACATGCTCCCAGTGTACTTACCTGTTTGTCTGGAGGATCGTAGAGTAGCGTGTACTGGGGGAGGACCCCATCCACGAGTTTCTCCAACTCCTCCGATGTGAAGGCAGGGGCCCTTTCCCCAGACACTCGAGCCATTGTCTCTTCCAGACCGAGGTCACAGCAGCACTTGCAGTGTAGGTCCTCTCCTGTCGAAGATCAGGTATCGAGTGATTGAACTGATAGAAAATGGCAGTCACGTCCACGTTGGTGCGTACCGTCACTGCCGGCATACATCGTCATTGGCTCCTGGGACCCATAGGGTCCAATGTCAACAAATACATCACTGCGCCGCCGTCTTCGACCGCATACTGCGACGGTATACAATGCCAGCGCAGTTACGTCACATCCCATTGTCCCACTTTAGAAGTCAGGCATTCGCCATTTCAGGGGCCCACATGGTTTCATTTTCAACTGCGTCACACATACCTAAGCCTAGACTCAACACACATACAGGCCACTTTTTAGATTATGATTGGTGTTCTGCGTAAGCTGTGGGTACGTACCTCTGAGTTGGTTGACTCTGTGCTCGCTGTTCTCCTTCATAGGCACCGTCTGCTTGGACATGTGAGGAGATGGCGGCATCCTCCGGTGTACCGAGCATTGGTGGACCTATGGACAATGGAGGAAAGACATGTGATCATCACATACAGACTTGACCGTGCCACAATCCAGGAACTGTGTACCCAGTTGGAGCCAGACCTGATGTCAGCTATCCGCCATCCCACAGGAATCCCCCTCAAGTGCAGGAGCTGTCAGTGCTCCATTTCCTTGCAATTGGGTAATTTCAAACAACAGTGGCCATAGCATCAGGGATGTCCCAGCCTATGTTTTCCAACGTGTTGTCCAGAGTGTTGTCTTCCTTGCTGAAACAGATGCAGAGCTACATCGTTTTCCCTCATGTGGAGGATTTGCCTTCAGTGAAAGGTGATTTCTATGCCCTGGGACATATCCCCAACATCATAGGTGCCATTGATGGGAAACATGTGGCTTTGTACCCCCCCACAGAAGTGAACAGGTGTGCCGAAACTGGAAGAGTTATCATTCGATGAATGTACAGATGGTATGTTTAGCCGACCAGTACATCTCCCATGTGAATGCCAAGTTCCCTGGCTCAGTGCAGGACGCCTACATCCTGCGGAATAGCATAATCCCTTATGTGATGGGTCAACTCCAGAGGCACTGTGTGTGGCTATTAGGTGAGCACCTGGAAGCAAGACAGTCAGAATGGTTGTCTGGGTCTGGGGTTATCCCTATAGGTTAGTGTGTATCTATCAGTTGGCCCTCGCCATTTGCAGGTGTCTCTGTTTACCCCAACCTGTCATGGCTACTGACCCCAATGAGGAATCCCAGGACAAGGGCAGAGGAACGCTACAATGAGGCCCATGGGCAAACTAGGAGGGTGATCGAGCAGACCTTCGGCCCCTGAAGGCCAGGTTCAGGTGCATCCATATGACAGGTGGATCCCTATTCTACTTACCAAAGAAGGTGTGCCAGATCATTGTGGCCTGCTGTATGCTTCACAACTTGGCTTTGCGACGACAGGTGCCTTTTCTGCAGGAGGATGGTCCAGATGGTGGTGTTGTGGCAGCTGTGGAGCCTGTGGACAGTGAAGACGAGGAAGCCAAAGAAGAAGACATGGACAACAGGGACTCAGTGATCCAGCAATATTTCCAGTGAAACACAGGTAAGAATACAAACCTGCCTACTACATGTAATTAAACACTACTACCACTCAACTGTCTGTCGTTTTCACCCAGTGTATGGTCACTGAGTTGTCACTTTTCCTTACGATTTCACAGATGTGGGTCCTATAGTGTGACATCTACTTTGTTTCCTCATGGACTAGAGCTGTGTGACATAGGTATGGTGACATTACATTTGAAAGAGCATTTTGACACTGTAATTGCTAATACACTAATTTGAAATCACAGACTGACTCCAGATTGTTTTGTGCTTTAAGGGTGTTTATTTTAGTGCTCAAAATTGGAGGGGGTAGCAAAATGGTGAGGGGTGATGGCGGAGGAATGTCCATGGCAGAGTCCAGTCTATTAGTCTCACATGTGCATTGCCCAAATGGGCATAGGAAGTGAAGCTGGGGCAGTTTAAGGATGGACAGGGTGACAAAGTGGGACAATACAATGACAATCAGGGTGGTCTCATTTCTTGGCGGGGGTTTTGGCATCGTTCTCTGTCTTTGTCCTGGATCTCAGGGACCGTTTGCGAGGTTGTTCTCCCTTTGCAGGGAGTGGGGTCCTGGTGTGGTGGTCCTGTGGCGGTGCCTCCTGTCTACTAGTGCCGGCAGAGGTGGTGGGCAGTTCATCGTCCAGGCTAGTGTCAGGGGCCCCATGTAGTGCCACAGTGTCCCTCCTGGTATTGAGTACTTCCTTCAGCACCCCTACGATGGTGCCCAGGGTGGAATTGATGGTTCTGAGTTCCTCCTTGAAGCCCAAATACCGTTCCTCCAGCAGGCGCTTGATCACCTGAAACTTGGCCAGTACCGTTGCCATCGTCTCCTGGGAGTAGTGGTAGGCTCCCATGATGTTGGAGAGGGCCTCGTGGAGAGTGGGTTCCCTGGGCCTGTCCGCCCCCTGTTGCACAGCAGCCCTCCAGTTCTCCTGTGTTCCTAGGCCTCCGTCCCCTAGACCCTGTGCCCACTACCACTGCCCCCAGGTCCTTGTTGTTGTTGGGGTGGTGGGTTAGCCTGGGTTCCCTGTAGTGGTGGACACACTGCTGTTTGATGTGTCCTGGGGACAGAGGTATGGGCCCGCTGGGTGGGTGCTGTGCTGGTGTTTCCAGAGGGGGAAAGGTCTGTGGTGGCCGTGACTGGGTGAGGGGAACTGACTGTCCAGAGGTCCCCGATGGGCCGGGCTGGTCATCTAGATCCAGTTGGACAGAGGTGCTGTCATCACTGTGGGCCTCTTTTGTTGGTGGTGTGGACATGTGTGGACCCTCCTGTCCAGTGATGTTGGGTAGGGGTCCTCAAGGGGTATAAAAGGATGTTTAGTACATCTGTGTGTGGCATGGTGTGCAATGGGTGGGTGACCGTGTACCCCAGTGCTTGCATTCCTGTGTGGGACCGTGTGTTAGGATGGTTTAGGGGGGTGTATGGGTATGTGCAGAGGCCATGCTTTGGTGATTGGTGTCCATGCTTTGTTGTTGCGTGTAGGGCTTGGTGTTAGGATGTGTGCTTTGTGATGTTGGGACATTTGTGAGGAGTTAGAGTGATGGGGGTGAGGGTGAGGGTGGGGGTATGTGCCGGCATGCAGGAAGGGTGGGGGATGTAATAGTTAAGATTTGACTTACCAGAGTCCATTCCTCCACCTACTCCTGCGAGGCCCTTAGGATGCAAAATCGCCAAGACCTGCTCCTCCCATGTTGTTAGTTGTGGGGGAGGAGGTGGGGTTCCGCAGCCAGTCCGCTGAACCGCAAGGTGGTGTCTTGAGACCACGGAATGCACCTTCCCCCGTAGGTCGTTCCACCTCTTCCTGATCTCCTCCCGATTTCTTGGGTGCTGTCCCACTGCGTTGACCCTGTCCACTATTCTTCGCCATAGCTCCATCTTCCTTGCAATGGAGGTGTGCTGCACCTGTGCTCAGAATAGCTGTGGCTCTACTCGGACGATTTCCTCCACCATGACCCTTTGCTCCTCCTCAGAGAACCTGGGGTGTCTTTGCTGTGCCATGGGGTGGTGTAGGTGATGTGTGGGGTGATAAGTGTGCTGATAGGTAGTGGTGTGTAGTGTGAGGTACATGGAAATTCTGTGTGTGATGGTGTTGTGTGCCTGTGGATGCTAGTATTGTTGATGGTGGTGTCTCACTCTGGCCTTCGTTCGTGATTTTTGGTCGTAGGGGTTTGTGGGTGATGTGGGGGGGTGTTTTATATTGTATTGGGTGTGTGGGAGTGGTGTGTGCATGTGTATCAGGTGTGTGTATTTCGGATTGTCCAATGTGGATGTGCTTTGTAAATGTGTGTGTATTTTGAGCGCAGCGGTGTGTACTGCCAATGGAATACCGCAGTTGAAAGACCGCCGCGTGGATTTGTGTGTCGTGATAGTGTGGGCGTATTTCTGTTGGCTTGACGGTGGAGGTTTTCTTTTGGCCAGTTTATAACTGACCTTTGGTGTGGTGGACTTGTAGGGTGTCTGAATTCTGGAGGATTGCGTGCTGTGGGTCCTAATAGCTGTCGCTCAAGATCCAGTAGTCTTATTAGAATAATGAGAGCCGACCCGACAGTGGGACATGTACTGGGGTGTTTCACATGTCCTAACAGTGAAATACTACCACATACAATTTTCCCTGTTGCAAGGCCTATCTCTCTCATAGGTTAATATGGGGGCTGCCTTTAAATACTCTTAAAGTTCAGTTTCCCTTTGAAAGCAGATTGAAATATGGAGTCTGGGGTCTCTGAGCTCACAATTTGAAAATACATCTGTTAGTGTAGTTGGTTTTTAGATTGTTAGTTTGAAAATGTCACTTTTAGAAAGTGAGTGAAACAATGAGGCAAATACCCTCTAACCCTTATGACCAGGGTGATGAACGCGTTTTGATTGCAAGTTCAAAAACAAGGGAACTACTCCACTTACTCCACTGACGCCTGCCAGATGGATGTTCAACCAGTAATCAATACCCCGAGCCCATGATTGGTTCGGTGCTCCTGGTTAGGTGACCAACAAGTGATCCTGGGACTAGTGCTACACTTACAATTTGAGCCCTATATAACATTTGCGCTCCATGGTTCTACGACCACACACTTTCCACGGGATAAGTTTAGACCCCCAGGCCCTGGGACTTTTACATTTTGTGCAGATGACCCTGACCACCTAGATGGTTTTTCCCACACTGGAATTCAGGTGCTAGCAGTTGGAATTTCGTTGTCCCGATTACCTATCTTTGACTCTCCTCCAATACAGAGTCGAAACGTCGACATATCTCTAAGAGTGGATTATACGAATAAAAAATTATTTGTGAGACCCCAGGGCTTCCTGGACCGCGGGAGCCACGGTAAATTCCACAATTGTTTTCTGACCACTTCTCGCACTTATTGTATACATCACCGTCACTCACCTGCACCTCAGCACCTTCACTGTTTGTAGTAGGAGCATCTATCTAGACGTAAACAATTAATTTTGATATATAGAATGACATGTTTAAAAGAAACTTACATGCAAACGTCTGCAATAACAAGTTTAAAGAAATATATGATGTAATACATTTCTTTCGATGTTACATTAACTGTGCACGGAGATTTCTCAAGTTATTTATTTACCGCAGAAGTCTAGGTTACTTTCCCCTTGTTTTTGACTGTGCAATCAAAACACTTTTAAAAAGTGGGGATTTTCTTGTTTAAACCATTCGGTAACTCTGTTAATCTCCTCTAGACAGTGACACAAAGGGAGCTGGTGTGTAGCCTGCATATCCTGCATGAGCCCTCTGAGCTAGAGTGTAGGGAGGAGTGGTCAGTTACATCTGAATGGGCTGTGCCTGCCCTCACACAATGCAGTCTCCAACCCCCTGGTGTGTGTCTGGGGTTAGGCCTGGGCAAGGCAGGATCCTGTGAACAACAGAGACTTTCCTTTGAAGTATGTCTACTTCAAAGGCAGAAAGGGGTATAAGTAGTTGACCCAAAACTCCAGACTTTAGATTACTTCTGGAATAAGGAGGATCCTCTGCCAAGGAGAAGAGCTGAAGAGCTGGAGGAGGAGAACTGTCCCTTTGCCTGTGACTGTGCTTTTCTGGGTTGGCCTGCAGTTGCTGCTTTTGCCTGAAAGAGGAAAAAGACTGGACTTTGTTGTGCATCCCTGCTTGAGAAGAATCCCCAAGGGCCTGAATTGAGCTTGCCTCCTGTTTTGAAGTCTCAGGGCCATCGAAAACTACCTCTGCCAGCACTTGGATTCTCTACTGAGACTCCTTCCATGCCAAGTGGTGCCCTGTCCAGTCTCTGGACCCTTGAGAGGTGAGGTTGGCAGAGCAAGGACTGAAATCCACACACAGAACACTGTGCGGGGAGATTTTCAAAGCACCACCTGCAACGCGGCTGAGAAACGACACACCACCTGATTTGTGGCAAAAATCCACGATCCACCTGAATTGCAGCTGAGAGACTGACGTATCGTGGCTGACAGAATTATGCAATACCCCGCTTGCGGCTGCTGATAACAATGCAAACCCCATGCAGCGCGTTTTTCTAACACTGTTCAGCCAGAATTCTCATGAATCGTCCCTGGTTGTCAAAGTCATTGTGAATTGACGCGGATCCAATCTGCCATGTCTGGAAATTGATGCATCTCTCTCTTGCAAGGGAGAATAACAAAGCCTCGCCAACCCAACAGGAGAGGAAACAATACATGGCCTCACTTGCGAGTAAGGAATTGACACATCTCTGACTTCTCCGATGTATGATGGCCCATGCAGCTTTATTTTTTGACGCAAACCAGGTACTTTGTGTAAAATCAAAGTTTCTATTGTGTTCTATGGAGTAAGACTCTTAGGGCCAGATGTAGGAAAAAATCAAATTGCGACTTGCAATTTGCGAGTCTGTGCGACTCGCAAATTGCAAGTCGCAATTTGACATGCAGAAAGGTGTCTCAGACACCTTCTGCAACTCGCAATGGGGTCTCAAAGACCCACCTCATAAATATTTATGAGGTGGGTCGCAGTTTGCGACCCCATTGCGAGTATAGGCACTCGCTAACATGGAGGCCTGCTGACGTCAGCAGGCCTCCATGTTAGCGACCTGCCTTTTCAATAAAGCTTTTTTTTTTTTTTTGAAGTGCAGCCCGTTTTCCTCACAGGAAAACTAGCTGCATTTAAAAAAAAATCCGAAACCTTTAGTTTCGGAATTTTCAGGGCAGGGAGTGGTCCCTTGGACCACTCCCTGCCCTGAAAAAATAATATGGGGTCCATTCACAAAGGGGAAGGGGTCCCATGGGGACCCCTTCCCGTTTGCGAATGGGTTACCATCCACTTCAAGTGGATGGTAACTGCGACTCCATTTGCGACCGCATACGCGGTCGCAAATGGAATTGCATACCATTGCGAATCGCAAATAGGAAGGGAACACCCCTTCCTATTTGCGATTCGGAAATGCATTTTGCGAGTCGGTCCCGACTCGCAAAATGCATTTCTGCATAGGAAACACGCATTTGCGAGTCGCAAACGGCAAATTTTGCCGTTTGCGACTCGCAAAGTGCTTCCTACATCTGGCCCTTATTCTTTTAAAAATTCATATCTTGACTTGTGTATGTTGGATCATTGTCATTTTGGTCTTGTTTGATTTAAATAAATAATACCTATTTTTCTAAACTGCTGTGGTGTCCATTTTGTAGTGTCCTCTCTGTATTACTGTATGTGTTGGTACAAATACTTTACACATTGCTTCTGGGTTAAGCATTTCTGCTCATACCAATCTACCTAAGGGGTGAGTGGGGGTAAAGCAGGTATATTTCTTCTTTGCCCTGACTAAAGTGGGGGTCCTTGCTTGGACAGGGGGTAACGTGACTACTAGCCAAAGACCCCATTTCCAAAAGCTGTTAATAAAAAGGCCAAGCTTTTAGGAATTAAAAACTCACAGCGAAGGTGGACTTCACTATAAAGGGTTTGAAACCAAACCCAGGCGTCTATGGTTTCTCAATGAAGAATAGCGTTCTGAAACAAAAGTATCAAGGTGGATAGTGCAGGAGCGTAAATGTCACTTAATTCTACCCAACCGAGAGGGTTTCAACTCACTTTTAAGTACTGAATACCAATACGCTGCATCTCCTTAGTCAAGCACAATCTCATTACTATTCCATTCTGCAAGACAAATCATGTGAAAAAGGCCATGTAAAAACTTCACAATAATGTAACTTGATCAGAAACATTGTATCTCAAACCACTTAAATGGTTCAGGGCAGATAACCTCAAATTATATTCCGCATTGCTACATTGTCACAGTATTTGACCATAAAAGCCACAAAATAATAATTAAATGAAAATAAGCACTTATTCCAACTCACCCAATGTGATGACCGAACCATTAGAAAGCGGAAATCAAATTTAACAATAAACACTCGCTCGATGCAGTATTCATCCTGCGGAGTAACTCCTGGGGAAATAAAGTGCTAATTACAACATTCCTGTGAGGACGTCTCAATGCTGCTTCTGTTTTTATTATATAGCGACCCAACTGCGAAAACCGATCCCATCGGCAAGGCCTTCCTTTTATTTTGT